>NC_090443.1:171101291-171405845 GCF_031143425.1 Pleurodeles waltl
GATCCCCTCCAGAATTCAACATGAAAGGAACTAAAGAAGAAGAAGGACTGCCCTGCTGGACCCCTGGCCTGCACCTGGACCCTGCACTCAGAAGGACTGCACCAGCTGCACACTTGGGCTTCACCACAAGAAGGACTTTGCCTGGCTTCAACTGGTTCAAGGAGGGACTCCCTGTTTGCTACAGGTGAAAAATTGCTAAACCAGAGTCCCCTGCACCAACTCCTGAAGAAAGCGACCAGCTGACCACTGTCCAGTGGCCAAAAAGGAGTTTGCGCCAGGTGCATTCTGGGAGTTGAAGTCCGCACCCCCCAAGGACCATCACAGAACTTCTGGACCCTTGGGGTGAGCTGTGGACCTCAAAAGAACCTTAAAAGAACATCTGGGTGAAGCCCCAGAAGTTTGGAAAAGATTTGAGAATTTTTGGAAAAAAGCTCCAGAGAGGGACCGACCCGCCGCGGAAATTCTAGCTGGCTTGCCTCAACCGCGACCCGGCCTGACTTCGTGGTTCATCCCGGTAAAGAAAAACATCCAAAAAAGAGACTAAGGGGGTTATTCTAACTTTGGAGGAGTGTTAATCCGTCCCAAAAGTGACGGTAAAGTGACGGATATACCACCAGCCGTATTACGAGTTCCATAGGATATAATGGACTCGTAATACGGCTGGTGGTAAATCCGTCACTTTTCCGTCACTTTTGGGACGGATTAACACCTCCTCCAAAGTTAGAATAACCCCCTAAGTCCGAACGTAAAAAGTTGACCAGGACCTCCCAGCCATCGTATCCGAGAAGGGCTCCATGGACGTCAGATCAAGATCCAGGTTTACCCCGGTCGAAGGATTTTCATCTCGAAAAAACGACTAAGTCCGAAGGTAAAAGTCTCCACCGAGGAAACCCACATCGCGTATCCGGACAAGGGCTCCAGGAGGTCGGATTCAACTGGCAGGTTCGTCCCGGTGAAGAAAAACTTCAAAATAAAGACTAAGTCAGAAGGTAACTTTTTAACCGAGGCTTCCCGCGACCTGTAGCCGAGCAGGGCTCCATCGCGGTCGGCCTGAAAGTTTGACTTTGCCCCGGTCGAGGTGCAACCAGATGACCCGATTGGCGCTTTTTGTTTCTAAGCGCTAGAAAAGTAATAATTCTTTAAAAATTCAAATCTCCGGTTCCCCTGAACCGATTTTAATCGTTTTTGTGTCATTTTAAAGATAAAAATATAAACTATTTTTATAAAATGGTTTTGGATTTTTAAACTGTTTCCTGTGTTTTATTTAATTACTGTTTTGTGATATTTGAATGCTTTACACTTTGTCTCCTAAATTAAGCCTTGACGCTCGTTGCCAAGCTACCAAGGGTTGAGCTGGGATTAATTTACTGAGACCTAACTGTACCTAGGTGGAGGTTAGTGGCTTGTTGCTAGGTGTAGGTACCTACCTGCCCTACCAATAACCCATTTTCCAACATGTAGTGTGCTGTTTTTCCTGAAGGACACAAAGCTGTATTTTTCCAGGAGTTATATGTGTGTAGCCGTAGTAAATTCTTTCTCACGAGAACTGACTTGCTCAAGGCGATGTTCTTGCTAGATGCAACAGTGTAATTTGTAACAGGTGCAAGGTTAACCGTACTAGGAGAAGACAATGAAGACACTGACTGGAGCGCAAAGTGTACCATTGTCCACCTGACATTCCAACCGTTGAAGACGTCAATAACGTGGGCCAATCCGAGATGTGGGAACTGTGAACTGAGGAAAATTCTAGCAAGGTGCTTACCAAATTATTGGTCAGAGATAATGATGCACCAAATTTGATCCAATGAGGAATTAGGGAATAGTTAGAGAGTTTTGATTTAACGGCGTGACCCGAGGAAAATGGGAACACTTACACTTTGACTTTTACCATTAGCCATTTTGCCATTCCTTTTGCTATGAGACTTTTGCTAGAGCAATTGTGCTAGTTGCCATATATTAGTTTAGTTGTCCTGTCACTTTAAGCCATCCTCTACCCCATTCTTGCCTGATGCTAACTTCACCTCCATCTGAGGGAAGTAGTCCGTTCCTTAGCTATGCTATCTTGAGACTTTGCCCTGTCCTATCTCTGCTGATGGTGAATCGACTGATGTCCTGAGGACGAAGACTGACGCTACTTGCTGATCTGTTGGATTGGTAACTATCTGATGCAAATTGTGATTGTCTGTTTGCCTTTTCTTCCAGGTACCAACTGCTATTTTGATAGAGGCCTTAGTTTAGATGTTTTCCAAATTCTTGTTCACTAAATGTTTTGCATGAAGCCCAACATGCTAATGCTAACTCGAGGTTAGTTAAGGCGTTCACTAATACCTTGTGCAAATAGATAAATGATTGAGATCTTGCTTTGTTGATTCATGTACTAATGAGACGCTGCTAAGTTGATTCATATTAATGATGTGCATAAATATAGAATTAATATAGCTGATGCATTGATTAAGTTGTGCTCTGATTACTAATCGGTATTGTTTTCTGATGAGTTTAATGCTATTGAGATTGATTGACATGATATTAGATTGTAAGTAATAGGGAAATAAATATCTTAACACTAAATTAAACTGGTGTGGTTATTCATGACTGAAAGGTCATAATGTGTTCTAATTTTCGATTCCTATTGATTGTTCTTTGATTAGTGATTGTCATTATTGATTATTTATTGATATTGCTGGTTGATGATTTGTGAGGAAAATACTTCGTACTGGGAAGTCTCCAAACGTGGTCCAAAGGTTTGTCGACCTAGACGCGTCTCCTTGTAACTTACTTATTAAGTCACTGACGCGCTAACAACCTGACAGCCTGTCATCCCCCAACTTTTTGCTGCCACGCTCCATTTTTCTGTGCCTGTTTTTCCTGTTTTTGCTGTTTTTTGGACTCTGCACACCTTACCACGGCTGTCCTTTGCTAAAGTGCATATGCTCTCACCCCTACATATGGTAACATTGGTTCCTACACAATTGGCATATTTAATTTACATGTAAGTCCCTAGTAAAGTGCACTACATATGCACAGGGCATGTAAATTAAATGCCACAAGTGGGCCTGCAGCACTGATTGTACCATCCACATAAGCAGCCCATTAACCATGTCTCAGGCCTGCCATTGTAAGGCCTGTTTGTGCAGTTTCACTGCCACTTTGACCTGGCATGTAAAACTGTTTTCCAAGCCTTAAACTACCCTTTTTCTACATATGTCACCCCTAGGATGGGTCCTAGGTAACCCGTAAGGCAGGGTGCTCTGTACGTAAAAGGCAGGGCATGTACTCATGTTTTACATTCCCTGGTAGTGAAAAACACATACATTGTTTTCCACTACTCTGAGACCTGCTCCTCTCATAGACTAGCATTAGAACTGCCCTCATCTACGTTTGAGTGGTAGATTCTGATCTGGAGGGTGTAGCCCTGTCACATTTAGGGCCATATTTATACTTTTTGACGCAAAACTGCGCTAACGCAGTTTTGCGTCAAAAAAATTAGCGCCGGCTAACGCCATTCTGAAGCACCATGCGGGCGCCGTATTTAATCAATGACGTTAGCCGGCGTTAGCCGCCGGCGCTGCCTGGTGTGCGTGGAAAAAAACGACGTACACCAGGCAGCGCCAGCGTAGGGGGATATGGGGCTTGGGCGTCAAAAAATGGGGCAAGTCAGGTTGAGGCAAATTTTTCGCCTCAACCCGATTAGCGCCATTTTTTTCGACTCCCAACCTCCATAGAAATGACTCCTGTCTTAGCAAAGACAGGAGTCATGCCCCCTTGCCCAATGGCCATGCCCAGGGGACTTCTGTCCCCTGGGCATGGTCATTGGGCATAGTGGCATGTAGGGGGGCACAAATCAGGCCCCCCTATGCCACAAAAAAAAAAAAAAAATTACTTACCTGAACTTACCTTAATGTCCCTGGGATGGGTCCCTCCAGCCTTGGGTGTCCTCCTGGGGTGGGCAAGGGTGACAGGGGGTGTTCCTGGGGGCATGGGAGGGCACCTCTGGGCTCCTTCAGAGCCCACAGGTCCCTTAATGCCTGCCTTTTGCAGGCGCTAAAAAACGGCGCAAAAGCGGGCGTACGTCATTTTTTTTGACCCGCCCACTCCCGGGCGTGAATTTTGCCCGGGAGTGTAAATACGGCGCACATGCCTCGGAGTCAATTTTTTAGACGTGAACGCCTACCTTGCATATTATTAACGCAAAGTAGGTGTCCACACTAAAAAATGACGCAAACTCCATGGACTTTGGCGCTAGACGCGTCTAACGCCACAGTATAAATATGGAGTTAGTTTTGCGTCGGCATTGCGTCAAAAAAAACGACGCAATTCCGGCGCAAACGGAGTATAAATATGCCCCTTAGTATTGCCAGAATGGTAATAGAAAATCCTGCTTACTGATGAAGTTGGATTTAATATTACCACTTTAGAAATGCCAATTTTAGAAAGTGGGCATTTCTTTGCACTTACTGCCATCTGTGCCTTTTAGCCTGTCTCTAACCCATGTATGGTCTATGCTGATTGACATCTCCCCTTGTGCATTTTACCCAGATAGCCATAAACACAGGACACTCAGTCTCATCTGCATTCATCTGCATACTGAATGGGTCTCCCTGGGCAGGCAGGGTGGAGGGGCACTCTCTTACATTTCAAAGTCCAGTATTCAGTCCTCACACAAATTACTGATAACCCCCCACAGGAATCCTGTCAGACAGGACTGGGCTGAAAGAGGAACTTGTGCACTCCAAAACCACTCTTCGAAGTTTACCCCACTTCAAAGGCATTTTTGGGTATATAAACTGGATCTCTGACCCCACCAAATCAGACACTTCTGGATCTACACCTGAACTCTGTCAGAGGAAATGCCTGGTTGCTCAAGGGACTCATCTGGACTGCTTTGCTGAGAAGGACTGCTGCCCTGCCGTCGCCCTGCTGCCGGCCAACCTATGATTTGTCTGGAAGGACTCTGCCTTCCCCAAAAGTGCTCTCCAAGGGCTTGGATTGTCCTTGCCTCCTGTTCCAAAGTCTCAAGGACAGCAAAGACTTCATCTATTAGCTTTTAGCTAGTTTTCTAACTTCAGCTATGCCAGGAATAACTTCTGCTACACCAACACTGACGCCGCAGTCTTCTCCCGCTCCGTGGACATCGCTGCACGCAACAACCACGGCCTGTAAAACCAGTCTGAAGTTGCGGCAACACTGCTGACGTCACTCAGTGTGATTGCATCACTGCAAAGTCGACTCTTCATGTCTTGACCAAATGGATTCATGGACTATGCCGGGTCACAAGGAACAGACGCCTTATCACCGACGCCACACCAGCTCCCTCTGCAACCGGACAGAACCAATGTCTCGCATCCCCCTGCCCTGCAGTACGGAACTGATGCCTCATCTCCCTAGATGCTGTAAGGGACTGATGCTGCACCGGCTTCAGCGATCTTCATCTCCACGACTCCATGGGACGTCTTTGTTTCTTTGTTTCCAAAGGTACTGTGCCTGGGGGTCCATTTGACTCTGTGACCAACCCCTGTGGCATCAGAAAATTGGGAACGACTCCGTGAATGACACCATGATAGCCCCAGTTGGAGCTAGTGAGTTTCTAAGCACCTTAGTGGAATTTAATCTTTAAAAATTCATAACTTTGCTTGTGTACAGTGGATTTTCATCGTTCTGACCTTATTTTATTCAGATGAATAATATCTATGTTTCTTAACCTGTGTGGTGTATTTTTATGGTGATTTCGCTGTGCTACAGTATGAGTTCTTGCATAAGTACTTTACACATTGCTTTCTAAGTTAAGCCTGCCTACTCTGTGCCAAGCCACCAGAGGATGAGCACAGGTCAATTTGGGTTACCCTGACTAGAACTGTGGTCCCTACTTGGATAAGTGTGTACACCTCTGCCAACTAGAGACCCAATTACTAACATTAGAGGACTCAGGATATTCAGAGTAGGCAGTATAGCAACAGCACGTGCTGCACAGGGCTGCACATGTTGCCCATTCTGGCACAAGAGAGAAGCCAGTGCTGTTCAGTGAAACTTTACCAGAAGCGGCTCCTCATTGAAAGTGGGGGAGTGTTGCCCCACTACAAAAAAGTCCCCAGGGCTGAAAAATAAAATGGTAATAAAGTTTATTATCATTTTATTTTTCAGCACCCAGTCCACAACAGTGTGTCAGGACGGGGCAATTGCTTCTGAGTGGCAGCAGGGAGCTCTGCACTTTAGACAGCTGGGTTAGGGAAAGCAAAGGCCTCCAGTGCTCTTACAGAAAGCTGAAAGAGGCCACTCCCTCCAATCCTGATGCTTTTCTCATGCTGTTTAACAGCATTGAAGGAGCACCCAGATTGGTTAGTGAAGCTTCCTGGGTTCCACACTAAAGCTTCGAGGACACCGTGCGGCATGCCATTAAGGTAAGTGCCATTTTTTAAATTTTTTATTATATTACCACCCATATTTTGCCTGCCCCACCACTTTAAATATAAGCCAGCCACCACTGAACTTCACCCCACAAAAAATAAATGTGTGACATAGCCAGAGGCTATGAAAAACTGAAAAAACAAAGGTTACAGAGACATTATAGTTAGGAAACAGATCTAAAAAAAACATAGAAAGATACTTAAAAAAACAAACGTTACAGGGACGTTATAGTTAGGTTCCGAATTTACTCATACAAATCCTTAGTCATTCACTACTGTAACTATAGCTCATGCCCTAAGGTAACTATAACTTGTGTCCCCTCCATGCATTTTTTTTTATTATTACCTCTACAACAAATGTTACAGTGATATTATCAATGATGTTATAAAAGATGTCATGAGTGCTGTAATATCTGGGGTAATTAGCAGTTCATAGTGAGGGTGCGAGTTATAGTTACCTTAGGGCACGAGTTATAGTTACTTGAGATAACTATAACTATAACAGGAGAGGTTCTATGGTTTCGTACTTTTAAAACGTGAGCCTAGCTATAAAGTCCCTGTAACCTTTGGATTTTGCATATATACACATATATTTATATGTGTATATTTATATTTGTATATATATATATATATATATATATATATATATATATATATATATATATATATATATATACATATAGATAGATAGATACACACACACATAGAATAGAATATATTTGCACGAATATATATAAGCTGAAATAAAATGTGTAGCTTCTAGACTCTACAGTAAAAGGCAAAATAGAAGGGAGGTAAGATGAGGACTTTAGGTAAAAACATAGTGAGTAGCAAAGGACAAAGAGTAATTACTGTACTGAAAATATAGCTATTTTATTAAGATAGTATGAATGAATGTGTTTGAAATTAGATGTGGGTGCTTGGTTATAGTATGTATCTTAATGGTATGTGATTTGTACCCACTCACACAGTCAGGCAGGCACTTACACATCCAGTTGCAACCCCACAAAAGCACTTAGGTACCCACCACTCATATAGCCAGACAGTGACTGACACACTGTCACATGCCAATAAAAGCATTGAAACATCCGTTACCTCACCTATACATCAACTTTCATAGTCATGCACACACCCATACAGGCACTGTCCTACCCACTCACACACCTATACAGCCATTCCTGTACTGAGCACTCAGACAGTCAGGTCCACATGCACTTACACACCCATTCATCCAGTGATACACCTAGTCACCCAACCGTGTAGCCACTCACATACCTATTTACAAAACCATAGAGCCACTTACACACCCAGCCAGACAACGACAAAGGCAACTACACATCCACTCACAGGCCCACAGTTATGTATGCACCACTAACTGAGATTTTTGCACATAAAGTTAGATATCCACTCACTAACACAGCCAGAAACCAATCCATACAGCCACTTGCATACCCATTTAGACAGACATACAGTCATTAGCGAAGCTACCCGCAAGCCCACACAGCTACTTACAAATCCATGACACACCCACACAGGCACTGATACACCCACATAACCACTGAACCACCTATACACCCTGCCCAGCCACCCACCCGTACAGCCAATCATATACCAATTCATACACCCATACTCAGATACGAACAAAGCCTCTTACGTAGTGACATAACTACTTATGTCACTACTTACTTGCTTATAGTGTAGAATCTAAGAGTATGTATTGCAAAGTTAAGTGTATTCTATATTTGCTTTTCAGATATCTCCCTGTGTTTAAAGAGGAGGATGTACAGTGCCAAGAAAGGCAGAAAAGAGAAACAAAACAGAAGATATAATACTATCTGCATAAAAGTTAGTGTAAAGAAGGACATGCTGGAGAGAAAGTGCTGGACGAGAGGGCTGCTAGTAAGAGAACTATGGAGTTTCTTAACACAGTATGTGGAACAATGCAAAATGTGGAAAAAGTTTAAAATAAAAAGTGAGATTTAAAATCAACCCACAAAGGAGAAGGAGTAAGTTACATTGAAAAACACCTACTTTGGAAAGGATGCAATGAAAATGTATCTATGAAGAAAATAAGCCAAAGAATGCATAGTAATAAAATAAATGTTTGCAATTTTTTTAAAGGAGAATGGAAGTATACTCTAGTACTGATGCTGTCTTTGATGAAGAAATCTATTTACAAAACAACATATTAGTGCATGCAGTTGAAACAACTAGCCGATGTTATGAGGTAAAAGACTGTACTCTCATTACAAGAGAGGAGATTGTTTCTAGAAATGAGGAGGAAGAGGTAAGTGAAGAGGTACAAGGAAGACATAGGCATGTTCCTGTCTATAAATGAGACTGCAGTAATATTTGTAGAGTTCCCCAGGAGTCCACTGATTTATTAAGACATTTTCTATGCCAATTTCCAGATAGAAGTGTGAAATGGAGAATTGCAATGTTGCAAGTTTTAGATCCATACAAAGTCAGGAAATATTCTAATTTACAAGGACATTCAGTGGCATGTCTATAAAGGAAAGTGTGCACAAGTACTTTTAATCGTTTTAGAATGTTGGCTGTTCATCATTCAAAAATGTGAAATTCAGTTAGAAAATGTTACTTTGTAAAAAGTCCTGCATCGTGTTTAGGAGAAATGAGCAAAACACTTTTGTTTGGTATAGTAACAAAGGTTGAAAATGATTGTGATGATATTAATTTACGTTTCTTTGGTCCTGAAGTGCAGTGTGGGCAAAATGAGGAGTTGGTATGTTCAGGTGTAAAGGAACAAAACACAGATATAAGTACTGGTAACTTCAGACTAGAAATAGGAAGGTTTAATGCAGTTTCACCAGAGAAACCAAACTATGTTTGTATTTGTTGTTGGCGCATCCACTACAGAGGCAAAATTCGAAATGTTGATGTGTCCTTGAAAACTGAAGAAGAAAACAGTGAAAAGTGGCTAGAATTTGGAGTGTATTTATTTGTGGAGAAGCATTTTGATTTGAAGACACGCCAACTTATGTGCAAGTATTTCTATGGCAAATTAGAAGACAATAAAATGCCTACCAGACCAATGCATAATAAGTTAGGGATGGTTGAAATTCCAGAGCAACTTTGGCACCTGGATGTTTATGAAGGAATACTCATACAATCTATCCAGCCTTTTCAAGCAATAATTTGTCTGGAACGAAAGATGGTGAAAGTACAACCCAATGAGCTTCAGAAAGGGCTGAAAGGTAGAGTTGTATATTTACCCTTGGATTTTAGGCACAATATTGAAACTGTGGGTGTAGAGAGAGATTTGGATCAACCGCTTGTTATTCTAGTGAATGATGTGCCCACAAAAAAAAAATCTGGCAAGAATTAGTGGATGTAAATAAGGGGAAGAAAGTTATATTGCCAGCTTAAAGAGAATAATGTGCACTATAAAGATGTAGATGTTGTCATGCATGCAAGTTGCATGGAGGAAGAAATGTTGCCTTCAATTGGACAGTTTGAAAAATTGGATATAAGTAGATCTGAAGACATATATGAGCACTACAGTATCATCTCACTGCATTCAAAAGAGGTTAAGGTGGATGTTATTGAAGTGTATCAGATGAAATATGCTTAAGGATCTCCAATGAGTGTATGGGAGAAAAGTTTAGAAGCTCAATTTTTTTCCTCAACTATTTCTAACTAGAGTGGGCAGACAGTATGATAACCGCCCTGTGCAAATACCTGAAGCTGAGTATAGGTCAACAAGATTATATTCAGAAGACCCTAGATTTCGACAATGTATTCCATATGTATTCCATCTCTTATTTGAAAGTGATTTGCCTGGTCTGCCATATTCAGTTAACCATATTCTTAAGACAGGAGTTAATGTAAAACTAGACAGACGTGCCAGACCAGGTGGAGGCATCGCCTGCATACACCACAATAGCCTCTCTGTCAAACAGTCACAAATCATTGTTCTAACCTCACGTGAATATCTATGTATAAACATTCCAGGTAACAACAAGCCAATTTGCAAACTGCATGCGATCTACCACCCTCCAGGTGACAACCTCCTATTCATCAACAAATTATGGAAATCATCTCAACCAAAGTGGGACAACATTGTACCGGAAATTTAAACTTCTCCTGGAATGACCTGAATGGCCCTTCGTTAACAGCCTTAAAACCTTCCAAACAGACCTCAACCTGGCCCTAATCTGCGACAGCCCTACACACAACCTGGGCACAACCTTAGATCTAATCATCGCTAGGACCAATTCAGTTCACTTTGAACCTATCATTCCCTGTGACTGGACAGACCACCACCGCCTCATCTTCCTCATCATTGAATCAGTGAGAACTCACTAGGCTCAAATAAATAAACTCAGACACTGTAAAAGGAGCATGCGAAACATAAACTGTAATGAACTGATATCTCTCAGCAATAACATCCTGCCTTCTTCTTTGGGCATATTAGATGTCCATGATCTTACAGGCTACTACAACAACTCCATGACGAACATTCTAGACATGATTTCACCCTTGCAGCTAAAATGAAAGTCCACTAATGACTCTAAACTATACTACAATGGTAGCCTTAATGAAGAAAAACGCACGTTGAGACTAGCTGAATGAGCACGGAGATCCCCACAGTTCCTCGAACACCTTAAGCACTTGAGATCACTGAGGAGCATTTATAACAAAGCCATCAAAAATCTGAATGAGAATTCCTTTAGAAATCAACGAGACAAAGCCAGAAATCACCAAAAAACTGTTAGAAATTGTCAAACTACAATCTAATAGGCAACCACCCTTCTGCAGCGAAAAAAGTTTGAAAGTGATCTACTAACAGCAACAAAGGACCTTCCAGTCATATCTCTTATCATCCCCCCATCTCTGATCGATGAGCTCACATATTTCCAAGGGCACACCCTCCAAAAAAATAGCTTGTGGAACACATTTAAATCCTTTGATGAAAGCGCCATTCTCAAAATTCTAACAGCACTGAAACCATCAAACCACTTCTGCAACCCTCTGCCAATTAACGTCTTCAGTGAGATCAAAAAGTCTGTACTCCTATTTTGGACCAAGATAGAAAATGCTTCATTACCTCAAGGCACTAAACCATAGTGCACAAAATCAGGGCAGGTAACCCCTATTCTGAACAAACTGACAGCCGATTAGGCTGACCCAAATAACTTTCATTTACTCTCCATCATTCCGACTCTGGCAAAACTCCTCGAGAAATGTTTCCATGTCTAACTATGCAACCACATAGATCAATTCTCACTGAGAGACCAATTCCAATCCAGCTTCTGTCGGGGTCACAGCACAGAATCAGCTGTTACACACATAGCTGACAGCGTTCTAAAATGTTGGACCAGAATGAATCTTGCCGTCTTATACTTCTAGACTTATCCTCAACTTACGATATGGTCAAACACAATAGTCTCCTAGATCTACTGGAATGAAGGATAAGGCTATAAGGATCTGTTCTAAACTGATTTGCCTACTTTCCTCACAACAGAACTCAAAGAATTAAGGTTAATCAGCCCTTGTCAAGTTCTGTTACGGTCACATTAGGGGTCCCACAGTAGTCCATGCTCCCACCCTCCTTCTTTAACCTGTTCATTGAGGCTTTAAGTGAAATTTTGTAATTTTCTAGCATCTAATACCCCATGTATGCAGACGACACCCAACTGTACCTGAAATCTCTTCCCTCAAAGATATCCAATCCCTCAACATAACTCTGCAAAAACCCAAAACTGGCTGACCCTGCAACACCTCAAACTAAACACTCTCAAAACTGAATTGCTCTTCATCGCCCCACTCAAGCAATCACTCGATACTGAAGAATGGATGAAGCAACTAAAAGCTCCTAACTGCCTTCCAAATGTTATAGACTCCACAAGATCACTGGGAATAATCCTTGACAAGAACCTAAACATGAAGGAACACATCAGTTCAGCCACCAAAGGAGCAAACTTTCAAATGAGCATACTAATTAAAATAAAACCCTTCCTCTCCCTGGACGACCAAGTCAGCTGTTCAAGCTCTAGTGATTTCCATATCGGACTACAGAAGCACAACTCTCTGCAGCCTTCCTAGATCTAAATTGGCTCCACTAAGGGCATCTTTCAACTCTGCTGCAAGACTCATCACAGGATCCAAAAGAAACAACCACATCACTCCTGATGTGAAATATCTAAACTAGCTCCCATATGAGGCAAAGATACAGCTAAAAATTGCTTGCATGACCCATAAACCCTACACTTCAACACACCAAGGTACCTAGGGGAAAAACTGGAGATTTCTAGCAGCTGTAGATCCTCTAGAAGCACCAGCACATTATTGTAAAAACCTCAGAAGTTCCATAAAAAGAAAACCTACACCAAGCTTTTTTTGGAATTGCCCCGACAATGTGAGACTACCTGTCTCTGAAACCAGACTGAACTCCTCAACTGCATCATTTAAAAAAAGAAGCCAAACTACAACTGATGAACAAATTTCTGCCCTAGAACTACTGGCTCTACTCTCCGTGCACCAATATGATGCAGGGTTTACTTTCATGGTTATTACCCTTTCGCTATGACCTTGTTTACTGACCTACTGTCCTTCACCTTGAGGTGGTCTCGGCCCCCATCTTGGAGGTGCTCCACTGTGGAATGTTCACAAATATGTTTGTTGTCTGATCTACATGATTCTTCTTACCCGACCATTTGTAAAGCATGATGATACCCCCTAGAGTCATGTTTGTGCTACATAAAACTTTATAAATACATAAAATAAATAAGTAAATAAATGTATAAAATATGTGTGCAAAAGACGTTTATGAAAACACTTGTGGAAAAGATGAGAAACTTGAGTACAATTTGATAAGTTTGATGGCGTGCCAATATGAGACCAATGAGTAGTGGAATCATCATCACGGTGAGCGCAAGGGTATATTGCGAAATTTAGGTGCAAAAACATGGTTTGAAAAACTGAGTTGTGCAGAGTATGCATGGGATGATTTATATGCATTTTTGGTAGAAGCAAACTCTAACATTAATGGCATTGAATTAAAGACACCAGGAGAACTTTGCTCTTTGGATTATCCAAATGCTTGCAGGTATTTTAACCACAGATTTCGTCCTTCATCTGCAGCAAAAAAATCCACCTCGTAGATAAGTTACTGATTTCTTTTGGTGAAAAGAGTATCTAGCAAGAGGTGCCCCTCATATTCATATGCTGTTATGGGTAAAAGATGCACCTAAATCCAGAATAGGCAGAGACAACGCAAAGCAAATTGGACATTCTACTGCACGTTTTTGCATTTGAAAGATTTACATGTTCAACAGAAACAGTTCCAAGTTTCTCAAGCATATGCTATTACACTTTTTATAATTTACAAAGTTTAACTTTAGAAGCGGCATTTATTAATATTGGTAGTATAGTGTTTAAGGAAGGTATGTCATGTAGCTTTGTCTTGAGTTAGGACATTGTCTGGTTTGTATCTAGTTGCATTTGATCAGAGCAGAGTAAATGCAGATTCAAGTTGTTTTAAAGAATACAACTGAATAAGATGTCTGTACATTCCTAATTTAGGAGAATATCCCAGTTTATGAGAAATGTTCCATCTGTCCAAAGCAGAACATTTCAAAGCAGTGTAGTGATGGTTTTTCAAAGAAAGAAATGAAAGAGAAAAAGGAAATTGTTAAACAAAAATGTTAAAATGAGGGAGATGTTGTTTGTTATCAATTGTCAAACCCCTCTGACGTGAACTGCTATGGTAATGTCATGGCAAACATATTGCTTGCATTACCTTGTGTTGTAGATGCAATTCAAGAGAAACAACAGAAGGCATTATGTTCAGCACTGTGTGCTTTGTTGAACCGTCTGCGTAGTGAGAGAATGAGAATACATTCTGCATCAGTAATTCCAGACACTCTAGATGTATGTAGTGGATCAGTACAGTTTACTCTAAATACTCAAGCGAATGCACAGGAGATTTTAATAGTGATGCTTGCTGTTGTAGAAGAACAGGAGATACCTGTTAATGAATTATTTGTACTTAGTTACTGGTGGCATCAGAAATGTGACAATCGCTCATACACATCAATTACACAAATAGAAATGGAGCATTTTATTTATTTAACATTACCAGATTCCAAAAGTGTGACGCTTGAGAGATTAGTGGGAAAAGCTATACAAAATAATGTATATCCAAATTGTCTAACAGATGTTGTGTCCACTTTACGTATAGCAAGGACTCTGAAGTATGTCATTTTAATGCTACTATGATGCAGAGCAAATCGCAGTAACTTTAAAGCAGGACGAAAGCCTATTTCTTTTTTAAACGTACACTATTGTTGTTATCATTTTTCATGAAGGAGGTAGTATTAGATCTGGTCATTATACTGTCTACCTGAAAAGTAGAAGTGGATGGACAGAATGTAATGATAGGAACCTCAAATTCAGACAAAGAGTGTCTTGGAAGTTACCAAGGGCCAGATGTATAATTTGATAAAATTGTGATTCCCTAATACTGACTCCTTGTGAATGGCAATTATAGAATCACTATTCAAATGTATGAAACTCCTGGAGTTTCATTTTGCGCTTCCTAATGGGTCACAAAGCGACCTACCTCATTAATATTCATTAGGTTGGTCGCAATTTGAGACCCATCAGAAAACGCAAAAATCACAGGGATGGTGGCCTGCTAGGCTCAGCAGACCACCATGTCTGTGACTGATTTTAAATAAAGCAATCTTTTTTTTTTAAATGCAGCCCGTTTTCCTTAAAGGAAATGGGATGCGTTTAAAAAAGAAAAATGAAAAGTTTCCTTTTCATTTTTTAGAGTAGGCAGTACCTGCTCTTAAAAAATGTTTTGCATGCATTCACAAAGAGTAAGGGGTACATTGGGGACCCCCCTTCCTGTTTGCAAATGGTTTACCACCTACTTGAAGTAGGTGGTAAAATGTGAATGTTTTGCGACCGCATGTCTGCATACCACTGCCATTTGGTATTAGGAAGCAAAGCCCTTGACATGTCCCTTCTTAATACTGAATTGGTGTGTAGTCGCAATTCCAATTTGCGATTCAGTAACAAGTTACCAAATCGCAAATTTGAATTCATACATAGCAAAATGCATTTTTTGTTGAAGTGTTGTTCCAGTTCTAGTTTTGTTGTATTAGATTACACTGCAAGGTTGTTCTGGACTACAGTTTAAAAAGTACACCAACATACACAGTCAGACACAAACTTGCAGTCCCATACAACCTTTCATTACTCACACATCTATAGACACTCACTTCTGAAATATCCACCAAGTCATTCAGATACCCACTTGCACCCAATATACACACTTACATAGCTACTCACACACCCACACACTCCCTTACAAACACACCCATACAGGCATTCACACATGACCTCACACAGCCACACCCCCACTCAGACACCTACTCACTCACTCACCCATGGAGTCACTGGCATACCTGCTCATACACACACTCACACACCCACTCACTCACCCACTCACACACCTGCCTACACACCCACACAGAAATTTACATCCCCACCAACACACCCATACAGTCACTCACACACTTTATGACACTCCCACACAACTGCTCAGACACCCAGTCAGCCAGACAGCCAATCTCACGTCCACTCATAAGCCCACACAGCCAGTCACACACACTCACTTGCAAACCCACATAGATATACATCCCCACCAACGCACCCATACAGTCATTCACACAGGTACTGACACAAACACACAATTACACAGCCATTCACACTCACATACAGTCACTCACATACCCATTTACAGATGCACACACCTACTTGCATAGATTCATACACCCATATACTCACACATACATTCACACAAAAACATGTCAAATATAATACCCTTCCCCAGTTCCACATATGTATTTTAATACAGTTTATGGAGCAGGAGTCATTGGTCCACATTATAAACATATGAACATATAGGAGCAGTAGGTCCTAACAGCTAGGATCACATGCAAGAAATGGATACTTTAGCGATTCTAGCGTCTTTCCCTCAAGTGGCCACACTTCATATGTCTGTGGTATCAACTGCAGAGATGATGACGTAGAGTTTACAGTAAAATTATACGCTCAGTTATTTTGAGTGCCCAGCTGGGAGATGGGGAGGAGTGTAAGATGACAGGTCAGAAAAACATGGTGATTGATCAGAGTTGGATGTTAGTGTTGAAAAATCAGGGAGGCCCTCCTTGAATGTCTGCAAGTTGTGAAGTAGAGTTACCCAGTCCGCAGCTATGGCGATCCTGCACACACCATGGGTCTCCTCACACCAGAGTACCACTGACTCGGTTTTGCCCAATTTACGTGTTGTTGTACACCAGTGTTTCAATCCTGGAAGGTGTGTGGGCTTTCCAATGCAATGCAATGGATGTACGGACTATAAGCAGTGCCAGGTCTCTGAAACTGTCTATTGTTCTCTCAGATTTCTTACATCTGAGGCCCAGGGGTGAATCCTCCATGGTGCACAGGTTATTCCGGCCTGTCACTTCCGATGGAGCACCTGCGATCTTCCCCCATAGGGCAGCCGACACTGGACAGGCCCAGAACATGTGTGCCATGTCAGCATCAGGTGCCTGTCATTGGGAGCAGTTAAAGGCTGCCCGAACATTCTGTATAGGCTCGCCGGCGTGAGATAAGCTCTATGTAAGATGTGATGTTGTATGTACAGGAACTTAGCATTATGTAACAGCTTTCATGGATACAGCTGTGCTCTCTTCCATTCTTTTTGCATCACTTCATGGTCCATGTCTCTTTCTCAGCACCTGTGGTTTGGAAGAAGGGAGTCTTGCGCTATGTGTGCATGGGGCCCGGGTGAACCAGGTGATTAGACAGCCGCCTCTGGCAATGGCATGGAATGTGTGTACTGCTGGGTGTTGATCTGGTTCCGTGTCAGTAATGTGCTTAGCTGACCTAACTCTCCTTATAGCAGGCAGTGAGCCACACAGTAGGTTGTTGGACTCACAGGGGGGAGATTGCTTGTGGTAGGAAAGCCTGTGCGGTTATTTCAGGGCATCCCAAGCTCATCCATCAGGTGTCCCTCTGACTAACAGGCAGCCCATTGTAGCTGCGCCACTAGATAGTAATATTAGAACGTCTGCCCTTGTTCCAGATGAAACTCCCTAGCATAGCATGTAGAGTGCCAAAAGTACTCTGTGGTATGTTCACAGGGAAATTGTGAAAGAAGTATAAGAGGTGGGGGAGCATCACCATTTCAGACAGGGACACTCTACCTGTGAGTTGAAGGGTACTCCAGAACGCCATCTGGGGGTGGAGGGAGCCAATGGCTCTAATCAGGTTGTCGTTTATGAGGTCTTGCGTGACATGGTAGACACATATGCCTTGATAGCAGAATGTGCGGGGCTCCCACTGGAGGAGATGTGAATCTACCATCAGGTGTTGTGGCACACTATCAGGGTGATATAGGAACAAGCAGGAACTGACCCAGTTCACTCCAAGGCCAGAGGCTTCTCAGATCTCTAATAGGATATCACAGATCTCTGATATGTCGTTTCGGACATCACAGACGTAGATTAGGACATCGTCCGCATACAGCAAGACTATGAGGGTCATTCTGACCCTGGCGGTCCAAGACCGCCAGGGCCACGAATGACGGAAGCACCGCCAACAGGCTGGCGGTGCTTCAATCCCCATTCCGACCGCGGCGGTAAAGCTGCGGTCGGATTGCCGGGGCCGGCGGTCATCCGCCGTTTTTGCCCCGGCTGGGAGAATCCGCCAGGGCAGCGCTGCCCTGGGGATTCTGACCACCGTACCGCCAGCCTGTTTCTGGCGGTTTTCACTGCCAGGAAGAGGCTGGCGGTAAGGGGTGTCATGGGGCCCCCCAACAGGGCCCCATGAAACTTTTCACTGTCTGCCTGGCAGACAGTGAAAAGCGCGACGGGTGCAACTGCACCCGTCGCACGGCCGCAACACCGCCGGCTCCATTTGGAGCCGGCTTCTGTGTTGCGGCCTCATTCCCGCTGGGCCGGCGGCCGCTAACTTGGTTAGCGCCCGCCGGCCCAGCGGGAATGTTGGAATGCCGGCAGCGGTCTTTTGGCCGCATGGCGGCCGATTGGCAGTTCCCACCTGTGACCGCCTATATGTGTCTTCCTGTTCAGAGGAATGTCTCACTCCCGACCCTGTTGACGGAATGTCTGCACCAGTGGCTCCATTGTCAGGGCAAAGAGGAGCGGGGATATGGGGCAGCCCTACTGCATTCCTCTGCTCGAAGAGAACAGGGAGGATGCATTGTCTGATCTTCACTTCGGCAGTGGGCTACGTATTAAAAAGGTGACTGAGTCTTTGGAGCCTGGCCGTGATGCCCAAGGAGAGCAAGGTCAAGAATAGGTATTCCCAATCCACAGTATCGAATGCATTCTCAAGGTCCAGCACCATGAAGACTGCCAGCCCGGTATGGTTTCTCTTCCGAGGTGCATGCAGGTCAGCTCCACCCCCAATCTAGTAATACTGGTACACGGATGCATGTTTTTTGTAAGAGCGCTTTATGAAATAGCGCATTATGAGTTTATGGTCGGAGCAACTATGCAGGAAGGACGATCTGGTGACATCCTCCTACGTTAATTTAGATAAGATAGCACAGCCTCCTTTGCTCACCACCTTTGAAGATGAGGAAGAGAGGCTTGCATAATGCTGCACGAGTGGTAGTCACATCGCGCTACAGGGAAAATCTTACACAGGTACACAAAGCAGGACCAGGATTTACAGATGGCTGAGGTGTTTTTCAAGGCATGTACTGACGAATGCAGCCTTTTTGTAGCGGAACCTTTCTTTAAAGCTAATGATTTCTTCTTGAGGAGGCCCATAGCCAAAAGGGCCAGAACGAGTCAACCTTTTGATTTGAAGCAGTCCATATAAAGTGTAATGCTTTTGAAAGAAATCAGTAAACATTATAAAGGAACCAGTGCTTAATTTGTCAATAAAAAGGTGCCGGTACTCAAAGCCCTCCTCTTAAACACGCGTCTGCTGCAATTAAATGTGTGAAAACGGAATACTGAGGCGGCGTAATCCTGAAGCCATCTCCAGCAGCTTCAATCCATATAAAGCCACTCACTGCCCCTTCAGCTCACTCTTGCAGCTTTCTAATTTCTCCCTTTGTGACGCCTTTTCGTTTTTCCCTTCCTCCGTCTTTCCCATACGTGTCTTTTGCTTGCAGCAAATGCTTGAGGCAGAAGAATAAGCCCCGGCCCTCAAAAATAAGTGCCGGTCCTCAGCACCGGAAACAACAAGCACAAATTAAGCACTGAAAGGAACAGAAGACAAGGTGACTATGTATATCAAACATTGTGTAAAGCCACAAACAAAAATGATGGTAGTCTCCAGTTAAGCCTAGTTTCTTTTCTATGTCATGGTTTTTTGTATTATTTTATTGATGTTTATGTACTTATCTATGTTTATGTACAATATCTCCAATGATGAGTAATTTAAAAAGTAGGTTTGGCCTGTATATAGGGAAATTATAAATGTAGTGTCGATGATGAATACATCATGATATTGGTGATTAATATAATGTTTTCACTTTAAAATGATTTCCTGATTGGTCCCTACATTACTACTTTCCTTCTAACTATAGTTTCTGCCCAGGCAATGTAGGGTTAGATGGGCAAGCCCAGTTAATACGTTGCATGGGGCCACTCGCCAGGGGCAAGCTCCATTACTCTATGGAGTCTGTGATAAATCTGCCTGGAATGAAGCCATTCTGGTATGAATTGATCAGTTTTGGCATGTGCTGAAAGAGTAATACCACAATGATTTTGCTTAGAATCATACAATCCGTCCCAAGCATAGACAATGGGCAGTACGAAGTTACTCGTAGGGGGTCCTTATCAGGTTTGGATAGAGATACAAGGAGTGACTCTCGGAGTGACGTAGGAAGCCGACCTTACATTAGAGCAGCCTGGTACAGTTCTAGGAGCTTAGGAGCTTGTAGATTCTTATAGGCTTTATAGAAATCAGGTGGCAGCCCATCAAGTCCTGGGGTCTTATTGGTGGCTGCACCCCTGATGGTTCCACATATGTCTTGTGTTGTGATGGGTGTGTTGAGCTCTTCTCTTTCTAGGGGTTCAAGTATGGGCAACGTGGCCTTCAGCACTTACCATCCTACTGGCCTGGTAGAGGCCCCACCCCAGTTCTCTGTCAAATAACAGGATACTGCCTCTTGTGTCCTTGAAGATCGGGTCCTCGAGAATGGCTGTAATCACCATGTGGGAATAGGCAGACATGGCACCCCTCATTCTAGGTGCAGTTGGAGTGGGGTGTGGTCTGAGAATGTTTTCCCTAAATATTCAGCATTTATGGCCTGTAAGTGGCTGGATGACAAAGTATGTGGTCTAGTCTCACATGTATGTCATGTCTGGGTGAGTAGTAGGAATATTGTCTAACTGCTGGATTAAGAGCATGCCAACTGTCAAGCATGGACCAGTGTGTATGTCACAGGGAAAGACAAGTGGCAGCAGTCACAACAGGAAAGGTTTGCAAGGGAAGTTGTGAATGTTCTAGTTGTGGGTCCAGAACACAGTTAAAGTCCCCCCGATGATCAAGGGATGTTTGCCCATCTAGGGAGAGCACCTGAGAGATTTGTTAGAAAGGTCGATTATGCCAAATTCAGTAAGATTCCCCAGTAAGATGGGCCTGCCATCTAGTTGCTCCTCAACCAGTAAATATCACCCTACAGGGTCTATTTCTATTGGTATGCATCTGAATGAGACCCCAGTACTGACCAGATGAGGACCCTCCCAGGCTAAGCTTAAATATTTGATGAAATAACACTGGCCCCACCAGCATCTCTGCTTTTGTTCATTCTTGTCCCCTGCAACATGGGTTTCTTGGAGGAATGCAATCTGATAGCCTTGCCTTCTGAAGTATTGTACTGTGTGAGGCTTACGCGCTGTTCCCTTGCCACAGACATTCCATATTAGTATATATAACTTAGTCATTTTGTCTTACTGGGGCAGCTGGAGGGGGGGGGGGAGGCAGGCCTCGTCATGTTCCCTGCGTGCACTAGTATGTGAGGTATATAGCTGTTGGGGTTTGACAAATACACACTTACAATCAAGAGAAGCAGAACCCTCAACACACAAAGCAGGAGGGCCGCATAATCCATAGCTACCCAAACAGTTAACAAACAGTCCCATGGACAAGGTTCTCCTGAGTAGGTAGGAAGGGCTGCTGCCCAGGAAAGCAGCTTAGGGTGGGGATGGTGTCTAGGCCAGGCTTGGCCTGACTGTGAGTCATGTCGATGGTGTGGCAAGAGTGGGCCAGTCAATCAGTTGCTTCACAGTGTAAGTCAAGAGAGCACAGAATCTGAAGTTGAGGTCTTTGAGATCAAGCACTCATACCAGTCACTTATGGGTGGCCTCAGTGGCAAAATGAGAAGAAACAATGACCCTTATCATAAAGCCTTCATATGGGAGCAGACAAGTGATCTCTTTCAGGCACATGGAAGGTCAGATATTAGACAGTACCTGTTCAGGATCCATTTCTGTGTTACTTGTAGGTCTATCACATCATGGTGTCCGGCGTCTGCGGGGGACTAGTCTTGGAGGACCACTGATGCTATGTTGCTTGTTGAGACACTCAAGTCTGTTTCCGATGGTATGTCATCAAGGGCAGCAGGGAACGCCATTCCACCCATAATGTGGTCATGGTCGACAGTGACTGGATCTGTTCCTCTTTAGCCTGCTCTGGAGTGGGGGCCCGTGCACTTTGATGACTCCATTGTCTCACTTCCTGCATTTGCAGTGGCTCTTGTTCTTCTCTGTCAGGCATCGAGGCGATGGTGTGGTTGAGGATTCATATCAGCGTTGCTCTACCCTGGTCCGGGAGTCCGCCGCTTTGGTGAAGAGGTAGCTTGAGTTACTAACCATGACTTTTAGCAGCAGATTTAACAACCCTAGCTCCACTTTTCGTGATGCTCCGGTGGCACTAACCACTGCTCCATATTTACAAAGAGGTGTAACGCCATTACACCTCCTTGTAAAAATGGGCCCCTACAACTCAGTTTTCTGCGTCAGAGGGGCGTTCAATGGGTGTTGCGATGGGCATTGCACCGCATCACCCATTGCTTTTGACGCTGCCTCAGATTTCCGAGTTGTCATAATCCTGAGGCAGCACCAAAAACTAACGCCACCCCAGGGGTGGCGTTAGCATGACAAAACGAGGAGGAATGCTTTTATTCTTCGTCACTTTTAGCTTTTTCTATGTGTGCTGTATTCTGTAGCACACATAGAAGAAGCAAAATGCCACGGATGATTGTTTATATGCTGGAAGGTGTCCCTTCCTGCACGTAAACAATCATTCTGAAATGAAGCTTTGGTACTTCTATATGTGCTGCATTTTGCAGCACACATAGAAGTAGCAAATCTTCATTATAGATTGTTTATGTGCAGGAAGATGAACGTTCCTGCACATAAAAAAATCTATCCCCTCAACACAGACACTCTTGCACTATGAAGCAAGGATGTGTGCGTTGGTGCAGGCAGCTTAATTTAGCACTGGTGCAGGGGGAAACGCAGGGCTGCGCTGTATATTTCTGTAAACAGGGTGCATCCCTACATTTCAAATGTAGCTATTTTTGGCACAGCACTGGGCTGCGCCACTTTGGCTTAAAAATATGAGCCTTAGTGTGGCCAGAAACAGCAATGACTAACTTGTCATAGTCTTCTCTTTACCCCCAGGAAGCATGCTGCACGTTGTTGCACTGGGATGGTGTAATTCAGGAAGAGAAATATTTGTGTGTTTTTATACAGGAGTGGTTCCACGCAATATGGATCACTCGCAGTATGGCTTCTTTGTCTCTGTAGTTCATTAATCTGGGGGGTTCCCCCACTGGAGGTCTGAACCATCCGCCCCCTTAGGAAAGCACACACTGTGAGGGTTGTTACAGCAGGAACATCCTTTAGAGTTTTCTGCCCTGTTTTCCAGCTCTTGGACCTTGGCTGTGAGGGACCAGACCAGACCTGCGCTTCTAGATTAGACATTGTTGGCTGGAGTTTGTTTATTGCACTTTCTGTGGGTACAACATATGCCAACAGTTTTCTCTGGTCTTCTCACAGTAGACCCACCTCAACCGCCACTGCATCAAGCCTATTGCATAGGTCCTGTGTGGTGTCAGTGAGAGCCGCAAGAATTGTATCTAGCATTGTGTCCATGAAGGCTGTTTGCTGAGACTGATAGTGGCTCTTGGTCAGCATGATCAATAACCTCCACCGCTTGCAGCCCCTCAGCTGAGGGCCTACACTTCCCCTCCTCCCTATAGTCGGGCATGTTCAACCAGTTAGTGTCCAGGAAGCAGTAGTAGTGCCAGGCAGTGGTGTCCCCAAGGAAGAGAAACATTTTATTAGTCTATGACCTCTTGCGTTCATGGGTCTTCCTCACAGTCCCATCGAAGGAAGACCCATGTGACAGAATACATTTCGGAGAGTGTCTCATGTGTCCTAGGGTGCTCCGACCTATGAGGTCCCAAGTTGTGGAGGTTCCGTTGTCCCTAGGTGTCCTCAATCTGACTTTTTGGTCTGGGCTGTTTCGCAGCTGCAGCCCATCCGGGTGATGGCACCCACCTCACTCCTCAGGTCCCAGCGGAGCACTACCCAATGGGGGGCACAAGCAGTCCAGGCCTCTCAGAGGACTCCACCGGCCACACTGAAGTACTGGGTTTTTCAGCACCCAGTGGTGCCAGGGAACACACCCTAAGACTTCGAGTCCTTCCTGTTTCAGACTACAGAAACACAGAGTCTTCTTGGTGAAGTCAAAGATCTTGTTTATTGGCTTCAGCCAGTAACAGGTATCCTAGAAGTACAACACGGTGTATATTCTCAGGAGAATGCTTTCTTTGCAAAGCTAACCTTCTCTTTTATACAAAATATTATGCTTTAGGCAAACATTCCTTATTTTACAGTTGACCATTCACATATTTTCACTACAAAGAAATAGCAAGGTTATGATGACAAGCCCATATTTCAGTTTGTCCAGCCCTCAATCAATTACCTGGCAAGGCTCAGTACTTTCATCAGATATCAACGGACCCCCAATATAAACAGGCACCTCCTCCTTGTAAAGCAAGTCATAAAGAAAGAAACAGGGACAGGTGTGTGTAAGATTAGGCATGGTTTGTGTGTGATGAAAGGTTTTATGATGTGTTGTGCCTTGATACTAATCTCATTCGGCCACTGGGAAAGAAACTGGCCGAACAGGTTTGGCTTCAGGCAGTGGAGTCAGCTTGCCCAGGTCACACAGGAGTCAACAAAGATGTACGTGTCCTTCAGACTCGTTTTCAGCATTAGACATTGGCCTATGTGAGGGAAATCACAAAATGGCTGTCGTTTAAATGGAACACGAGGGTTCAGGACGGAAACTCTGATATTCGGGTGATTTCGTTACCCGAATATGAATACAATGCTTCTGCATACTATTCTAATCATTCTCGGTCTGCTGATACCAAAATCGTTGTGATACGACGATGTTTATAACACGGGTCCAGAATTTTCAGTACCACAGACCCTCCTTTTGCCCTTACATAGGCAATAACCTATACTCACGCTAATCTGAGTCCAGGTCTATATTCATAAAGTCGTTGAGATGTTGCTGTAGCATCATCCTATTACTTAGCTCGTCCCTTGATACAGGTTTCCTTACACATGATGTAGCACAGAGGCCACATATTGCAGGAGCACACTGTACACACAGACAGGACAGGAAAAGAATGGCTAAGATCATCCCAATGATTACCAGAGTCTTCCATGCCCAGGCGGATATCAGCTCCCAGAACCACCCCATCAATGACCAATCTCCTTTATCCACATGAATAGATTCGGAGATCTTATGCAGTTTGGAAATGGCCTGATAGACTGTCGGAGCGTTATCTGGGATGAAAACACAGCAACTTGATTGGATCACTTTACATACCCCACCTCGGTCTGCAAGTATGACGTCTAATGCGACCCTGTTCTGAAGAGTCATAAGGCGATCTGACTGGAGCTCAGCAGTCAAATTACCAAGGGCACCGGCGGTTTCAACTACCGTGGATTCAACCACCTTTGTCAATTGCCTTATGTTCCTGTGTTAACCATAGGACCCCAAAACGGCAGAATACCCTTTACGAAATCTCCAAATTCTTGTCCTGTAGTGTCTTCTTCACTTATGACACCTCTAACTATCCTTGTCTTATGGTAATCTGCCACAGCCGTGTAGGTGGGAGGTAACAGGAACAAAACAAAACATGTGCCTGAGAAGTCAGGGGGCAACCATGTATAGGCTCTATTATGGCAGATGAAATAGGTACCCTTAGCTGCTAGGAACGAAGGAGAAGTCTGAGACGCAAAAACATATGTTTCAGTGCAGATACTTTTCCCTAACTGAGCTCTGGGATTCTTGCCATTACCTTGCAGACATAGGTGACCCTGATGGGGTACAATCCAAATCGGGGAGGATCTCTTTGCTCGCTGGTTCCCACTCAGAGTAACTCCATATCCTGTTATGTTCCATCCAATATATGCTAGTGTCTCATCTCTCGGGATAGTCTCATAGGAAATATCTTCCCTAATCATATCTACTATACCCTTAGCTAGAGCACTATTCTTAGGATTATCTTTCACAGAACGTAGGGGGTTGGCTTCATACGCGTATATGAACACTGTTCTATATGCCCATACAGAACCATTATGGCTGAAAGGCAGGACCAGATAAGGGATACCTTTATCAGTAGTATGAGGCATAAGACCACACACCCAACAGTTAGTTGTGTTCACTACTAATTGGTGTTGGTGTAGAAGCTGAATGAATGAATTGTTGACAAATTCTAATCTTCTGGCAGACTCGTGTTCAGGCAGGGGGTGAAAAGAATGCGAGGAAACAGTAGAAGGAGGTATGGGCTGTGTAATGGGTGCAAATGTCACTTGAAAAGAGAATAAAACATATCCTATTAAAAACGTCATTACACTAAGCAACATGAAAATACATAATATCAAAAATCGTTTCTTTGTCATTATTATACCCATTCTGGCTTTAAAGTCCATCTGTCTGGCAGGTCTCTCATTCTTGAAAAACTCCATCCTCTCTAATTGCTGCTCGTGGTGGTAGGGTGTTCTATGCTAGGGAATGCTTCTGTCAGTCCAGGGCAACTCCCTTAGACAGACCAGAACTGTCGACCTAACGTCTTCAGCTGCACTCCAAAGACTTGGGCAACCACGACCCTACAGCTGAACCCGGATGGTGGTTCGAAAAGAAAAAAACAAAAATAAGAAAGTTTCTCAGATGAGAGAGCCGCACTTTAAAAAAATAGCAAAGGAACGGGAAAAAAATTATTTGTCCTTAGTTCTTGGTCTCAAATTATAATGGCTTTTTCCAGGTACTGTCTGGTTCTGGAACAAGAGTTCAGGCTCTGTAGTGTTCAATCGAATTGACGGTGGCACAGCTTCTTGCTAATTATTGTCACTTTCTCGTTCAGAAATTGTTCCTTTTACACGTGCATCGCTAAATGGCAAAAAACAAGACACAGTCTCAGTCTCAGAGTCAGCGATCCCCTCCTGGACCCACCGGTCGTACGGTAGAGGAAAAGGGACCCTCTTGCAGTGTACGCCGTGGATCCAGTTATTTTTCCCTTCCACTCGAACAGCTGATCTTGTTGAGAGAAGGACGAGGTGGGGGCCGGTCCAACGGGGCTGGTCATTCTTTGTCCGCTGGAAGTTCTTGACCAGCACCCATGATCCAGGATCGATAAGATGTCCTGGAGCTTCAGAGACCTGAGGCAGAGTATCGTGAACCTGTTGGTGTAGAACACGCAATTTAGCCGTCAATTCATACAAACAATCAAGCAGTACAGGGTGTTCGATCTCACTGAATTTTGTTGGTCTTGGCACTCCCCATATGTTGGCCGGGCGGCCGAACACAATTTCATAGGGACTAAGTCCCACTCGCGAATGCACAGTCATTCTTGTTGATAGGAGTGCTAGAGGCAGTGCGTCAGGCCATTTAAGACCAGAGCTCGCTTGTATCTTTGCCAACTTCAGTTTTAGCGTGCCATTATAGCACTCTACTAGTCCAGCTGATTGGGGGTGATTTGCAGCGTGGAATTTTTGCTGGATACCTAGCCCCTCACATACTTTTTTCATCACTCGACCCACAAATTCACTCCCATTATCACTCCAGACCATTCTCAGCATTCCAAACCTAGGGAAGAATTATTTGGCAAGGGCTTTAGCTGTGGATAAGGCAGTGTTGTCTTTTAAGGGATATGCTTCTACCCATCTTGAAAAAGCACAAACAACAACGAGTACGTATTTCAGATTGTTGCACCTTTCCATGTGGATGAAATCTAGCTGCAAAACCTCGAACAGATACGTTGGAGGCGCAAAATGACCAGCTGGAGTTGCGGTTCCCCTACTAGGATTGTATTTCAGACACACCATGCAATTCTTGACCACATTCTCTGCACATTTAGGAATTCCAGCATTTTGCCATACTGGAGCAAACAACTTACAAATCCCTTTCACACTGATATGGGCCATTCCATGAGCCATTGTCACCACTGCAAGCACATACGCATCGGGTAACAACCATTGCTGATGTTCTGACAAGTCAACCCAACAACCATTTTCATCCAATTTACCCGTACTCTCTTTCCACACGCTCAACTCTTTCTCTGAAGCTTCAGCTTGAAGAGACTTCACACCCTCTATCGTATCTTCACATATTCCAACGTCACCAACCCATCTTGCGGGGCCTGCAACATACATTCGATTCATCACATCTTTTGCTGTTTCTTTTGCGATTTCGTCAGCAAATGCATTGCCACGACCGACATCATCAGTAACCTTCTTGTGTGCACTGCATTTCACAATCGCAACTTGTAATGGCAAGGTCAGTGACTCAAGAAGCTCATTCACCAACTGACCATGCTGAATTTTAGCTCCATGCGAAGTCAGGAACCCACGTTCTTTCCACAATCGTCCAAAACTATGGGCCACACCAAACGCATACTGGCTGTCGGTATATATGGTCACTTTCATTCCTTTCGATAACACACACGCTCTCGTAAGTGCAATCAGCTCTGCTGCTTGAGCTGAATTATGTGGTATACGTGCAGCTTCAACAATCGTATGAAAAGTTGTGACAGCATATGCTGCAGTCGTATCACCATTCGGAAGCTTGAAGCATGAACCATCCACCCATAAGGTACCATCACACTTTACAAGAGGAGTATCTTTAAGATCTACTCTCCCTTTCGTTTCTTCTTCTGTCCTAAGAAAACAATCATGTTGTTCAACATCATCTGTCTCTACTGAAATTGGCAATAACGTGGCTGGATTCAACGTATTGCACCTCTTTATGTGCACATGACTTGCTATCAGTGTCAACTCGTAACCTGACAATCGAGCACTAGTTAAATGCTGTGTCTTGGTCCTGTTTAACAACGTGTCCACTGCATGTGGAACCATCACAATCAACATATTATTCATCACTAACCCAGCAGACTGTCGAATAGAAAAACCTGCTGCCGCTGTGGCTCTCAAGCAACTCGGCAATGCTTTAGCTACCGGATCCAAAGTTGACGAAAAATATGTGCATGGGCGCTGCTTGTCTCCAAACGACTGTGTCAGCACTGACAATGCACAACCCTCTTTCTCATGGACATACAGTGTAAAGGGCTTACTGTAGTCGGGGGTACCCAACACAGGAGCCGAACACTATGCATTACGCAATTCGGAAAAACTTTTCTGACAATCTTCAGACCACGGAACGGGGTTTGGTGTATCTTTATAGGTCAATGCTATCAAAGGTTTGGCCAGCAAAGAAAAATTCGGTATCCATTGTCTGCAGTATGATGTAATGCCCGAGAAAGCACGTACTTCTCTCTGTGTCCTTGGCACACTCAATTTTGCAATTGCCTGAATTATTTCTGAGGTCAGTTTCCTTCCCTCCTTCGATAAGAGATGACCTAAGTAGGTCACTTCTTGTCGACAATATTGCAGTTTTGAAAGGGACACTTTGTGATGTAAATCAGATAAATGACGCAACAACGACAAGGTGGCTTCTTTACAAATCTCTTCAGTATCTGTAGCGACTAGCAAATCATCGACGTACTGAATAAGGGTAGCGCCGTCAGGTAAAACAATTGCATCAAGCTGTGTTTTTAAAGCCTGACTATATATTGATGGACTTTCACAGTAGCCTTGTGGAGCGCGTTTGAAGCGGAAACTTCGGCCTCCTAAACTGAAGCCAAAAATATCCCTGCTCTCCTCGGCAATCGGGATGCTAAAGAAAGCATTCTCTAAGTCAATCACCGAGAACCAGGTGGCGGAAGCTGGAATCATAGTCAATAGGGCAGTGATATTAGGAACGACTGGAAACTGTGGCACAACTATTTTATTTACCTCTCTAAGATCAATCACGAGCCTGTAAACAGGTGGCTTAGAGGGGTCAGTACGTTTCAAAACAGGCAAAACAGGACTATTACAAACGTTGCCTCTTGTCTCTTCAATTACATCTTTTTCAATTAAATCATAAATGATCGCTAGCAACGCCTTTTCACCTTCACTAGAGATCTTGTATTGTTGAATGGGTGGTAATTTAACATTGGCTTTCAATGTCACAACATAAGGCGGTATTTCCAAAAGACCCACATCATTAGGACCAGTAGCCCAAATGGTATCAGGAAGAAACGACAATTCGGTCGGAAGTTTATCCTTCGACAAATACAGTGGAGAGACCATTTTCCTACCCAGTGTAAGTTGTACTCCCGAAGGAGAACAATATAATGTTGCATACAATCTTTTCAACAAATCCAATCCTAACAAGTTTTCACCACAACCTGTCACCAGAATAAGGGGTGCTTCCAATTCACAAGGTCCAACAGAAAGGGACATAGGACTAGAAATCGGGTTCCTAACCGGGGCGCCAGAAAAACCTACTGAAACATTCATCTCGCCAGACAAAGGTGCGCCAGGGAGTTTTGAGTGCATAATAGAACTCTTTGTAGCACCAGTATCCAACAGAAAAGGCTCCGACACACCTGAGGTAATCACCTTAACATAAGGTCCATTCTGATCTACTGGAACTAAAAAAACTCCCTCTCTTCGTCTATGGCTGTCCTAGCAATTATTACCTTCCAAGCTCTCATCTTCTGCATAGTAGTCGTCAGCATAGTACTGAGCCATCCTACCAGACGCGTTATGTTGCTGGTCAAAACTATTCATTGAGTTTTGAGACAGAAAGGAACGCGTGTTCTGGGGGAAACTTCCACGTCCTCTACCTCTAGGGGCTTGTTGAACACCTCGACCTCTTGCGCCAGAAGCACCATTCGTACGCTGTAACAAAATAGGACAACAATACTTGAAATGACCCTCTTCTTTACAATATGAACACTGATTGGGACCTACAGTATAGGAACACGTGGTTGAGAAAACTCGAACCTTTGCGAGTTTCTCTGGAACTGTTGAGGTTGCTGATAGTTACTCTGACCACCACATGGCGGATACGCCTGTTGTAAAAGAACCTTCGTCTTTAATTCTTTAGTTTTCTTGTCTGCTCTATCCTTCTCATCATTATCCCTATTTTCGTAGTACTGTGCAGTAGCCAATATTTGTGCTGAAGAGGAAACGGCCCAAGAACTCTCTGAATCCTTCAATTTCTTACACAGCTCGGCAAGCAAATTGTGCACAAACTTGTCGACGAACAACCGTTGACCACTCATATCTTGACTACTGTGGTCGATAAACGTTTCCTCAAACCTGGTGAAGAAATCAGACACTGTTTCATCTTTCTTCTGCTTACACGCAGACAATTTATCCCAATTCACACGCATCGCAGGCATTAAAGTCTTCATGTAAGTAATGATCCTAGTAGGCAGTTCTGCTACCAAAGGCTCAGGCTTGGCACCACCAACTTGTCTATCATTTGCAGCACTAATATTAGCCCATGAGTCACCTAACTCTTGTGCATGATCTGTATGGCGAATCAATCCCCACAAAGGCTGTGGAACAACATTCCCAAATAACATGTCTATGTCGGCTAAATTCATAATGCATGAGTCTGCAGTCTGTGATAATTCCTTATAATACCCTGCAGGGTTTTTACGGGGATCAGGCAAAGTCTGCTTAAGGGCTGAAACTTCAGCTCGCTTCCACGGAACATGTACCCAAACACGCTGAAAATGAGCTGGAACAGCATCAATTTGATTAGCAACATCAGCCGCAACGGCGTCCTTCCATACTGGAGGGACTTCTCTCATTGGGTACTGTCGCACCTTTTTTTTAACAGAGGAGTCATGTTGGAACAATGACTGAGAAGGATCCTTATTCCTAAAGGACAACAACGTCGCAACTGCTTTCTCAACTTCGGGACCCACAATCGTGCCTTTTTCAAACTCAAACCGTACACGGAACAAATCAGGCGGATTTGTTTCCAAATCATTATCCTCCAATTCCTCACAAAGGAAAGCACACATTTTCACAAAAACGTATCTTTGTTTCGGTGCTTCCCATTGACCTAAGACATCCATAACAGACTCTACATCGTATCTTAAAGGGTAAACAACCCATTTACGCGCCATACGGTCAAACATTTCTCTCTCTTGAGAATTAGGCAGTTGACTATGCGACTGCTTACGCTCCGAATCTGGGGTCACACCAGACGACCCAAAGAGAGGAAATATAAGGCTGGCAACAGTATCTGTCACTCTCTGTCGGACAGAAGGAGAAGTTGATGAAAGAACAGGAGGAAAAATAGAGGGAGGCAAGGCAGACGCAGAAGCAGACGCAGAGGCAGTATCAGGAAGAACACCAGAAGAGGCAGTCGATGTAGTACATAAAGTCGCAGGAGGTACAGATGGAGTAGGTAGCGAAGTCGGCGGCCCTTGAAGGGGCTGCGCCATAGTAGTAGGAGCCAACTGAAGAGGAGCTGGCGTCTGTGGAAGAACCTGAGGCACAATAACCGGAGGTTGCACAGCTAAAGGTTGCGGGGGTGCTGTAGCATTCTGCGCATAAGGGGGTGGTGAACTCAACAAGTGTGACATTAAAGGATCTTTCTCAAGTTCTTTTGCTGCATCTTGCTGAAGAAGCGGAAAAACTGGATAACATTTATCGGTCAACAATTTACGTTGCCTGTGCAACTGCTCATTCATCTGTTCTTCTTCATCATCTTTAAACTGCATGGCAGCTTGCATTATCGAGATACCCTCTTCCCTCTTATTTCTTTTTGCTAATTTAATTTCCTTCTGTTTTGCTTCCTTACGCCATAGGCGGAAAGAGTCAAACATCGCCGGCCGGGCTTTCTTCTTAAAAAGTTTAACCTCCAGATTATCCAGAATCTCTGTGTCAAAACTACCATATTGGGGCCATTTTAAAACACCATCTTTCCTGGTGTATCGGATCCATACTTCATTATATGTGAGGGGGCCTATGCCATGTTTCACATATAGTTCATAGGTTGGAGTTCCAATCGGAGGAACCGGACACGAGTCCTCCAATCGGGAATCCCTATTATAACCAAGACAAAACAAATTTCCATGTCTGCTAAGACCAGGCATCTTCGCTCTCTAGTCTAGCTTCAAACTTCAAAGGATTATCGAATATGATAGTCTTGTGAATACACGAATCCCTCGGCTTTGGTACTTGCAAGTTCCAAATCAAATATCCCAAGGGGATACCAAACTAAGGACTGGGAGACGCTCCACTTATACTTAACTGAGGTATCGATGACGTCACCAGAAGACTCGTTTATCGTTTCGCTCTACCAAATCATCAAGGGTCCAAAACAGGGCGATAGTCAGGGCAGCAGTCCTTCGTAGCCGTCGGGAAGCGGGGAACCTCGCAGCAAAGACTTTCGGACCACGTCGACATACAGGGGTCGATGAAGTGGCGGCCTCCCTCCAGAATTTTCACACGAAGCTCCTCACGAACCTCTGGCTTGGACTGGTACCGCTGAAATCACCCCACGTTGGGCGCCAACTGAAGTACTGGGTTTTTCAGCACCCAGTGGTGCCAGGGAACACACCCTAAGACTTCGAGTCCTTCCTGTTTCAGACTACAGAAACACAGAGTCTTCTTGGTGAAGTCAAAGATCTTGTTTATTGGCTGCAGCCAGTAACAGGTATCCTAGAAGTACAACACGGTGTATATTCTCAGGAGACTGCTTTCTTTGCAAAGCTAACCTTCTCTTTTATACAAAATATTATGCTTTAGGCAAACATTCCTTATTTTACAGTTGACCATTCACATATTTTCACTACAAAGAAATAGCAGGGTTATGATGACAAGCCCATATTTCAGTTTGTCCAGCCCTCCATCAATTACCTGGCAAGGCTCAGTACTTTCATCAGATATCAACGGACCCCCAATATAAACAGTCACCTCCTCCTTGTAAAGCAAGTCATAAAGAAAGAAACAGGGACAGGTGTGTGTAAGATTAGGCATGGTTTGTGTGTGATTAAAGGTTTTATGATGTGTTGTGCCTTGATACTAATCTCATTCGGCCACTGGGAAAGAAACTGGCCGAACAGGTTTGGCTTCAAGCAGTGGAGTCAGCTTGCCCAGGTCACAGAGGAGTCAGCAAAGATGTACGTGTCCTTCAGACTCGTTTTCAGCATTAGACATTGGCCTATGTGAGGGCAATCACAAAATGGCTGTCGTTTAAATGGAACACGAGGGTTCAGGACGGAAACTCTGATATTCGGGTGATTTCGTTACCCGAATATGAATACAATGCTTCTGCATACTATTCTAATCATTCTCGGTCTGCTGATACCAAAATCATTGTGATACGACGATGTTTATAACACGGGTCCAGAATTTTCAGTACCACAACAGCTAGCAAGGAGGAAGGAGGAAACTGATGGGAGTGGTCTCCCCTCTTCTCACAGGTCTTTCTGTTTGGTCTGAGCAAAAATCTTTCCAAGCTGGTAGGGTCTGTGCACAGTACGGCGTCCCAGGATTGTAATAAGATCCCTATTGCATGGTGAAATAGAGGCTCTGTCTAAGGCTTTTAGCTGCAGATTTACAACAAACTGGCACATCTGTCCTGATGCGCCACTTTCTTGCATCTCCCTACCGCTACCTAACAACACCATGGTTGCACCGCATTTATAATACAGTACACCATGGCAGTTGTTAGCACAATAGCATCAAACATTTTGATGCTATTGAGGCACTTTTCTGCACTAGCATCAAACAATTTGACACTAGTGCAGCAAAGCACAGGGAGGCCTGTTACTAGGGGTGGGTCATTTCAATGCCTGTCTTGGACAGGCATTAAAAATGACAGAAAAAATGGTGCAGTGAAATCTTGTGAAGTTCACTGCACCATTTTTTTCGGCCTCTGTTAGACCAAACGCCCCCTCTTGCATACATTGTGCCTGATGTTGTGCCTGATGCAGGCATAATGTGGTGCAAGGGGTCGCAAAGTGGCACACTGCAAGCATTTCACCACTTTGTAAATCTTGAGCAGGGAGAAGGCCACCTTAGCACCGCCTTAGCAGAAATAAAATGATAATAGGGCAACGAGAGGTGATGCAAGGGGCTTGTAAATATGACTCATGGTCACTTTCTGTACATCCGTGTGAGATGTCCCAGTGTCGCTGAGAATGCTAATAGCCCTGTAGGGGCCCAGTGGTTCAGCCATATTCACTGCAGTGGGCCAATCTCACTGTGCTGGTGGTCTGCACCCAGGGTCCTTGAGCCCTAGCGAGGAGCCAGAGTACGGCATACATTATGCCTGCTGTTGTCTTCACTCTGTAGATGCTGCCATCCCAGGAGGTTATTCGCGCTGCTGTTTTGGGGAGGCAAGGCCAGTACGACTGCCACATCACAAAGTCTTCTGCTGCGGGCCCTCCTATCCTCCACCTCACCCCAGCCAGATGCCAGTCACTAGGACTTAAGACGAGTTTAGCACTCCACACTGTCTCTTGGGGCATCAACAGTTGTAAGGGCACCCATTATCCAGGGCACCCACTTTCCAATGAAGTCATGAGGTAGGCGTCTATAGAGAGCCCGCCCGGATACTTGTATGTCTCTTTATGTGGGCGATAGAGTTTCTTTCCCATGCAGGCCACTGACACTGGTCTCTCAAGGTCTAGGATGGGGATATGTGCTTGCCTCGGCCTTCAATGTGGCCCTGGATCATGTTCGCTGGTCTCCACAATTCAGGAAGGCCAATCATCAGGGGGTGAGGCAGCGCTGGCCATGCAGCAACATTAGACATTCACAGTGGGGGAATGAATCTGGGTGGTTATAGAAGCCCCAGAGTTGTATTTACTGTGGTCTCTCAGGACTGGTGGCCACCACTCTCCTTGGGGTCCACCCACGTCTCCCATAGGCCCCAAGTCCAGGGCACACAGGTCCAGAAGGTGTGAGGTGGCTAACCCACCCTACCAGGGTACTGCCAAGTTAGGATAGCTCACCAGAGGTAGATTGGATCCATCTCCCAGCTCCTTGGACTGTTTGGCTGTGCTCTTTGGGCTGTTGGACCTCATGGGCCTGCTCGGCTTTTTCTAGGCTGCAATATAGGCTGTGTGGTCATAGGCAGTCACCTGGCATGAAGGCGGCCATCCAGCATTTCGTTGTCCCAAAATGATGCCTCCCAGGCTCCACATTGCAGAACGGCCTAATTGTGGGCTATCACAGCGCAGATTGTGGTGGGTGTTGCCGGGTCGCGGGTCTCCAAACGGAGTGGTCCTAAAGCCCAACCATCATCTTGCTGTAGCTAGCTAGCCACACCCCTCCAGTTGCCGATGATGGTGGTTTGCAATGTGCATGGGTGGGGACTTATTGTATCCAATCAGAAGCTGAGGTTTGGTTGTGTTCCTGGCATAACAGTGGATCCACTGTGCCACTGCAGCGGATCTGCAGATTCGCTGAACTCATAAAAAAGTAAATATGTTGTAAAATGATAGGTTTCTAAATGTTAATGTATGGAAATAGTTTTTCGAACATCATTGTTAAAATTTGAGGGCCTGTATATGATATTAACATTTTTTTAAATGCTTTGACAAATCCATTGCAATTCTGTCACAGGAACTAGAAACCATAGAGTAGTCGTATGGGCTCCCCATTTGAATTTGGGCTGATCCATGAAATGATTAAAAAAAAGAGAAAAATGTGCTGTATTACATTTATAGAAAGATTACGTGTTACCTTTTGTTAATTATTACTTTTGAAATGTAAATTATTAATAAATGTATAAATAAAATATATTTATAAACTTGTGAAAATCTATATTGCTAAATTGAACCCATGGGTGAAGTTGTAGTAAGATTTATATTTAAAAAGAAAACAGGGAAATTCACTAAAAAAAACAAAGGTTACAGGGACGTTATAGTTAGGTTCAGATTTTACACACACAAAACCATAGAAATTCAACATTTATAGTCACAAGAGCTAACTATAACTTATGCCCCCTCAATGCACTGTATATGACCTCACATACTACATCACTCATGACATGGTCATCACTGATGAGATCTCAAATGACATCACTTATGACATCACTGATGATATCATCCAGCAAAGTAAACTTTAATACACTTCATAAAATAGCATGTACATTTAAAAAATAAATAAAAAAGAAGATAACACAGGTGAGAGACACACAACACAACGTTCACTCTAACCTTAACGACTACACTCAATTATCACCTAAAAGACAGTTCTCAGCAGATAGTCCTGACTCTTCTGAACCACTACTCTGAACACTAAAGACCAAAGTAAAATGTCTAAACGTACAGGCTAGTCCATCCCAAGCCACACAAACACCATTACTATACTCAGAAATATCTTTTAGTGCAAATGTCTGATTTACACAAACCACCTCAGCATACGATCAGTAGAGATGCCTTAGCGGACAGGCCACTGTGTCACAAACCACTAGTAAAAATATTCTTCATCCTGGAGAAAGGTGTGAGCAGAGAGCTCAGTCTTTGTACATATCTGCTACACTGAGCCATCACCCTAGAGAAAGGTCTTAGTGAACAGATGGATTTATTGTAATCTACTACAACGGTCATTCATCACAAAGCAGAGAGGTCTAAGAAAACTCATGAGTATCATGAAACAGAACTATACTGAGCAATCACTGTGGAGTGAAGTCTCAAAAAACAGTTTTGACTGTCGCAAAGAACTACCATACACATACATCAGCATGGGACATGTGTCAGTGTGGAGGTTAGTTCACTGATATATACACACACACACACCACACACTATCGTTAGGCTGAAATCTTTTTTTGGGATGAAGAATGTGCAATACTTTATTGATGGAGGATCCAACTTTTTGAATCACCTAGTTAAGGCAGTCATATCTTTTAACAACTTTAGATCTGAAATAAAAACAAACTTTTCCTAAATTGAAAGAAAGAGATTTAGGGCCTGATTTAGATTTTGTCAGTATGGTCCAGCGGATGTCTTTGACTGGAAACCCTTCCACCGCTGTGATGGTCAGCTAGATGTATTTAGATGTTGGTGGTCCCGTAGAAGATAGCCCGCATTCGAAATCACCATCTCCACCAAGAAATACTACCAACGTCGTTGAAGGGACATCAGACACCCTTCCAGCCATGCAGATTTGGATGTGCCTTATCACCAAGTAAAAAGTGGTGGTCTGAACCCCATGTCTGAGTTGGCAGATTGGACCTTTTTCCCCATTCCACCCCTGTCTTCAACTGTACACGATTGGACAACACCTTCCATCACTGCTGCCACTGACTCACAGAGAAAACATGACACCCCTCCCCCCGCTCACCGGACTCAAAGTTAGAGATGCCACACTGCAAGAGTAAGTTGGGTGGGCACTGCATGGGAGGTTGGGACCACTGAAGTCATAAACATATCACAGACATTTTTAAAAACTACTGTGACATGCATATGTAGGATTCACTATGGTGTCACACATGGCTGGGGACACACTGACACAACACGCATATCACACACATATACAACTGTCATTGTGGTGCCATCACTCATTGCAAAATGAATGATGGTACCACAATGACGCTATCCTCACACTGGACAATGGTGTCCATGTGTGCGCATTGCAAGGTGACCTATACGGGTAGGTTTGTCTGTACATGTATGTGTGTGTGTATGTGGTTTGGCTGTTGGAGGTGGAGAGAGCTGGAGTGGATGGTATAGTTCTCTCTGTATGTGTGGCACTTGCATGTGAGACTGATGTTGCGTATGATGTGTTGCCATGTGAGTGTTGTTGTTGTGTAACAGATGTTGTTGTAATATGTGTAGTTGTGCTTGTGTGTATGTTTGTGTAGCTGAGTGTGTAGTTGTGTTGGTTGTTGTGGTTGTGTCTTGTGTGAGTGCAGAGTCAATGGTGTGTGTAAGTTGTGTCATGGTTGTATGTCAATGTGTGTTTTTGGCATGTACAGGTTGTGTTGTGTTGGAATCGCTATGGGTTATTGTGTGAATGTGGTGTGTTGTGTAGTGCACGGTAACAAATATGGCTAAGGGACAGTGTGTGTTATTTACCTCTATTCTATGGCCCCTGCCATTGTATGAAGTCTATTGATTCCCGTGGCCGACTCCCTCCGCCAGCAATCCGTCGCCAGCCAATCCACTTGCAAAGCTGTGCATCTAACCAGGGTGGGTGGAACACGGTCTTTTCGGATCCGCCGTCAACGGTGCTTCGCCGTAACACTGTCAAGACATAAATCAAGCCCAAAATGTTATGACTGCTCACATGATGCAAGGTCAAAAAGGATCATCTTTATTCAAAGTCAGAATATAGCTTAAAACAGCTTCCTGAGTCTGTAGCAACTGACTCCCTATGAACCCCTCAACACATTCCACCTCCCAGCTTTGTGCATTCTGATATGGAAATAATTTCAGGGTGCAACACATCCCATTTCCTTCACATTAGTAATGAACCCACAAACTTACAATTAAATGAGCCTTCAACTAACAAAAAAAACAATCCATGAACAATACATAAAGGATGAAAATTAAGTTATACAGATGATGGAATTCACTTGGTTATAGCCATGTTTTCAAATAATTCAGCACAATTGCAATGTAAAAGCTTACCTTTGAGCTTGGCAACTCTCCTTGGCATAGGCCTCTTTGACTCTCATTATGACTCAAGCTCATGCACACATAATCACCCAGTCTGAAACTTCAAGGCTCACTGCCAAGCATCCTTGTGTGCCCGGCTCGATAAACTTGTTGATAATTTTGTACTTTCTCATGCACCAGTTCTAAGTCTTATTGTTTTTACTTACCATTGCTCATCCACCCTGGATAGACCTTAGAGTAGAGCTCTGCCTCTTAACAAAAGGTATAGTGATTTCCCCGTAACACTGTGGGAAGTAGTCCTATAATTCCACAACATCTTTTGAATTAGTTTTTTCCAACTCAACTCACTCTTCTCAATCAATTGTATATTTTCATTTAAAACACAATTGAATCCCTCCATCAATCTGTTCTCCAGGGAATAATATAATTTCCTGTAATGAGCTTTCCATTTGTCAAGACAAAAATGAGGTCCATTATCTGTGACAATTTCTTTTGGCTATCCTTTGCTGGCAAACATCTACCATAAACGTAATACCACTTCAGATTTCACCCCATTCAAAACTTTATTTCAGGCTATTTTACAAACTGGGCCTTTCTCTTCATGCTCAACATTACTTTATGGCCCTCATGCTACATATTGATTACCATAGCCCTCAAAGTGTCAGGGATTATTAGTTTATCCCCACAATCCAATATCAACTCATCCCAAAGCATCCTGTAATTATTCAGCTCCACTGCCATGTCACAATCTCTATACCATCCCACCCCACATTTAAATAGCCTAGAATTGCCTTGATTTCCACACCTTTCTTCAAATCATCAATGTTGCTCTCATTCTCATAACATTCAGATGAAGATGCGTCTATCCACTTATCCTGATGTAGAACTTCAAAATCAAATCCTCATCACCTTGGACTGGCAAACAGGACAAAACCCGGATTGATATTTTTACTCCCAGGTACACATTCATAACTAAAGGACAACTCCTGCAAAGGGCACACACACTTTATCAACCCATGGGGTTGCTCTTCCTGCTCCTTTGGTTAAGTCTAAATTCATGGCTTGTGGCTGGTTCTTAATACAAAGGTGTTGCCCCACAGATAGCTCTTAAAATGTTTTATAACCCACCAGCATTCTAGGGCTTCCTTTTCTAAAACCCTTTGTCCTCTCTACCAATCTTTGCTTTCCATCTTTTACTTGCATCAATACCACGCCCAATCAATACATACTGGCGTGAGTCATAATGATTATATGATCTTTTACACTGAACAGCTTCAGCACCACCACATTTACAGTTCTCCTCTTTATAGATGCAAACTCTTCCTCACATTCTGAAGACCACTCTAATGTGATGTATTTCCTAAATAAGCCTCTCTTTTCCATAGTACGATATGAAATATTCTCTACATATTTCACGTAATACGCTGTCATGCCCCGGAATGGCCACAAGTTTTCTTTATTCACTGGACGCAGTCCACGGCCAATCCTTTTAACTAGTTTCATTTTTGGTTTTACTCCTTACCCGAAGGTAACATGACTCAAATACTCTACTTTATGAACATCAAACCTACATTTGCTGAAACTCTCAAACTGGCTTTGCAACACCATCCTCAACACCCCGTCATGCTCTTCCCGATTCTTGTCCAAATCTAAAATGTAGCCTTGGAAATATTTAACTCTGTTCACTGCAGCAAATTACTTATGCATGGCCCTCTGAAAAGGCTGCTAAGGCAGATGCTAGCCTAAACAGCATTCTTACAAAGCAATACATTCCTTATAGCATTATAAAAGATGTAATAAAAGGTGCAAGGGAGAATGTAACTTGATCTGATAAGCGTGCAACAAATCAAATGCTGTGAACATCCCTACTTGAGCAGTAGTGGATAACATCTCTCCAATGTTTGGCAAGGGTGCTGATCCACCCAGATTGCTGAATTAAGATGCTTGCATAAGGTTACCTCTCCAGAACAATAGGGTTCACCCACTGAGCAGACTTAACTGTCTCAATCACACTCAATTTATTCAAGTGTTCCAGTCCCTCCTTTAATGCAGCTCTCTTGCCAAAGGAGCATTCCATACTTTTGTACTATAGGCGTTGCTTCAAATCTCGCTATACGTTTGTGACAGAACCCCCTTATGCAACCACGCTCTCAGTAAAAACATGAGGGAATTCACTTTTCCAGTTTATCACCGAATCCTCTGATTCCGCAAATAAAATTGAATCTGGAAGTGTCTGGTTCAACATAATACACACGTTACTGGGTGTTAGTAATGGGGTCAATGGTTGGCAGTCAGTTACCTCCTATCCAATCAAGGACCTTCACTCTAGCCAGGGTAAGTCACACACAATCCACATTATCCTGTGCCCACCCTCTGGTAGCTTGGCACTGAGCAGTCAGGCTTAACTTAGACAGCAATGTGTAAAGCTTTTGTGCAATAGATCATACAATAACACCAATGCGTGCATTGCGCCACTTTGTAACCCTTTGCACTACATTATGCCTGCACCTGGAATAATGTATGCAAAATGGTCATTCCCTCGTTAGAGGGGCTGAAAAAATGGAGCAAAGAAATCTAAGAGATTTATTTGCGTCATTTTTTTCAGCACTTTTAACGCCTGCTCAGAGCAGTGACAACGTTGACCTCAGGTTGTGACTCAATCATAGTTTACACTTGCTTTATACAAATACCAGTATGTAAAGTACTTACTGATACTGCTTCTTTTAAGTCAGGATTCTTGGCTAATAGCATTTCTTGAATTTTAAGATTGTTTGAGCACCTCAACAGTTGATCTCGTATAAGGGACTATGGGGGTCATTACAACATTGGCGGTAAAACCCGCTTACCGCCGTACATCTCGGAATCCGACAAAATTCAGACACCCACACAAGTACGCCACACCAAAGGTCAGTGATAAACTGGCGAAAACAAATCCTCCACCGTCACGGCAACAGAAATACGCCCACACTATCACGACACACGAATCCATGCGGCGGTCTTTCAACCGCGGTATCCCATTGGCAGTACACACCGGCACGCTCAAAATACACACACTTCTACAAAACACAGCCACATTGGACAATTCGAAATACACACACCTGATACACATACACACACCACTCCCACACACCCAATACAAAATAAAACACACACCCACATCACCCACAAACCCCTACGTCCACAATTACAGAGAGAAGGCCAGAGAGAGACACTACAAACTACTACCAAGCATCCACAGGCACAGCACACCATCACCCACACTACTTCCACGCACAAAACACCACACACCACACTTATCACCACATACACCACCCCACACATCACCTACACCACCCCATGGCACGGCAAAGACACCCCAGGTTCTCGGAGGAGGAGCTCAGGGTCATGGTGGAGGAAATCATCCGGGTAGAGCCACAGCTACTTGGAGCACAGGTGAAGCACACCTCAATTGCAAGGAAGATGGAGCTATGGCGAAGAATAGTCGACAGGGTGAACGCAGTGGGACAATACCCAAGAAATCGGGACGACACCAGGAACACAGGGGAACTGGGCAGGGTGCTGTGCGACAGGGGGCGGACAGGCCAAGGGAACCCACTCTCCACGAGGCCCTCTCCTCCATCATGGGAGCATACCACCACTCCCAGGAGACAATGGCAACGGTCCTGGCCAAGTTTCAGGAGACCCAGCGCATGCAGGAGGAACAGTATTTGGGGTTCAGGGAGGAACTCAGAACCATCAGCTCCGCCCTGGGCACCATCGTAGGGGTGCTGAAGGAAATACTGAACACCAGGAGGGACACTGTGGCACTCCAAGGGGCCCCTGACACTTACATGGACGATGAACTGCCCACCACCTCCGCCGGCACTAATGGACAGGAGGCACCGCCACAGGACCACCACACCAGCACCCCACCCCCTGCAGACGGAGAACCACCCCACAATCGGTCCCTGAGATCCAGGAACAAGACACAGCACGATGCCAAGACCCCCGCCAAGAAATGAGACCACCCTGATTGTCATCCCACTGTCCCACTTTGTAACCCTGTCCATATTTAAACTGCCCCAGCTCCACTTCCTATGCCCATATGGGTAATCCACCTGTGAGACTGATAGACTGGACTCTGCCATGGACATTCCTCCACCATCACCCCTCACCATGTTACAACCCCCCTCCAATATTTAGCACTTAAATAAACACCCTTGAAGCACAACACAATCTGGAGTCAGTCTGTGATTTAGAAAATGTGTATTAGCAATGACAGTGACAAAATGCATTTTCAAATGTAATGTCAACATACCTATGTCACCCATCTCAAGTCCATGAGGAATCTAAGCAGATGACACACGTTGTAAACCACACCTGTGGAACCGTAAGGGAAATGTACAACTCAGTTACCATATACTGGTTGAAATCGACAGACAGGATAGAGGTAGAAGTGTGAAAGTACTTGTAGTAGGCAGGAATGTGTTCTCACCTGTGTGTCACTGGAAATATTGCTGGATAACTGAGTCCCTGTTGTCAATGTCTTCTTCCTCTGCTTCCTCCTCATCACTGTCCACAGGCTCCACAGCTGCCACAACACCGTCATCTGGACCATCCTCCTGCAGAAAAGGCACCTGTTGTTGCAAAGCCAAGTTGTGAAGCATACAGCAGGCCACGATGATCTGGCACACCTTCTTTGGTGAGTAGAATAGGGATCCACCTGTCATATGCAGGCACCTGAACCTGGCCTTCAGGAGGCCGAAGGTGCGTTCGATCACCCTCCTAGTCCGCCCATGTGCCTCATTGTAGCGTTCCTCTGCCCTGGTCCTGGGATTCCTCACTGGGGTCAGTAGCCATGACAGGTTGGGGTAACCAGAGTCCCCTAATAGCCACACCCGGTGCCTCTGGAGTTGACCCATCACATAAGGGATGCTGCTATTCTGCAGGATGTAGGCGTCATGCACAGAGCCAGGGAACATAGCATTTACCTGGGAGATGTACTGGTCTGCCAAACATACCATCTGTACATTCATCGAAAGATAACTCTTCTGGTTCCTGTACACCTGTTCACTCCTGTGGGGGGGGACCAGAGCTACATGGGTCCCATCAATGGCACCTATGATGTTAGGGATATGTCCAAGGGCATAGAAGTCACCTTTAACTGTAGGCAAATCCTCCACCTGAGGGAAAACGATGTAGCTCCGCATGTGTTTCAGCAGGGCAGACAACACTCTGGACAACACGTTGGAAAACATAGGCTGGGACATCCCTGATACCATGGCCACTGTTGTTTGAAATGACCCGCTTGCTAGAAAATGGAGCACTGATAGCACCTGCACTTGAGGGGGGATCCCTGTGGGATGGCGGATTGCTGACATCAGGTCTGGCTCCAACTGGGTACACAGTTCCTGGATTGTGGCACGGTCAAACCTGTAGGTGATGATCAAATGTCTTTCCTCCATTGTCGACAGGTCCACCAGCGGTTGGTACACCGGAGGATTCCTCCATCTCCTCACATGTCCCAGCAGACGGTGCCTAGGAATGACAACAGCGACCACAGAGTCAAACAACTCAGAGGTATGTACCCACAGCCTACACAGAACACCATTCATACACAAAATGTGGCCTGTATTTGTGTTGTGCGACAAGGCCTAGGTCTGTGTGATGCAGTTGGTAATTAGGGCATGTGGGCCCCTGAAATGGCGGCTGCCTGACTTCTAAAGTGGGACAATGGGATGTGAGGTAACTGCGCTGGCGTTGTACACCGTCGCAGTAGGCGGTGTACAACGATATTTAGCGTGCCATCGCCAAGGACGTCCGGACCCTGGGGGTCCACCACAGATGGAGCACCCACTGCTGGAAAAGATGGGAGGACATTTGCCGCTGGAGCAAGAAGACGGCTGAGGCTCAGCTGGGGATGGCCTCCCAACGTGGGAGGGGTGCCCGTTGAACCATGACCGCCCTGATGTTCCGGATCCTGGCGGTGGCCAACCCTGAGTTGGATGGGCGCTTGAGGGCATCACAGCAGACACAAGGGGGTGAGTACACTATCATTCAGCGGACTTTGCGCGCAATGAAGGTGTCTGGGTGGGGGAGGAGGGCTGTGGGTTTCCCTAGGCCAGGGCGAGTTCCGTAGGCTAGGCCCCTCCGTAATGCAGGCCATGTGGCACCCCAGCCCACCTCTGTAGAGTGCCAAGTACAGGTATTCATGCACCTGTGTCATCTATGTGTGCAGATGTCGACCATAGCCATGTAGGCCATATCCCAGGAATTGCATGTGTAGAGCCCAACAGCGTGACGTAGTGCAGGGGGCTGCTGTGTCTGTATTGTCCGCCAACGGTAGCAGTAAGCCATGCACTCAACCTGTCTTTCTTCTGTCGTCCCCCCCCCTTTTTGTGGTCTCCCTGTTCCTGTGTGCATCAGCATCATCAGGCGGAGGTACAGTGGCACCGGAGCACGAGGGAGCTGCATCCCATATGGCCATGGAGGCCCACACCACGGACTCAGAATACACCAGTGGGACGGAGGGCGAGGGGAGCACCACGGCTGTCACAGGATCTGCAACCAGCGACACGGACTCGTCCTCCGATGGGAGCTCCCTTGTGGTGGCGGCAAAATCTGTGCCCCCCACTTCTACAGGTACAGCCGCCACCCCCACTACCAGCACCGCCCTCCCAGCAGCCCCTCAGCCTTTTCCCGTGCCCGCTCACCCAGGAGGGTGGGCATCACCTTTGCCCCAGGCACCTCAGCCCCTGCCCTGTCACCTCTGCTGCCCTCAGTGAGGAGGCCATTGACCTCCTCAGGTCCCTCACTGTTGGGCAGTCTACCATTTTGAATGCCACCCAGGGTGTAGAAAGGGAATTGCAACACACAAATGCATTCCTGGAGGGCATTCATTCTGGTCAGGCTGCCCTTCATCGAACCCTGGAAACTCTGGCCTCAGCACTGATGGCAGCCATTGTCCCTGTCTCTAGCCTCCCCCCTCCAACTTCCTCCACCCGACCCAATCCCCTCTACCTCAGCCTATCCCAAGCACACCTACAGACCAGCATGCATACACGTCAACACACAAGGGAAGCTCAGGCAAACATAAGCACCACACATCCCACAGGCACTCACGCAAGCATCACACACATACAGACACACCAACATCCACTGCCTCCACTGTGTCCCCCTCCTCCTCGTCTCCCTCCTCCCTCCCGGTCTCGTCTACACTCACACCTGCATGCACTACCACTACAGCCACTACGACCCACACCAGCACACCCACCACCACACCCCGCTCACGTGCAGTCACCACCCCCACTCCCATTTACACGTCCCCTGTGTCCTCTCCCAGTGTGTCTGTGACGCCCCCTCCCAAGATACACAAACACAGGCACACACCCACCCAACAGCCACCCACCTCACGACAGCCTCCAGCCCATAAACCTGCACCCAAATCCACAAAACTTACACCTCCTACAACCACCACCTCTTCCTCCACTCCCAAACCCCCTCCATCTACCCGTCCCAGTGTCTCCCAAAAACTTTTCCTGGCCCCCCTTAACCTATTTCCCCCCCCCCCTGTCTAACTCATAGGTCCCGTACTAGCACCTCAGCCAAAAAATCTCCGGGACCAGTGGTGCCTGTTGTTACAGGTATGTGGAGTGCACCGGCCACCAGGCCAGCCAGTGTGGCACGGAGCCACAGCACAGCCAGTCCCCCCCCTGTGAAGCACCAGAAGTTGGCCAGTGCCAGGCGGGAGAGGGGGTAGACTCCAGCCAGCAAAGCTGCTCACAAGGGTCCCGGGGGGAGTGTCGACTCAGCTGTGACTCCTCCCAAGGTGGGGAAGGGGGAGAAGAAATCTCCAAAGTCTGGGAGGAGCAGCACGGCGGAGAGGACCGCCATCATCCCCGCTGCCCAGGAGGCCACCACCAGGCCCGTCGTCACTGGCCAGGAGGCCAGCCCCATCTTCACTGGCCAGGAGACCAGCCCCATCGTCACTGGCCAGTAGGCCAGCCGCCATAGTCACTGCCCAGGAGGCCAGCCCCAGAGTCACTGCCCAGGAGGCCAGCCCCATCGTCACTGGCCAGGAGGCCACCGCCAGAGTCACTGCCCAGGAGGCCAGCCCCAGAGTCACTGCCCAGGAGGCCAGCCCCATCGTCACTGGCCAGGAGGCCACCGCCAGCCCCATCGTCACGGGCCAGGAGGCCACCGCCAGCCCCAGAGTCACTGCCCAGGAGGCCACCGCCAGCCCCAGAGTCACTGCCCAGGAGGCCACCGCCAGCCCCATCATCACTGGCCAGGAGGCCACCGCCAGCCACAGCCCAGCTGGCCAGGAGGGCCCGCAAGCCACAGCCCAGCTGACCCATGAAGGCCCGCCAGCCACAGCCCTGCTGGGCAATGAAGGACCGCCTTGGCAAGCACCGCTGAACAGGGCAGGGAACGCTGAACAGGGCAAAGACCTCCATGGAATGCACCGCTGAACAGGTCTGACACTGGCAACGCAAGCACCGCTGAACAGGGCAGGGACCGCTGAACACGGTAAAGACTGTCATGGAATGCACCGCTGAACAGGTCTGACACTGGCAACGCAAGCACCGCTGAACAGGGCAGGGACCGCTGAACAGGGCAAAGACCGCCATGGAATGCACCGCTAGCCCATTTGCGGCAGGGGCAGTGACGCAACTTGGACCGTCACGGGGTGTGTGCTGCACTCTGGGCAGAATGCCCCCTCCAGAACCAGTGGAGACTGTTATCCACTTGAGAGACTGTGGCTTTGCACTCCCCAGGATATAGCAGTGGGCAAACCACCCACTGTAGAGACTTGTGAGACTGTGGCTTTGCACTCCCCAGGATACAGCAGTGGGCAACCCACCCACTGTAGAGACTTGAGAGACTGTGGCTTTGCACTCCCCAGGATGGTAAAGTGGGCAACCCACCCACTGCAGAGACTTGAGAGACTGTGGCTTTGCACTCCCCAGGATGGTACAGTGGGCAACCCACCCACTGCAGAGACTTGAGAGACTGTGGCTTTGCACTCCCCAGGATGGTACAGTGGGCAACCCACCCACTGCAGAGAATTGATAGATAGACTGTGGCTTTGCACTCCCCAGGAGACATGAATGGGCATGGAGCCCCCTCGTGGATCTGGCGTGGTGCACTCATCCGGCTGAGGTGCCCCCCCCTTCCCTTCCCCCTGAGGTGCCTGTTGTATTTCTATCTGATGCCCCAGCAGTGTTCTCACCGTTTTGATCAGGTATCTTGTGTGGGCCTCGCCCATGCATTTTGGGCCCAGTGGTCCACGGACAATGAATGGTGCATTACCTGCACTACTAATCATGGTGTATATTTTGTTGATAGTGTATGTATGTATATATTTGCTTCCTGTATTTTGATATATGGTTCAACTCATTTCCTTTCGTGTTTGCATTCTTCCGGGGGGTTTGGGGGGTGTTACTGTAATGTATAGATATGCATTGGTGTGTGTGTTGTAGTGGGTGAGGGTCGGGGTGGGGGTTGGGATGTTGGTTGTGTGTGTCCCTGTTTTTTGCCTCCCCCCTCCCCATGTCGTAGGTGCAGTACTCACTGTGCTCTTTGCCGCCGGCGTTGATGATCCTCGTATAGGAGCAGCAAGACTATCGCTGGCAGAATATGGAGTTCCGGCTCCATGGTGACCCTCTTCCTGCTCCCTTTGAAATGGCTGTTTCCGACGTGTTTTTATCCGCGGTGAATCCGCCCCGGAAAAGGTGGCGGATTGGTAGGTTGTGATACTGTGGGCGGTACATTGTCTCCCGCCTGTCTGTTGGCGGTGACTGCTGCGCTGTTTGTCTGCACCGCCGTGGCGGTCGGAGTGTTAAAGTGGCTGTCTTTGTTGGGGGTTCCCGCCACGGTTGTAATTCCATTTTTTTTACCGCCGGCCTGTTGGCAGTTTTACCGCCGCTTTAACACCGTCCGCCAGGGTTGTAATGACCACCTATGTTAGGAGCCCAAAATCACCTGTTGGAAAGACCTCTCAAAGTTGCAATGTATGCAGTCACATTCTCATTGTTGCCTTGAGCTCTTCAGAGAATTCTAGTACTATGTTTTATCTTTGTCCAAACTGCTCCTGTAGTTTGTTGAGCGTGAGCTGATATAAATCCAACTGTGCTTCCAGGCCATCTCCTTCTATGGTATCAGGTAAATTCTCATAAACCTCCCTCCCTTTGATTCCAAGGTTATGCAGAAAGGATGTGCTTTTTACACATAGGTGAAACCTTATAACCATTGGAGGAAAAAATGTAAGACTCAAACGGTTTAGCCCATTGCTTCCAAGGAAGTGAGGGTTCCCGGGTGTCAGTTAGAAATGGTGAGGTTGGCAGTATTCTGGCTGCTGCCATGATGGAATTTCTTTGGATGTCAAGTTGGAGGGGTGAATATCATCAATACAGTCAATGGTGAAATACAGCAATAGGTTTTAGATATGAGTAAGCTGTTACTTGCTATTTAAAGCATATAGGTGGTCATTACGACCCTGGCGGTCGGTGTTAAAGCGGCGGTAAAACCGCCAACAGGCCGGCGGTAAAAAAAATTGAATCACGACCGTGGCGGAAACCGCCAACATAGACAGCCACTTCAACACTCCGACCGCGATGGCGGTACAAACAAACACCGTGGCGGTAACCGCCAACAGACAGGCGGAAGACAATGTACCGCCCACAGTATTACAACAGGCCAATCCGCCACCTTTTCCAGGACGGATTCACCGCGAACAAAAACACGGTGGAAACAGGAATTGGAAGGGAAAACGCTCACCTCTGCACACCCCACGAGGAACCAGGACGCCATGGAACCAGAACTCCAGATTCTCCCTGCCTTTGTCTTCCTGCTCCTCTACCAGGAGCACGAACGCCGGCGGCGACGACCACAGTGAGGACTGCACCTACGACACAGGGGAGGGGGGAGGGAAAAGAGAGTGACACACATGCGCAACACCCCCACCCACACCCCCACCCTGTCCCACTACAACACACACACCTAATACATATTGATACATTACAGTGACACCCCCAAACCCCCCGGAAGAATGCAAAGACAAAAGGAAATGATTTGAACGTTTGTAATCTATTAAAATCCAGTACTCAAAAATATATATACACTACAAACAAATATATACACCAAGAATACAAGTCCAGGTATTGCACCATTAAAGTCCGTGGACCATTGGCCCCAAAATGCATGGGCGAGGCCCACACTCAATACCCGATCAAAACGGAGAGAACACTGCAGTGGCATCAGATAGAAATACAACAGGCACCTCAGGGGGAAGGGAAGGGGGGCACCTCAGCCGGATGAGTACACAACGCCAGATCCACGAGGGGGCTCCATGGCCACTGCTGTATCCTGGGGAGTGCAAAGTCACAGTCTCACAAGTCTTTTCAGTGGGTGGGTTGCCCACTGCTTTCTCCTGGGGAGTGCAAAGCCACAGTCTCACAAGTCTTTTCAGTGGGTGGGTTGCCCACTTCTTTATCCTGGGGAGTGCAAAGCCACAGTCTCACAACTCTTTTCAGTGGTGGGTTGCCCACTGCTTTATCCTGGGGAGTGCAAAGCCAGAGTCTCACAAGTCTTTTCAATGGGTGGGTTGCCCGCTGCTTTATCATGGGGAGTGGAAAGCCACAGTCTCACAAGTCTTTTCAGTGGGTGGTTTGCCCACTGCTTTATCCTGGGGAATGGAAAGCCACAGTCTCACAAGTCTTTTCATTGGGTGTGTTGCCCACTGCTTTATCCTGGGGAGTGCAAAGCCACAGTCTCACAAGTCTCTCAAGTGGGTGGGTTGCCCACTGCTTTATCCTGGGGAGTGCAAAGCCATAGTCTCTCAAGTGGATATCAGTCTCTACTGGTTCTGGAGGGGGCTTTGTGCCCAGAGTGCTTCATCCTGCCAAGGACTGAGGTAGTGGATGTCTTTCTCCACTGGTTCTGGAGGGGGCTTTGTGCCCAGAGTGCTTCATCCTGCCAAGGACTGAAGTAGTGGATGTCTTTCTCCACTGGTTCTGGAGGGGGCTTTGTGCCCAGAGTGCTACAACCTGCTCGGTGCGGACTCAGTAGCGTAGGAGCTTTCTGCACTCATTGGCCTGCTGTGCTGGTGGCGGCGGTGTCCTGTGAAGCGCTTCTGGTGGCGGCGGTGACCTTAGCAGCGGTGCTGGTGGCGGCGGTGTCCTGTGAAGCGGTGCTGGTGGTGGTGGTGTCCTGTGAAGCGGTGATAGTGGCGGCAGTGTCCTTGGCAGCGGTGCTGGTGGCGGCGGTGTCCTTGGCAGCGGTGCTGGTGGCGGCGGTGTCCTGTGAAGCGGTGCTGGTGGCGGCGGTGTCCTTGGCAGCTGTGCTGGTGGCGGTCTTGTCCGCCGTGCAGGTTTGCGGCGACTTGCCTTTCTTTCTGTGCCCCTTCCCCACCTTGGATGGTGGCGCAGCTGTCTTTCCACTCCCAACTGTACTCCTGGGAGAGCCTTTAGTGCCAGATGTGTTGCCTTTCTCCCGCCAGGCAGTGGCCAACTTTTTATGCTTCTGAGGTGGGGGACTGTCCGTCGTCTGGCTCCTTGGCACACTGGCTGCCCGGCTGCTTGGCGCACTCCAGAAGCCGGAAACTGCTAGCACCACTGTTCCCAGTGATGTGGTGGCTAAGGTGCTGGGTTGCGACCTGGAAAGGTGGGCCCTAGGGGACTGAAGTGGTGGGGGAGGTGAGGGGAAGAGGTCAAGGTTGGACAGGAAAAGTTTTTTGGACACACTGGGACGGGTAGATGGAGGGGTTTTGGGAGTGGAGGAACAGGTGGTGGTTGTTGGAGGTGTTTGTTTGCTGACTTTGGGTGAAGGTGAATGGGCTGGAGGCTGTTGTGAGGTGGATGGCTGTTGGGTGGGTGTGTGCCTGCGTTTGTGTACCTTGGGAGGTGGGTTCACAGACACACTGGGAGAGGACACAGGGGATGGGTGAATGGTAGGGGGTGGTGAGTGCACGTGAGCGGGGTGTGGTGATGGGTGTGCTGGTGATGGACGTAGTCGCTGAAGATGTAGTGCATGCAGGTGTGAGTGGAGACAAGACTGGGAGGGAGGAGGGAGACGAGGAGGAGGGGGATACAGTGGAGGCAGTGGATGTTGGTATGTGTGCATGGGTATGATGCTTGTGGGAGTGCCTGTGGGATGTGTGGTGCTTATGTTTGCCTGAGCCACCCTTCTGTGTTGAGGTGTGTACATGCTGGTTTGATGGTGTGCTTGGGATAGGCTGAGATACAGGAGATTGGGGCTGGGTGGAGAAAGTTGGAGGGGGGAGGCTAGACACAGGGACAATGGCTGCCATCAGTGCTGAGGCCAGAGTCTGAAAAGCTTGCTGTTGGGCTGCCTGACCAGAATGAATGCCCTCCAGGTATGCATTGGTCTGTTGCAACTGCCTCTCTGCACCCTGGATGGCATTCAAAATGGTAGACTGCCCAACAGTGAGGGATCTGAGGAGGTCAAGGGCCTCCTCACTGAGGGCAGCAGGGCTGACAGGGGCTGAGGTGCCTGGGGCGAAGGAGATGCCCACCCTCCTGGGTGAGCGGCCACGGGGCACACACTGAGGGGCTGCTGGGAGGGCGGTGCTGGTAGGGGGGGTGGCGGCTGTACCTGTAGATGCGGGGGCACAGAGGGGCCCGCCACCGCAAGGGAGCTCCCATCAGAAGAGGAGTCCGTGTCGCTGGTCTCAGCTCCCGTCCCCGCCGTGGAGCTCCCCTCGCCCTCCATCCCACTGGTGGTTTCAGACTCCATTGTGTCGCCTTTCAGGGCCATGTGGGATGCAGCTCCCTCCTGCTCCGGTGGCACAGCTCCTCCGCCTGATGATGCTAATGCACACAAGAACAGGGAGACCACAAAAAGGGGGGGGAGACAGAAGAAAGACATGTTCAGTGCATGCAATTCCGCTACCGTTGGCGGACACTACAGACACAGAAGCCCCCTGCACTACGCCGTGCACTTTGAGTACCCTAATTAATCACAGGGACATGGGTCACAAAGCCTATGCCCGATTGCTGCACACATGGAAGTCACAGGAGCCTGACTAGGTGTAGTTGCCTCTGAACACAGGTGGGGGGGTGCCACATGGCCTGCCTTACGAAGGGACCTTGCCTACTAAACACGCCCTGGCCTAGGGGAACCCACAGCCCACCTCCCCCACCCAGACACCTCCAATGCGCGCTGAATCAGCTGAATGAGAGTGTACTCATCCCCTTGTGGCTGCTTTGATGCCCTCAAGCGCCCATCCAACTCCGGATACGCCACCCCCAGGATCCAGAACATCAGGGGGGTCATGGTGCGACGGGCATCCCTCCCACGTTGGGAGGCCATCCCCAGCTGGGCCTCCGCCGTCTTCTTGCTCCAGCGGCAAATGTCCTCCCATCTTTTCCGGCAGTGGCTGCTTCGTCTGTGGTGGACCCCCAGGGTCTGGACTTCCTTGGCGATGGCACGCCAAATATCCTTCTTCTGGTGGGCGCTGACCTACAGGAACAGTACAGGGGAAAAGGAGAAGATATAACCATCCGCACAGTCACAGTCATTGGCCCGCATCCCTACCCTTGCCATGACGCACATCCACTCACCGTCGTTTCATGCACACCTCATTCTCCCCCCCTATCTTCCCTCCACACCACTCCACACAGGCATTGCCCATACAGCATGCTCACAGTGTACTTATCTATTTGTCTGGAGGACCGTAGAGTAGCGTGTAGTAGGGTAGGACCCCATCCACTAGTTTCTCCAACTCCTCCGTGCTGAAGGCAGGGGCCCTTTCCCCAGACACATGAGCCATTGTCTCTTTCAGACTGAGGTCACAGCAGCACTTGCAGTGTAGGTCCTCTCCTGTCGAAGATCAGGTATCAAGTGAGTGAACAGAGAGAAAATAGAGGTCACGTCCGCGGCGGTGCGTACTGTCACCGCTGGTGTACATCGTCATTGGCTCCTGGGACCCATAGGGTCCAATGTTAACCAATGCAGGATTGCGCCGCGGTCTTCGACTGCCTACCGCGACAGTGTACAACGCCAGCGCAGTTACCTCATATCCCCTTGTCCCACATTACAGGTCAGACAGCTACCATTTCAGGGGGCCACATGGCATTAATTTTAAATGCGTCACACATATCTAGGCCTTGCATACACACTAAGACAGGCACATAGCGGATTTAAAAATTTGTGGAATAAAGTTAGATTTTCGTACCTCAGTGTTGGCTGACTCTCTGCTCGCTGTTCTCCTCCATAGAGAACGTCTGCTGGGGCAGGTGAGGAGATGGCGGCATCCTCCGGTGTACAGACCGCTGGTGGACCTGTCGACAATGGAAGAGCGATATGTAATTGTCACCTACAGACTGGACCGTGCCACAATCCAGTAACTTTGTGCCCACTTGGAGCCAGACCTGATGTCAGCTATCCGCCATCTCACAGGGATCCCCCCTCAAGTGAAGGTGCTATCAGTGCTCCATTTCCTAGCAAGTGGGTCATTTGAAACAACAGTGGCCATGGCATCAGGGATGTCCCAGCCTATGTTTTCCAACGTGTTGTCCAGAATGTTGTCTGCCCTGCTGAAACACATGCGGAGCTACATCGTTTTCCCTCAGGTGGAGGATTTGCCTAAAGTGAAAGGTGACTTCTATGCCCTTGGACATATCCCTAACATCATAGGTGCCATTGATGGGACCCATGTAGCTCTGGTCCCCCCCCCCACAGGAGTGAACAGGTGTACAGGAACCGGAAGAGTTATCATTCGATGAATGTACAGATGGTATGTTTGGCAGACCAGTACATCTCCCAGGTAAATGCTATGTTCCCTGGCTCTATGCATGACGCCTACATCCTGCGGAATAGCAGCATCCCTTATGTGATGGGCCAACTCCAGAGGCACCGGGTGTGGCTATTAGGGGACTCTGGTTACCCCAACCTGTCATGGCTACTGACCCCAGTGAGGAATCCCAGGACCAGGGCAGAGGAACGCTACAATGAGGCACATGGGCGGACTAGGAGGGTGATCGAATGCACCTTCGGCCTCCTGAAGGCCAGGTTCAGGTGCCTGCATATGCAGGTGGATCCCTATTCTACTCACCAAAGAAGATGTGCCAGATCATCGTGGCCTGCTGTATGCTTCACAACTTGGCTTTGCGACGACAGGTGCCTTTTCTGCAGGAGGATGGTCCAGATGACGGTGTTGTGGCAGCTGTGGAGCCTGTGGATAGTGATGAGGAGGAAGCAGAGGAAGAAGACATTGACAACAGGGACTCAGTTATCCAGCAATATTTCCAGTGACACATCAGGTGAGAACACATTCCTGCCTACTACAAGTACTTTCACACTTCTACCTCTATCCTGTCTGTCGATTTCAAACAGTATATGGTAACTGAGTTGTACATTTCCCTTACGGTTTCACAGGTGTGGTTTACAACATGTGTCATCTGCTTAGATTCCTCATGGACTTGAGATGTGTGACATAGGTATGTTGACATTACATTTGAAAACACATTTTGTCACTGTCATTGCTAATACACATTTTCTAAATCACAGATTTACTCCAGATTGTGTTCTGCTTCAAGTGTGTTTATTTAAGTGCTAAATATTGGAGGGGGGTTGTAACATGGTGAGGGGTGATGGTGGAGGAATGTCCATGGCAGAGTCCAGTCTATTAGTCTCACAGGTGGATTGCCCATATGGGCATAGGAAGTGGAGCTGGGGCAGTTTAAATATGGACAGGGTTACAAAGTGGGACAGTGGGATGACAATCAGGGTGGTCTCATTTCTTGGCGGGGGTCTTGGCATCGTGCTGTGTCTTGTTCCAGGATCTCAGGGACCGCTTGCGGGGTGGTTCTCCGTCTGCAGGGGGTGGGGTGCTGGTGTGGTGGTCCTGTGGCGGTGCCTCCTGTCCACTAGCGCCGGCAGAGGTGGTGGGCAGTTCATCGTCCATGCTAGTGTCAGGGGCCCCTTGGAGTGCCACAGTGTCCCTCCTGGTGTTCAGTATTTTCTTCAGCACCACTATGATGGTGCCCAGGGCGGAGCTGATGGTTCTGAGTTCCTCCCTGAACCCCAAATACTGTTCCTCCTGCATGCGCTGGGTCTCCTGAAACTTGGCCAGGACCGTTGCCATTGTCTCCTGGGAGTGGTGGTATGGTCCCATGATGGAGGAGAGGGCCTCGTGGAGAGTGGGTTCCCTTGGCCTGTCCGCCCCCTGTCGCACAGCAGCCCTCCCAGTTCCCCTGTGTTCCTGGGCCTCTGTCCCCTGGACCGTGTGCCCACTACCACTGCGCCCAGGTCCCTGTTGTTGTGGGGTGGTGGGTTATCCTGGGTTCCCTGTAGTGGTGGACACACAGCTGATTGACGTGTCCTGGGGACGGAGGTATGGGCCCGCTGGGTGGGTGCTGTGCTGGTGTTACCAGCGGGTGGAAGTCCTGTGGTGGCCTGTGACTGGGTGTGGGGAACCGACTGTCCCGAGGCCCACCATGGTCCGGGCCGGTCATCTGGATCCAGTCAGACAGAGTTGCTGTCATCACTGTGGGCCTCTTCTGTGGGTGGGGTGGAGATGTTGGACCCTCCTGTCTGGTGACGTTGGATAGTGGTCCTGCAGGGGTGTAAAAGCATGATTATTGCATCTGTGTGTGTCATGGTGTGCAATGGGTGGGTGACCCTGTACCCCAGTGCTAGCATTCCTGTGTGGGGGCTTGTGTAATGATGGTTTAGGGGGGTGTTATGGGTATGTGCAGTGGGCATGCTTTAGTGATGAGTGTCCCTGCTTTGGTGTTGCATGCAGGTCTTGGTGTTGGGATGTGTGGTTTGTGTTATTAGTACATTAGTGAGGAGTTGGAGTGATAGGGGAGGGGGTGAGGGTGGGGGTCTGTGATAGCATGCAGGTAGGGTGGTGGATGAAGTAGTTAAAGGTTTGACTTACCAGAGTCCATTCCTCCACCTACTCCTGCGAGGCCCTCAGGATGCAGAATCTCCAAGACCTGCTCCTCCCATGTTGTTAGTTGTGGGGGAGGAGGTGGGGGTCCGCCGTCAGTACGCTGGACCGCCTGGTGGTGTCTTGAGACCACGGAACGGACCTTCCCCCGTAGGTCGTTCCACCTCTTCCTGATGTCGTCCCGATTTCTTGGGTATTGTCCCACTGCGTTCACCCTGTTGACTATTCTTCGCCATAGCTCCATCTTCCTTGCAATTGAGATGCGCTGAACCTGTGCTCCAAATAGCTGTGGCTCTACCCGGATGATTTCCTGCACCATGACCCTGAGCTCCTCCTCCGAGAACCTGGGGTGTCTTTGCCGTGCCATGAGGTGGTGTAGGTGATGTGTGGGGTGGTGTATGTGGTGATAAGTGTGGTGATATGTAGTGGTGTGTGGTGTTTTGTGCGTGGAAGTAGTGTGGGTGATGGTGTGGTGTGCCTATGGATGCTTGGTAGTAGTTTGTAGTGACTCTCTCTGGCCTTTTCTCTGTAATTGTTGACGTAGGGTTTTGTGGGTGATGTGGGTGTGTGTTTTATATTTTTTTGGGTGTGTGGGAGTGGTGTGTGTATGTGTATCAGGTGTGTGTATTTTGATTTGTCCAATGTGGCTGTGTTTTGTAGAAGTGTGTGTATTTTGAGCGCGGCGGTGTGTACCGCCAATGGGATACCGCGGTTGAAAGACCGCCGCGTGGATTCGTGTGTCGTGATAGTGTGGGCGTATTTCTGTTGGCGTGACGGTGGAGGATTTGTTTTCGCCAGTTTATCACTGACCTTTGGTGTGGCGGACTTGTGTGGGTGTCTGAATTTTGACGGATTCCGAGATGTGGGTCATAATAGCTGTGGTGGTATTCCGCGGCGGTGTGTTGGCGGTCTTCTGCACGGCGGTAAGCGGGTTTTACCACCAATGTTGTAATGACCCCCTATGTGTAGACAAATAATGAAAATGTTACCAGTTCACGGGCTTTGTTGAAAACAGTCTAAATACACAGCCTAACATCAGAACAGACATCCCAGTTGATTATCATCTCAGGGCCTGTGCAATAAAGGTGACTAATCGCCCAGTGGGTAAGAGAAACCCCCTTCCATTGAGATTAGGCAGGTGGTTTGTCCAGGATAAAGTCATGGTTTTCTTCACTAAGACTGATCAACTGAGCATCAGTTTCATTTATAAAATCAGTTAGTCAGTGAAAGAGCAAGTTAGGAAGAATTGTAAGCCTGACAGATTTGGACGATATAGCGCTCTGCTGCAAGCGTCATGCACAAAGGATTCAGCTCACCCAGCGGGGCTCCATGAGGCTGTTCCTCCTATCCCTGGCTTGCCAGTGAGGAGGAGTGAAAAGCAGCTTGCCGAAGGGCAGCAGGGAGATTCAGGGAGCAGCTGTCACACTAGAAGATAAGGGCTTTTGGAGGGTCTCCATCAAGGAATGATAGGCAGAGTGTAGCAGAACAGTTGACAGGCCAGAAGGTCTGAGGAAGTCAGTCGAGAGGTTCCCCCCCAAGTACAAGGCAGTCAAAATCCAGAAGAGTCTTCCATTGTGGAGAAGGCTTAATTAGGTAAAAGGCTTAAATAGGTAGAAGGCACGTGCAAGCATGAATCTACTGACCGGACTCTCAATGGGGGGGTGATGTCTACTCCATTCCACACCGAAGTCATCACCAGTGTTGTAAACAAAAGATGGCACAAGCAGTTAAGGTGTAACGTGTTTGTCTACATCACCAATAACTTCAGTTACACATTTGTCAACTCAGAGTAATCCTGGTGACAGTTGACAGCTGGCTCAGCGTGTACCAAGGTAGGGTGTGCAAGGGTGGGGGGGTGAAAAATAGTGGAATGTGGAAGGCTCCAATTCAAAATATTGTTTCAATAAATTTTATAGACGGGAAGGAAAATACAACAACTTACCTTACAAGTGATTATTGGGCCAAATTACAAGCTTGGTGGTCTTGCGATCACCAAACTCGTGGTAACAGTCGGACCGCCGCAATCCTGGTGGTCTGACCACCAGATTATGATCCCTAAGGGAGCCGAGGCCACTGTCGCTGCAATGTTTCCACTGGGCTGAACGGCGGGGATGTCACTATCCAATGTTTCTGCAGGTCAGCCTGGTGGAAACATTGTAATGCGACTGGATTGATGACTACCTCATCCCCGCAGGTTCAGCGGTCTTAGGGTCAGACTACCAAACTCGTAATCATCCCCTTTTATCTTTATTGTTACAAGCCAACAAGAAAGAAAAAGATCTACAAGTCTAATAGCCATGTATTCAAGAGTCTTCAGAAGAGATCCTCAGTGGCATGCATTGCAACATAAGCTGCAGGCTATTCAGCCCTTGGAGGTTAGATTGCTAAAGAAACAACCACCTCTTGTGTTGGAGGGTGGGTCATTCGTTGTGTGGCCTGCACAAGTAATGGGTCCGCAGTCGACTACCATTGAGAACCAAACACCCAATTGTAGCGCTTGACTCCCATAGGGTAGCATTGAGGCTTACTCAAGGGAGGTGGTGTGGGCTAGTAATCATCATTCACAAGCACAAAAGAATAACAGACTATAAATGATTGTCCAGTCTGTTCTTTTTCTTTTGATAAAGTAAAAGTACATTTATTACACACACACTACTCAATACTAAGCACCAATTTACAAATATACACAAGCTGCTGAAATTACTTTTGGGTGACTTTGCGTAATCTTTCTTGTCTCTCCCAAAGGGAGCTTTCAGCCTACAACTCACAGGGCAAAACATTCACTTGAATTCCAATGCAATATTTTACTGTGACGTGGAGTGAGAGCACCTAATACTGGCACTAAAGTACATCAACTTTGATCACTAGGGGCTGTCAGTCTCATTACTCACATAAGCATCAACAAGAAACATGTATAGGCCTGCTGGAAAGATTTGTGCTGTTACATATACTCTCAGCATGATCTAATCAGACTAATCACACTCCTAAAAGGTGATGGCAAAGGTGCATCATGTTTCACATTGAACATTCCACATTAAAATGATGCACAATTGACAAAGTCCCTAAAGGACATCACTTGGTTGTTAATCATTATGTAATACCATCTTTCACCCCTAGAGGACGCCTTTTATTATGACTCTACACAAGGGATATAATTGGCCACAATGCAACAGCCATACATTTAGAATCACATTTAGCATAAATGCTATATTTTAACCATAGTCCATAAAGGACTCCATTCCTGTAAAAACACGTGTTTACAGCCTTTCACCTCTAGAGAGTGTTCACCATTGTGCCAATCCGTTGCTATCATCATTCAGGCCACAACGACTGCAGCCATGATTTTCACCCCTAAAGGATGTAGTTCTACCACACTGAAACAAAAGTTCCAGCTGGGGCTGGCTTGAAAACACATTGAAACCCTTGAAGGTAACTGAGGGGGGGGACAGTTGATAACTTCTTGGGGGGAGGCTGCGGTCCTCCTGGTACTCTGCCCGCACCTAGTAATGATTTTGGTGGTGACCCCCACCCAAAACAAGTGTTGTCAGCAGGCATTTTGGCCCGCAGGGCATTATGCAGCTCTTCCTCTGGCGCATGTATAACAAATGAGTGGCTGTCCCACTGCTGCGGGGAGAGCGACTGTGGTGGCTTCCTTTGTTTTGGTGTGTTTGGTTGGGGGAGGTAGCCCATCCCACCCAGACACCCAGTGGCCATCACAACACTGGAGAGCAGCTTCAGGAGCCCACCCCCAGCTTCTCTCACCGGCTCCCCACGTGGCCACACTTTCACGTACTGTTGTGGGAGCCAGCTCATCATTTGGAGTCTGCCCGCTCCTGAGGGCAGAATTGTGTGGAGCTGCCACCGGGCTGGCCACATGGGGGAGTGCAGCAGCACTCCCCCCCTCCTTTTCCAGTCATCAGGGGGCCTGGGAGAGGGTTTGGGCCCCCCACTTCACCTTTGTGGGGGATGCAATGGCATTCCCTGACTTTCCTTTACTATGGGGCCCCAGGATGGGGTCTGGAACCCCTCTCTTCATCTTTGTGGAGGCACAACGAGATCCCTTGACAATGCTTCACTAAGAGACCCCAGTATGGAGTCTGGGGCCCCTCTCTTCATCTTTGCAGGAGGTGTGATGGCATCCCCTGACCTTGCTTCATTGTGGGGCCCCAGTATGGTGTCCGGGGTCCCTCTCTCCTTCTTCATGGGTGGTGAGACAGGGCTCCCCGGTGTTTGTTCCTTGTAGGCTCTGGGATGTGGTCCAGGTCCCCTCCCCTCACATTTGAGGGAGCGCAGAAGCACTCCCTGGCTTCACTCTTTTGTTGGTGGCAGTCCCCGGGCCCTGGCCCACCCCAGGAGTATGAATCCAGCACAGCGGAGGAGCCCCCATGCACTTCATGGAATTAGTTCAAAGGTCACCCTCCTTCTCCAGGGCATATCTTTGGACCCAGGAGGCCATTTCCGACAATCCTCATCTCATTTTTCTCCTGGTGGTGAGCCCTTGCCACCAGGAGACCTTACTTTAGGGCTCCTGGTCTACAAGGTTCTTAACTGAACAGGTAGCAAGTTCCACTGACCCCCTGCGCCAGCCTTTCATCTCGGTGCCTTCCTTCTTCTGGGTAGCTTGCTCTCCTTGCACCGGAGCCTTTCCCCAAACAGGTCCTCAGGGGGAGTAAGGGGACCAGCTTACTTGGTCCTGGAGTGTGCCCCACTGGGTCTTGGGTCATTCAGGTGCAGAGTCCTTGCTACAGTGGGCAGTTAGGGGGTTCTTCTTTCCAGTTGTCCATCACGCCTGTCTTCAATCCTAGTGTTCTGCTTCGAAATTTAGCCAAGAGAGAGAGCTGTCCCGTGTGCAAGACCTTTTAATTGGGGACAGAAGTGTCCATCAGGACTGCGCCTCTGGCCTATCCTGATGTGCCACATCACTTCTCCACCACAGAACAACCTGCCACACAGTCTTCTGGGATAGCTCAAACTGGCGTTCTCCAGGAGTCAGTTGCCACATGTGCTCTGAGAGACTCAGCCCCTTCTCTCTGACATTCCTGTTAGCGTCTCTCCTAGCAAATCCTCCAAGGATCTCCTCCTCACTGAGGGGCTTGGGGAAGGCCCGGTTCCTGGCATGGAATGATAGCTGGCTGATTGATGCAAGGCCTGCTCCTTCAGCTGGACAGAGGAGTAATTAGTTCTAATCCTGAGCTGAGTCCAAGAAACATGACATTCCTGTATGACCCATAAGCTGTACAAATATGTGTTTGTAACCTGCTGCATTATTCTTTAATACAGGTTACAGTGTACATTGGTATGACTCTGGAGTCTGTGGACCCTAGGGAACTGGAGTTAGGCCCCAGGCCATCCTTTCCCATTGACATATAATGGAGTGTCATTACAATCAAGACAGTAAGCACACTGATTATCCGGTTATGTGTACAACCATCTCATAAGGCCTACTCCAGGTCACCACTCACTCTGCATGATCACTTCTGCACTAGGCTACATAAGCGCAGTTCTTGGACTGTACATGCCAGGAATTCTCCATATGCAGCCCCTACATGAATGCACATTCATTTGTGCACTTGATCACGAATAACAAGTCCTGGGCCTCCTACCCTTGGCTGCATCAGAACAGCCTGTGCTTAACAAGGTGTCACCAGCGGTAAACACAGGCAGTCCATTTTACCTTGAGTTTAATGTGGGTGAGTCCCAAACTATGAGGCTCCCTCACAGTAGGAGGTCATAACCCAGGTGATCCAAAAGCAAAAAATCAGGGTGGACCAGTTAGTCAGAACCTTCCTCTCATTCTGTCATCAACCTAATCCTGAGAGCCCTAACGTTATGTGATGATCTCAGTGACCCAGGGGGGTGATAATGAGTGAGCCTATTGGTCAGACAATTCAGGACAGCCTTATACAGGTCTTCATGACCTTGGACAAAGAGTTTTAAATAGAATCCGTTTCCAACCAGCAGCCAATCTACTTTTTAAAGATGTGGAGCTATAGATGATATGCAGGGAATTTAGAGGATCAGCCTTGCTGCTGAATTCTGGAGTATCTGAAGGCATTAGATTTGATAATTTGGGAGACCCAAGTAGAGAGATTTAGAATGATCAAATCTAGATGTAATGAATGCAAGCACTATGATTTTTGTGGGTTTCCATTGGAGGAAGTCCAGGGTCTTCCTCAACACACGCAGTAAAGAAAACCCCTAGATTCTTGGTTACAGATTCCAGCTCTGGGGCTTGAGGGGCGGGCTCCCAATTGTTTGATCTAATATCTGTGGCTTGTTCCAAGAGCAGCACTTCAGTTTTATCAGATTTGCACTTCTGGAAACTGTGCTTCATCCTTGTGACCCCAAAATGTTTAAAACCCTGTTCTGTTATGTCAGTAATTTTTTACCAAAGGATTGAATAAGCTACCTATCATCTGTGTATGAGATAATCTGTTACCATATGATTGCATGATAGAGACTACTGGGACTGTTTATACATTGAAAAGTGTAGGACTCAATGATGATCCTTGACGGACTCCATAGTTGAGAGCCTTCGTATTTGTAGACAAGTTGTCCAATGATACAACTGTCCTCTACAAATGAGGAAATACTGTAGCCATTGCAGAGTACTTCCACAGACCCCCCATATCCCTAGTCACTGTAGAAGTGTCTGATGCGAAAGCATTTTGAATGCCACAGACAGATCTAAGAGAAGTAGGACAGCAGTCTGGCCCTGATCGATATAGTCCTTAATGGATTAAGACACCTCAAGTAGCACGGTTATGCTGCTATGTCTAGGCCCAAAGCCAGACTGTTATGTATGAAGAACGTCAACATACTCTAGGAATCTTGATAATTAGATATTGGCCAGCTGGAAGAAGTGCGATGGATCTAAAGTTTTAGAGAGTGGTGGGATCAACAGTCAGCTTTTTCAGCAGTCGTAATACTTTTGCCTTTTCCCATACACTAGGAACCGTGGCTGTGTCTAGAGAGGTATTGAATACTGGATTGAAGACGGGATTATTAACATTTGGTTAGTAGTCAAAGAAGGTAAGTTTTGCTGCATGAGCCTGATTTACAGCTAAAAAGGTCAGTCTGGATTCTTCTAAGGTAATTTGGCAAAACTTAGAAAGGGAACTGAGGACACTTGAAAAAGATTCCTATGGAAGCTTCCTCTGCGAGTCTGTGGTAGTAGACCAGAGAATGATATTGTATTTTTCAATTTTCTCAGCAAAAAGAGGAGATATTATTGCAAAGTTCTGCTGGTAGGGCGTTTTGTTTTTTTATCAAGCCCTAGGATTCCAGAAGGATTTTACGATTTGAAATATTTCATGCTGGCCATTTGCAGCTGCATGGATTCTATCAGTAAATAATTCAATCTAAGCTGTTTTAATAGCTAATAGGATTTTAAAGTATTTATACAACTCTTTATCCGTGTAGTATAGTCTACTCACTATTTCCTCTCTAAATGTTTGCAAAGTTTTTCCCCTCATGAGAGTGGGTGAAAACCCAGGGGCTGAGGTGGGCACACACCCTAGGGCAGAGGTCTCCAAACTTTTTTAGGCTGAGCCCCCCATGTAAACTTTTTTAGACGTCGAGGCCCCCCCACACACACCCACACCACCGCGCCCCCCACTACCTGACAACAAAAAATGCTGGAAGCTGGTACCCTGCATCAACAACAGCCATTCCCATCCACAGAGTCCAGGTCATATATGGAAAATAATATTAAATAACGTAGGAGTTCATAGTAAACTGAAGTCTTTGCAGTGCCTGTGGTTAAGTGACAGATGTTTATTACAAAGTTCAAATGAAAAGTCTTCAAGAAACATTTTGCACAAAAAGAATTACAATCCTGCTTTATTTTTCACATAAAACACAAAATTTGGTATGGATGAATAAAAACCCTAACTATATCTGGAAGACAGACTTGTCACAGATAGTTGCAGACTGATAAATTCTATTTGGGCAACTGGATCAGTAAGATTATTGAACAAAAGAAACATCAGAGGATGGTGAGCAGAAGGGCAAGACTTGCAGCAGGGTTTTAATAAACCAGTTTGTAATTTGTCTGTTTCAAAGAGACAACAGCAAAGGAACCTGAATGCTCATAATTTTTTTAATATATTTTTTGCATTTTTATATAGCGCAAACATGACCCAAAGGTATTGTAGCGCTTTACAGGAGCACCTTTTACATTACACAGAGACGCATTCATTTTTTGTAAGCATAGGGAGATTAAGTGATTTGCTCAGAATCACATGCTGTTGAGCTGATGCTGAGAACTGAGCCTGGTTTCCGAGCTCCAAAGTTGGCAGCTCTAGTCATTATGCCTCTACCTCACCCCAGACATGATATCTGGAACAGAACTCCAGCAAAGCATGCTTTTCGACACAAGTTAAACATCTGTGATTATGTGTACGGCCAGGTGTCACCAGTAGGAGGCTATCCACAATTTGCCAGGAAGGCTTGCGGGACACCTACATCGGTCACATACATGATTGAAGTGATTCAATTGGATATTTCCCCTTCTTCTCTAACATGGTGTCATTCCTTTGTAAACATAATTGTCTTATAAGAAATTTCGCCTTCCATAGACTAACATACAGCTACACAATAAAGCATTTACATCTGCCCTGCGGAAGAAGTGATGACAGATGGCATATTTCATAACATTTGTTATATCAGGCAGTGATGTTAATCATGGTCAAATTCATTCTCCCTAAGTAGGGACATTTTAAGGATTTTGGGGCCCAGGTCTAAACATATTTTGGGGGCCCCTCCTCAGAACAGATTTTGATTTCTGAGCAGTGGACAGTGCACAGGCACACTTGTCTAAATTCTAAATGTGTTTACATTTTATATTCAGGAATGTGGTATATGTTTTCAATATTGCAACGCAGCAACAGCTCAATGTTACAGAAAATAATCTCTGTGACACTGTCCCGTTTCTCATGTGAGGTCCTGTTTTGATCTAATAGAAGCCTTTTTATGTATACTGCATGAGACATAAACACATTTGTCTGCAAAATGTCTGTAATAGACTTTCACACATCACCCCCATCAAACATATTATCTGTTTAAGAAATATACAAGCTCATCAGGAGGAGACTCACTCCATAACAGAGCTGGCTCTATCTGAAAGGCTGGGGCCAGGGTCACAGCCCACTTTGCCCATGACTTTAAAAGTCTCTGGCCCTAAGTCACGTGTAAATCAAGTGTTTTGCCCAAGGATCGCAGGATGTTGATCAGATGCTGGGATTCAACCTTGCTCCTTCAGAAAGAGAGTCAGACACTGTGGCAGTAATGTCTCCTTGTCGAAACAATTATTGAGACGAAAAGGAAAGGAGAATGACTGTTAAAAAAAAAGAAGAAAAAAAACACTCTTCACGCTTTCTTACCAGTGAATGGAATCTTCAGGAATGCAGCCCGTTTAAATTCTTGCAGTGAAAGTCAGTAGCGTGAGGTTACAAACCAGGATAACCTAGGAGGGGAAGGCTTCAGCAGCATGGCAAAGACCAGCAACCCGATGTGAAACTCGGCAACCACGAGGCAAAAGGCAGCAGCAAAGCAAAAGTATTTTGCAGATTTACGCCTGCAAAATGTGCGGCAACATTGAAAGGTGAAATGACAGGGAGGAGTGCGAGCCCCCCCTGAGGGCGCGCCTCACACTTTGAAGACTTATGCCCTAGGGGAATGAACATTGGACAAGTTGGTCTATAGAGGAAGACAGCCATAAATTAAATTGCTCAACATCTTCCTTTATAGAGTCCTTTAAGGAGACCAAAGATTTCTCCAGAAGTTTGGTAAGAACTTTATTACAAGGGGAGCACCCTTTTCCTTATTCTGTCACCTAACATTATGCAAAGGCAAAGTGAGATTCAAAGGAATAAGAAGATTGTGTGTCCATACTAAGGGGCATATTTACAAACCCCTAGTGCTGCCTTAGTGTCATTTTTTTATGCTAAGGTGGTGCTAACCAGTTCCCCACCATGCGCCATACTCACAAAGTGGTGCAATGCAAGCATTGTGCCACTTTGTAACCCCTTGTGCCACTTTATACCTGTACCAGGATCCTCCGCATTAGAAGATTTCACTGCATCATTTGCTAATGTCGCCTCAGGGCAGGCGTTAAAGTGATACTAGTGCATTAGCCTATGGGCCTCCCTGTGCTTTGCTGGAATAGAGTCAACATTTTTGGCGCTATTCCAGCAAAGGGGCACAATAGCATAAACAATTCTGATGCTGTTGTCCTAATGTGAGCCATGGTGCACTGTATTGTAAATACAGCACTACCATAGTGTCGTTAGGAGGGGCGCAGGGCGACGCAAGTAAACTTGCGCATTGGAGCTCATGCAACTGTTCCTAGTAAATATGCCACTAAATGTGTAGGTGGATTCACTGCTATCACCACCTCCAAATCTGAGAAAATCAAGTAGATAATGTGCCCCGCCACATGGGCGGAGTGAACACCAATTTTTGAAGATTTAAAACCACTAGTGTGTCCAGGAAGGTGTGAGCTAGCATATTGCTTGTGTCATCGGAAAGTACAATAAAATCACCTGGCATAAAGAAGTTTGAATACTTCACACAGAGAGGGACTAGAATCTCCTCTATCAAGTTCACAAACTCTGCTGCATAGCCCGGGTAGGGAGAAGAGGGATGTTGAGGATGCATTCAAATCAAGCCCTTAATAAGGAGAATTTAGGAGAGAATTAGACGGTAATTCCCTTTCCTTCCACACCTGCTAAATTACCCAGTTGAAAAGTGGCATACTAATAAATGGTCCGGAAAACAATCGCCAGAAACCTACACACTCCCTTACTTTCGTCTATACTGATGCATGATTGAGTTGTTAGATAAAATGGTGTTAGAAATGGGGTTTTTGGTTGGCAGTTAGGTTGCCCTCTGTCCAAGCAAGAACACTCACTCTAGTCAGGGTAAGTCACACACAATCCAAAATCAGCCTGTGCTCACCCTCCGGTAGCTTGGCACGAGCAGTCAGGCTTAACTTAGAAGGCAATGTGTAAAGCATTTGTGCAATAAATCATACAACACCATAGTATAACACCACAAAAATACACCACACAGTGTTTAGAAAAATATAGAATATTTATCTGGGTAATTGTAGGTCAAAACGGTCAAAGTTGCAATACGAATTTGTAAAGATATCACTGAAAAGTGATATTAAGTGTCTTTAAGTCTTTAAAAAGCAATAAAGTGTCTTTCAAGCACAGAGTACCTGGTTTCTGGTGGGAAATCTCCTAAGAGGGCCACAGGAGAAGAGATGTGTGGAAAAAGGGGGTGTGTGCGTTGATTTCCTCTCAGCACACACAGACTTGCGTCGTTCTTTTCCACGCGGGGAAGTCGGGCGTCGTTTTCCGGTGCGCAGACAGTCTCTTTTTGTGGATCGCGGGGATTACCAGATGTCCCGGGTCTGTGCGAGGATTCTCCTGCTTATTTTCCGGCTGCGCGTCGTTCTGCGGGGCTGCGCGTCGAAGTTTCGATCTCACGGTAGGCGTCGCGTCGATTTCTCCTTGGAAGTCGGGCGGCTTTGTCCTTGCGAGGCCGTGCGTCGAAATTTTGGTCTCACGGCAGGCGTCGCGTCGATTTCTCCTTGGAAGTCGGGCGGCGTTGTCCTTGCGAGGCCGTGCGTCAAAGTTTCGCCCTCACGGTAGGCGTCGCGTCGATTTCTCCTGGAAAGTCGGGCGGCTTTGTCCTTGCAAGGTTGTGCGTCGAAGTCTCGATCGTCCCGAGGGCGTCGCGTCGATCAGCGTCGGTGTGCGGCGTTTTTCTCGCCGCGAAACAAGCTGTGCGTCGAAATTTTCGGCGCACGGAGCGTCCAAGTGAAAGGAAGAAGTCTTTTTGGTCCTGAGACTTCAAGGAACAGGAGGCAAGCTCTATCCAAGCCCTTGGAGAGCACTTTCACAGCCAGACAAGAGTTCAGCAAGGCAGCAGGGCAACAGCAAGACAGCAGTCCTTTGTAGAAAGCAGACAGGTGAGTCCTTTGAGCAGCCAGGCAGTTCTTCTTGGCAGGATGTAGTTTCTGGTTCAGGTTTCTTCTCCAGCAAGTGTCTAGTGAGGTAGGGCAGAGGCCCTGTTTTATACTAAGTTGTGCCTTTGAAGTGGGGGTGACTTCAAAGAGTGTCTAAGAAATGCACCAAGCCCCCTTTCAGTTCAATCCTGTCTGCCAGAGTCCCAGTAGGGGGTGTGGCAGTCCTTTGTGTGAGGGCAGGCCCTCCACCCTCCCAGCCCAGGAAGACCCATTCAAAATGCAGATGTATGCAAGTGAGGCTGAGTACCCTGTGTTTGGGGTGTGTCTGAGTGAATGCACAAGGAGCTGTCAACTAAACCTAGCCAGACGTGGATTGAAGGGCACAACAAGTTTTTAGTGCAAAGAAATGCTCACTTTCTAAAAGTGGCATTTCTAGAATAGTAATATTAAATCCGACTTCACCAGTCAGCAGGATTTTATATTACCATTCTGGCCATACTAAATATGACCTTCCTGCTCCTTTCAGATCAGCAGCTGCCACTTCAACAGTGTATGAGGGCAGCCCCAATGTTAGCCTATGAAGGGAGCAGGCCTCACAGTAGTGTAAAAACGAATTTAGGAGTTTTACACTACCAGGACATATAACTACACAGGTACATGTCCTGCCTTTTACCTACACAGCACCCTGCTCTAGGGGTTACCTAGGGCACACATTAGGGATGACTTATATGTAGAAAAAGGGGAGTTCTAGGCTTGGCAAGTACTTTTAAATGCCAAGTCGAAGTGGCAGTGAAACTGCACACACAGGCCTTGCAATGGCAGGCCTGAGACAAGGTTAAGGGGCTACTGAGGTGGGTGGCACAACCAGTGCTGCAGGCCCACTAGTAGCATTTAATCTACATGCCCTAGACACATGTAGTGCACTCTACTAGGGACTTACAGGTAAATTTAAGTCAATCATGGATAAACCAATCAATAGTACAATTTACACAGAGAGCATATGCACTTTAGCACTGGTTAGCAGTGGTAAAGTGCTCAGAGGTCAAAAGCCAACAACAACAGGTCAGAAAAAATAGGAGGAAGGAGGCAAAAAGTTTGGGGATGTCCCTGTCAAAAAGCCAGGTCCAACATGACCCCCTACCAGCCTAAAGCCAGGGGAGAACAATCACTATCCTGATGTACTTCCCTGTTTGAGGCGACAGAACAAGGACCCAGGCCCACAACAGCAGGGGCATGCTCCAGTTCTTCGCCTTCCTGACTCCAATTGGATCCCTCTGTCCATACTCTCAGGGCCCACTAAGCCCATCCATGGGGAACCTTTCTCCTTTCCTGCGGATCCCATCTGTGCAGCACCTAACCTTACTTTGCTCACAGATGTATCCCAGGAGCAGGATAGTACCACCAGGACCAACACAGTGGTGTTGCCCATTCTATCCCCGGGGTGTGACACTTGTCCCCTCCCCAGGGATAACTCTGTCCACCCGGACAGCAAGCCACCGTGGTTACTGACAGTTGTCAGGGATGAGAGCCAGGCCCCAGGCCTCTCAAAGCTCTCCCACCACTGTGGCTGTGGAGAGTGGGGGGCGGTAGCCCCAGGTGCTGGGCACCCTTTAACCACTCTCCCTTCCACCAGGTCAGGGATGACAGCCTGAACCTGGTCCTCCCCTCTGGGGCTCTGTACCCTCCCTCCCGGAGCGGTACCCCCAGAGTCCACCATGGTCAGGGTGCTTATAGAAGTCGCCCTGTACCATTCCTCCACCAGTGCAGGGCTGTTAACCTGCAACTGGCCCTCCAACCTGGGGTCTGTACCTTCAGGTTGGACTAGGGCCCGGGGTGAGGCTTCCCTCCCCCTGCCCTCCCTTCTGGGGTCCAGCACCCTCCAACTAGGAGTGGCCTCCTCAGAAGACAATAGGGTAGGGGCACTGTTATTAGTAGCCCCTCTCTCCAGGTCCGGGGGGACACCCTGAACCTGGTCTTCCAGCCCAGGGTCTGTACCCTCAGACTGGATCACTGCCTGGCAAACCAGGACTTTCTGGGAGGCACACCTACCCCCCACCAGGTCAGAGTTTAACCTCTGCACCTGACCATTCAACTCAGAGTCGCCACCCTGAAGTTGAACAATTGCCTGGCACGCCAGGACTTCCTGGAGGGCACACTGACCCTCCACCAGGTCAGAGTTTAACCTCTGAACTTGGCCATTCAACTCAGAGTCACCACCCTGGAGTTGAACAATTGCCCGGCACGCCGGGACTTCCTGGAGGGCACACTGACCCTCCACCAGGTCAGAGTTTAACCTCTGAACTGGGCCATTCAACTCAGAGTCACCACCCTGAAGTTGAACAATTGCCTGGCACGCCAGGACTTTCTGGGGGGCACACCTACCCCCCACCAGGTCAGAGTTTAACCTCTGAACCTGGTCATCCAACCCAGAGTCAACACCCTGAGGTTGGACAATTGCCTGGCACAGCAGGGCTTCTTGGGAGGCACACCTACCTCCCACCAGGTCAGAGTTTAACCTCTGAACCTGGGTATCCAACCCAGAGTCACCACCCTGAGGTTGAACAATTGCCTGGCACGCCAGGACTTTCTGGGGGGCACACCTACCCCCCACCAGGTCAGAGTTTAACCTCTGAACCCGGTTATCCAACCCAGAGTCAGCACTCTGAGGTTGAACAATTGCCTGGCACGCCAGGACTTTCTGGGGGGCACACCTACCCCCCACCAGGTCAGAGTTTAACCTCGGAACCCGGTTATCCAACCCAGAGTCAGCACTCTGAGGTTGGACCACTGCCTGGTACACCAGGACTTTCTGGGGGGCACGCCTACCCCCCAACAGGTCAGAGCTTATCCCCTGAACCGGGTTAGCCAACTCAGAGTCACCACCCTGAGGTTGAACCATTGCCTGGCAGGCCAGGACTTCCAGGGAGGCACACCTACCTCCCACCAGGTCAGAGTTTAACCTCTGAGCCTGGTTCCCCAACCCAGGGTCACCACCCTGAGGTTGGGCAATTGCCTGGCACGCCAGGACTTTCTGGGGGGCACACCTACCCCCCACCAGGTCAGAGTTTAACCTCTGAACCTGGTCATCCAATCCAGAGTCAACACCCTGAGGTTGGACAATTGCCTGGCACAGCAGGACTTCTTGGGAGGCACATCTACCTCCCACCAGGTCAGAGTTTAACCTCTGAACCTGGGTATCCAATCCAGAGTCAACACCCTGAGGTTGGACAATTGCCTGGCACAGCAGGACTTCTTGGGAGGCACATCTACCTCCCACCAGGTCAGAGTTTAACCTCTGAACCTGGGTATCCAACCCAGAGTCACCACCCTGAGGTTGAATCTTTGCCTGGCATGCCAGGACTTCCTGGGGGGCACTCTCACCCCCCACAAGGGACACACCGTCCCCAAGGGCCACACAAGAGTCTGGTTGGCGCAGGTCTCCCGACCTCTGCCCATCCGGCAGAGTCTGGGTTTCCCCCAAACCAGAAACGGTTTCACCTGGGTCATTCCTGGGGGGCTCTGCTCTCAGAGCTGTCCCCTGACTCTCAAGGTCCTCCACTGGGGTCTGCAACCCCCTCTCAACCCTATGTCTGGACTTCTGCACCCCCTCACTAGGAGGGGTACTGCCAGACACCCGAACTGTTGGGATGCTGGCTACAGTCACCCCCCCAAGTTCTTTTGACACTGCGGGGCTTCCCTCAAAAGGTGGCCCTACGGTACAGGCTAGGCTTCCCTCCTGGTGTTCCCTCATGGAACCCTCTAGGACCTGGGACCTACCTGGGACACTACAATCCTCTCCCACCACACTCGGATGGGAACCACCTAGACCACTCCCTTCAGGAGCACCCCCAAATGCCTCTTCAGACTCTCTGGTACTCACCCAGAAGTCTGCCTCCATTGTAAGTTCCCTGGGGTCAGAGAACTCACACTCCACCTGGTGTTGGCGTAGCTCTGGAAAATAAGGACCAGACATATGCTCTCCAGCAATTACATCACTCTGCCCTTCACATGTATTAACCACAGTACCCTTCACCCAACCACCCAGTAACTCAACCTTGGAAAAGCACTCTACTTCACCCTCCTGAGACTGGTGAGACAGTATCTGTCTGTCCCTGACACTCAACCCAAACTCTTCTGGGATGTCTCTACACTCTATATCCAGGACTTCCACCAGGGGGGAACTCTTTACTCTGTCACTCTCTGCTAGAGTCAGTAAAGTGTCCCTCCCCCCAGTAGGAATATGACTCCCTGTGCCAGTTCCCCAATCCTTCTCAGGGACCCTGTGCATAACGGGAACTACCTCATACCCTTGAACTGCCTGGGGTGTGTCAACTCCCTTCTTCCAGTTGGGCACCACATCTCTGGGCTTGTGCCCTTCTTCAGCAGTACTAGATGCAAGATTTTTGCTGCCACCATCTGAACTGGACTCAGCCCTTCCGGCCTCCAGCTTCAGCTCTTTACAGCTCAGCTCTTGAGCTGCAATCTTTTCTTCTTCCTGGGCTAAGCGACTTGCTCCCTCAGCCCTTTCAAGAAACTCATCTAGCTCTTCCATCCACCGTGCTTGAGCTATGAGCCATTCATCTCTCACTGGGTCTCTTTCCTCGTCTGAGTAGTCTTCCTCCTCATGTGAGCAGTCTTCCTCCTCATGTGAGTAGTCCTCCTCCTCATCTGAGGGGTACTTAGTCATTTGGTTTCTTGCTGCCTCTCTCTCTGCCCATCTTTCTTCCCCCCAGACTATGTAGGCATGTAGCAACTCCGCCTTAGTAGATCTCCTTGCTACAGGAAGGCCCCATTTTCTGCAAAGCGTCCTTAGGTCAGCCTTAGTGAGGTGGTCAGTACGAACAAAGAATGAGTAGGTAAGCAATCCCATTCTGATAGGATCTTTCCAGCAGAAACCAAAATCCAAAGTCCCAAATATCAATAGTATATCCAGGAGGACATCAGAGAACCAAAAGCAAAAAAGATGAAAAATCAAGTTGACCTTCCACTGTGGGTAGGTAGTGAAATATTTAGCTACTGTATGTCACTGCACAAACACAAGTCCTATCCTCACCGCTGATCACCAATGTTAGAAATGGGGTTTTTGGTTGGCAGTTAGGTTGCCCTCTGTCCAAGCAAGAACCCTCACTCTAGTCAGGGTAAGTCACACACAATCCAAAATCAGCCTGTGCTCACCCTCCGGTAGCTTGGCACAAGCAGTCAGGCTTAACTTAGAAGGCAATGTGTAAAGCATTTGTGCAATAAATCATACAACACCATAGTATAACACCACAAAAATACACCACACAGTGTTTAGAAAAATATAGAATATTTATCTGGGTAATTGTAGGTCAAAACGGTCAAAGTTGCAATACGAATTTGTAAAGATATCACTGAAAAGTGATATTAAGTGTCTTTAAGTCTTTAAAAAGCAATAAAGTGTCTTTCAAGCACAGAGTACCTGGTTTCTGGTGGGAAATCTCCTCAGAGGGCCACAGGAGAAGAGATGCGTGGAAAAAGGGGGTGGGTGCGTTGATTTCCTCTCAGCACACACAGACTTGCGTCGTTCTTTTCCACGCGGGGAAGTCGGGCGTCGTTTTCCGGCGCGCAGACAGTCTCTTTTTGTGGATTGCGGGGATTACCAGATGTCCCGGGTCTGTGCGAGGATTCTCCTGCTTATTTTCCGGCTGCGCGTCGTTCTGCGGGGCTGTGCGTCGAAGTTTCGATCTCACGGTAGGCGTCGCGTCGATTTCTCCTTGGAAGTCGGGCGGCTTTGTCCTCGCGAGGCCGTGCGTCGAAATTTTGGTCTCACGGCAGGCGTCGCGTCGATTTCTCCTTGGAAGTCGGGCGGCGTTGTCCTTGCGAGGCCGTGCGTCAAAGTTTCGCCCTCACGGTAGGCGTCGCGGCGATTTCTCCTGGAAAGTCGGGCGGCTTTGTCCTTGCAAGGTTGTGCGTCGAAGTCTCGATCGTCCCGAGGGCGTCGCGTCGATCAGCGTCGGTGTGCGGCGCTTTTCTCGCCGCGAAACAAGCTGTGCGTCGAAATTTTCGGCGCACGGAGCGTCCAAGTGAAAGGAAGAAGTCTTTTTGGTCCTGAGACTTCAAGGAACAGGAGGCAAGCTCTATCCAAGCCCTTAGAGAGCACTTTCACAGCCAGACAAGAGTTCAGCAAGGCAGCAGGGCAACAGCAAGACAGCAGTCCTTTGTAGAAAGCAGACAGGTGAGTCCTTTGAGCAGCCAGGCAGTTCTTCTTGGCAGGATGTAGTTTCTGGTTCAGGTTTCTTCTCCAGCAAGTGTCTAGTGAGGTAAGGCAGAGGCCCTGTTTTATACTAAGTTGTGCCTTTGAAGTGGGGGTGACTTCAAAGAGTGTCTAAGAAATGCACCAAGCCCCCTTTCAGTTCAATCCTGTCTGCCAGAGTCCCAGTAGGGGGTGTGGCAGTCCTTTGTGTGAGGGCAGGCCCTCCACCCTCCCAGCCCAGGAAGACCCATTCAAAATGCAGATGTATGCAAGTGAGGCTGAGTACCCTGTGTTTGGGGTGTGTCTGAGTGAATGCACAAGGAGCTGTCAACTAAACCTAGCCAGACGTGGATTGAAGGGCACAACAAGTTTTTAGTGCAAAGAAATGCTCACTTTCTAAAAGTGGCATTTCTAGAATAGTAATATTAAATCCGACTTCACCAGTCAGCAGGATTTTATATTACCATTCTGGCCATACTAAATATGACCTTCCTGCTCCTTTCAGATCAGCAGCTGCCACTTCAACAGTGTATGAGGGCAGCCCCAATGTTAGCCTATGAAGGGAGCAGGCCTCACAGTAGTGTAAAAACGAATTTAGGAGTTTTACACTACCAGGACATATAACTACACAGGTACATGTCCTGCCTTTTACCTACACAGCACCCTGCTCTCGGGGTTACCTAGGGCACACATTAGGGATGACTTATATGTAGAAAAAGGGGAGTTCTAGGCTTGGCAAGTACTTTTAAATGCCAAGTCGAAGTGGCAGTGAAACTGCACACACAGGCCTTGCAATGGCAGGCCTGAGACAAGGTTAAGGGGCTACTGAGGTGGGTGGCACAACCAGTGCTGCAGGCCCACTAGTAGCATTTAATCGACATGCCCTAGGCACATGTAGTGCACTCTACTAGGGACTTACAGGTAAATGTAATAGTCAATCATGGATAAACCAATCAATAGTACAATTTACACAGAGAGCATATGCACTTTAGCACTGGTTAGCAGTGGTAAAGTGCTCAGAGGTCAAAAGCCAACAACAACAGGTCAGAAAAAATAGGAGGAAGGAGGCAAAAAGTTTGGGGATGTCCCTGTCAAAAAGCCAGATCCAACATGACCCCCTACCAGCCTAAAGCCAGGGGAGAACAATCACTATCCTGATGTACTTCCCTGTTTGAGGCGACAGAACAAGGACCCAGGCCCACAACAGCAGGGGCATGCTCCAGTTCTTCGCCTTCCTGACTCCAATTGGATCCCTCTGTCCATACTCTCAGGGCCCACTAAGCCCATCCATGGGGAACCTTTCTCCTTTCCTGCGGATCCCATCTGTGCAGCACCTAACCTTACTTTGCTCACAGATGTATCCCAGGAGCAGGATAGTACCACCAGGACCAACACAGTGGTGTTGCCCATTCTATCCCCGGGGTGTGACACTTGTCCCCTCCCCAGGGATAACTCTGTCCAACCGGACAGCAAGCCACCGTGGTTACTGACAGTTGTCAGGGATGAGAGCCAGGCCCCAGGCCTCTCAAAGCTCTCCCACCACTGTGGCTGTGGAGAGTGGGGGGCGGTAGCCCCAGGTGCTGGGCACCCTTTAACCACTCTCCCTTCCACCAGGTCAGGGATGACAGCCTGAACCTGGTCCTCCCCTCTGGGGCTCTGTACCCTCCCTCCCGGAGCGGTACCCCCAGAGTCCACCATGGTCAGGGTGCTTATAGAAGTCGCCCTGTACCATTCCTCCACCAGTGCAGGGCTGTTAACCTGCAACTGGCCCTCCAACCTGGGGTCTGTACCTTCAGGTTGGACTAGGGCCCGGGGTGAGGCTTCCCTCCCCCTGCCCTCCCTTCTGGGGTCCAGCACCCTCCAACTAGGAGTGGCCTCCTCAGAAGACAATAGGGTAGGGGCACTGTTATTAGTAGCCCCTCTCTCCAGGTCCGGGGGGACACCCTGAACCTGGTCTTCCAGCCCAGGGTCTGTACCCTCAGACTGGATCACTGCCTGGCAAACCAGGACTTTCTGGGAGGCACACCTACCCCCCACCAGGTCAGAGTTTAACCTCTGCACCTGACCATTCAACTCAGAGTCGCCACCCTGAAGTTGAACAATTGCCTGGCACGCCAGGACTTCCTGGAGGGCACACTGACCCTCCACCAGGTCAGAGTTTAACCTCTGAACTTGGCCATTCAACTCAGAGTCACCACCCTGGAGTTGAACAATTGCCCGGCACGCCGGGACTTCCTGGAGGGCACACTGACCCTCCACCAGGTCAGAGTTTAACCTCTGAACTGGGCCATTCAACTCAGAGTCACCACCCTGAAGTTGAACAATTGCCTGGCACGCCAGGACTTTCTGGGGGGCACACCTACCCCCCACCAGGTCAGAGTTTAACCTCTGAACCTGGTCATCCAACCCAGAGTCAACACCCTGAGGTTGGACAATTGCCTGGCACAGCAGGGCTTCTTGGGAGGCACACCTACCTCCCACCAGGTCAGAGTTTAACCTCTGAACCTGGGTATCCAACCCAGAGTCACCACCCTGAGGTTGAACAATTGCCTGGCACGCCAGGACTTTCTGGGGGGCACACCTACCCCCCACCAGGTCAGAGTTTAACCTCTGAACCCGGTTATCCAACCCAGAGTCAGCACTCTGAGGTTGAACAATTGCCTGGCACGCCAGGACTTTCTGGGGGGCACACCTACCCCCCACCAGGTCAGAGTTTAACCTCGGAACCCGGTTATCCAACCCAGAGTCAGCACTCTGAGGTTGGACCACTGCCTGGTACACCAGGACTTTCTGGGGGGCACGCCTACCCCCCAACAGGTCAGAGCTTATCCCCTGAACCGGGTTAGCCAACTCAGAGTCACCACCCTGAGGTTGAACCATTGCCTGGCAGGCCAGGACTTCCAGGGAGGCACACCTACCTCCCACCAGGTCAGAGTTTAACCTCTGAGCCTGGTTCCCCAACCTAGGGTCACCACCCTGAAGTTGGGCAATTGTCTGGCACGCCAGGACTTTCTGGGGGGCACACCTACCCCCCACCAGGTCAGAGTTTAACCTCTGAACCTGGTCATCCAATCCAGAGTCAACACCCTGAGGTTGGACAATTGCCTGGCACAGCAGGACTTCTTGGGAGGCACATCTACCTCCCACCAGGTCAGAGTTTAACCTCTGAACCTGGGTATCCAATCCAGAGTCAACACCCTGAGGTTGGACAATTGCCTGGCACAGCAGGACTTCTTGGGAGGCACATCTACCTCCCACCAGGTCAGAGTTTAACCTCTGAACCTGGGTATCCAACCCAGAGTCACCACCCTGAGGTTGAATCTTTGCCTGGCATGCCAGGACTTCCTGGGGGGCACTCTCACCCCCCACAAGGGACACACCGTCCCCAAGGGCCACACAAGAGTCTGGTTGGCGCAGGTCTCCCGACCTCTGCCCATCCGGCAGAGTCTGGGTTTCCCCCAAACCAGAAACGGTTTCACCTGGGTCATTCCTGGGGGGCTCTGCTCTCAGAGCTGTCCCCTGACTCTCAAGGTCCTCCACTGGGGTCTGCAACCCCCTCTCAACCCTATGTCTGGACTTCTGCACCCCCTCACTAGGAGGGGTACTGCCAGACACCCGAACTGTTGGGATGCTGGCTACAGTCACCCCCCCAAGTTCTTTTGACACTGCGGGGCTTCCCTCAAAAGGTGGCCCTACGGTACAGGCTAGGCTTCCCTCCTGGTGTTCCCTCATGGAACCCTCTAGGACCTGGGACCTACCTGGGACACTACAATCCTCTCCCACCACACTCGGATGGGAACCACCTAGACCACTCCCTTCAGGAGCACCCCCAAATGCCTCTTCAGACTCTCTGGTACTCACCCAGAAGTCTGCCTCCATTGTAAGTTCCCTGGGGTCAGAGAACTCACACTCCACCTGGTGTTGGCGTAGCTCTGGAAAATAAGGACCAGACATATGCTCTCCAGCAATTACATCACTCTGCCCTTCACATGTATTAACCACAGTACCCTTCACCCAACCACCCAGTAACTCAACCTTGGAAAAGCACTCTACTTCACCCTCCTGAGACTGGTGAGACAGTATCTGTCTGTCCCTGACACTCAACCCAAACTCTTCTGGGATGTCTCTACACTCTATATCCAGGACGTCCACCAGGGGGGAACCCTTTTCTCTGTCACTCTCTGCTAGAGTCAGTAAAGTGTCCCTCCCCCCAGTAGGAATATGACTCCCTGTGCCAGTTCCCCAATCCTTCTCAGGGACCCTGTGCATAACGGGAACTACCTCATACCCTTGAACTGCCTGGGGTGTGTCAACTCCCTTCTTCCAGTTGGGCACCACATCTCTGGGCTTGTGCCCTTCTTCAGCAGTACTAGATGCAAGATTTTTGCTGCCACCATCTGAACTGGACTCAGCCCTTCCGGCCTCCAGCTTCAGCTCTTTACAGCTCAGCTCTTGAGCTGCAATCTTTTCTTCTTCCTGGGCTAAGCGACTTGCTCCCTCAGCCCTTTCAAGAAACTCATCTAGCTCTTCCATCCACCGTGCTTGAGCTATGAGCCATTCATCTCTCACTGGGTCTCTTTCCTCGTCTGAGTAGTCTTCCTCCTCATGTGAGCAGTCTTCCTCCTCATGTGAGTAGTCCTCCTCCTCATCTGAGGGGTACTTAGTCATTTGGTTTCTTGCTGCCTCTCTCTCTGCCCATCTTTCTTCCCCCCAGACTATGTAGGCATGTAGCAACTCCGCCTTAGTAGATCTCCTTGCTACAGGAAGGCCCCATTTTCTGCAAAGCGTCCTTAGGTCAGCCTTAGTGAGGTGGTCAGTACGAACAAAGAATGAGTAGGTAAGCAATCCCATTCTGATAGGATCTTACCAGCAGAAACCAAAATCCAAAGTCCCAAATATCAATAGTATATCCAGGAGGACATCAGAGAACCAAAAGCAAAAAAGATGAAAAATCAAGTTGACCTTCCACTGTGGGTAGGTAGTGAAATACTTAGCTACTGTATGTCACTGCACAAACACAAGTCCTATCCTCACCGCTGATCACCAATGTTAGAAATGGGGTTTTTGGTTGGCAGTTAGGTTGCCCTCTGTCCAAGCAAGAACCCTCACTCTAGTCAGGGTAAGTCACACACAATCCAAAATCAGCCTGTGCTCACCATCCGGTAGCTTGGCACGAGCAGTCAGGCTTAACTTAGAAGGCAATGTGTAAAGCATTTGTGCAATAAATCATACAACACCATAGTATAACACCACAAAAATACACCACACAGTGTTTAGAAAAATATAGAATATTTATCTGGGTAATTGTAGGTCAAAACGGTCAAAGTTGCAATACGAATTTGTAAAGATATCACTGAAAAGTGATATTAAGTGTCTTTAAGTCTTTAAAAAGCAATAAAGTGTCTTTCAAGCACAGAGTACCTGGTTTCTGGTGGGAAATCTCCTCAGAGGGCCACAGGAGAAGAGATGCGTGGAAAAAGGGGGTGTGTGCGTTGATTTCCTCTCAGCACACACAGACTTGCGTCGTTCTTTTCCACGCGGGGAAGTCGGGCGTCGTTTTCCGGCACGCAGACAGTCTCTTTTTGTGGATCGTGGGGATTACCAGATGTCCCGGGTCTGTGCGAGGATTCTCCTGCTTATTTTCCGGCTGCGCGTCGTTCTGCGGGGCTGCGCGTCGAAGTTTCGATCTCACGGTAGGCGTCGCGTCGATTTCTCCTTGGAAGTCGGGCGGCTTTGTCCTTGCGAGGCCGTGCGTCGAAATTTTGGTCTCACGGCAGGCGTCGCGTCGATTTCTCCTTGGAAGTCGGGCGGCGTTGTCCTTGCGAGGCCGTGCGTCAAAGTTTCGCCCTCACGGTAGGCGTTGCGTCGATTTCTCCTGGAAAGTCGGGCGGCTTTGTCCTTGCGAGGTTGTGCGTCGAAGTCTCGATCGTCCAGAGGGCGTCGCGTCGATCAGCGTCGGTGTGCGGCGTTTTTCTCGCCGCGAAACAAGCTGTGCGTCGAAATTTTCGGCGCACGGAGCGTCCAAGTGAAAGGAAGAAGTCTTTTTGGTCCTGAGACTTCAAGGAACAGGAGGCAAGCTCTATCCAAGCCCTTGGAGAGCACTTTCACAGCCAGACAAGAGTTCAGCAAGGCAGCAGGGCAACAGCAAGACAGCAGTCCTTTGTAGAAAGCAGACAGGTGAGTCCTTTGAGCAGCCAGGCAGTTCTTCTTGGCAGGATGTAGTTTCTGGTTCAGGTTTCTTCTCCAGCAAGTGTCTAGTGAGGTAGGGCAGAGGCCCTGTTTTATACTAAGTTGTGCCTTTGAAGTGGGGGTGACTTCAAAGAGTGTCTAAGAAATGCACCAAGCCCCCTTTCAGTTCAATCCTGTCTGCCAGAGTCCCAGTAGGGGGTGTGGCAGTCCTTTGTGTGAGGGCAGGCCCTCCACCCTCCCAGCCCAGGAAGACCCATTCAAAATGCAGATGTATGCAAGTGAGGCTGAGTACCCTGTGTTTGGGGTGTGTCTGAGTGAATGCACAAGGAGCTGTCAACTAAACCTAGCCAGACGTGGATTGAAGGGCACAACAAGTTTTTAGTGCAAAGAAATGCTCACTTTCTAAAAGTGGCATTTCTAGAATAGTAATATTAAATCCGACTTCACCAGTCAGCAGGATTTTATATTACCATTCTGGCCATACTAAATATGACCTTCCTGCTCCTTTCAGATCAGCAGCTGCCACTTCAACAGTGTATGAGGGCAGCCCCAATGTTAGCCTATGAAGGGAGCAGGCCTCACAGTAGTGTAAAAACGAATTTAGGAGTTTTACACTACCAGGACATATAACTACACAGGTACATGTCCTGCCTTTTACCTACACAGCACCCTGCTCTAGGGGTTACCTAGGGCACACATTAGGGATGACTTATATGTAGAAAAAGGGGAGTTCTAGGCTTGGCAAGTACTTTTAAATGCCAAGTCGAAGTGGCAGTGAAACTGCACACACAGGCCTTGCAATGGCAGGCCTGAGACAAGGTTAAGGGGCTACTGAGGTGGGTGGCACAACCAGTGCTGCAGGCCCACTAGTAGCATTTAATCTACATGCCCTAGGCACATGTAGTGCACTCTACTAGGGACTTACAGGTAAATGTAATAGTCAATCATGGATAAACCAATCAATAGTACAATTTACACAGAGAGCATATGCACTTTAGCACTGGTTAGCAGTGGTAAAGTGCTCAGAGGTCAAAAGCCAACAACAACAGGTCAGAAAAAATAGGAGGAAGGAGGCAAAAAGTTTGGGGATGTCCCTGTCAAAAAGCCAGGTCCAACAAATGGCGAAAGTGATTTTAGGGTTGGAGGCCTCGCTGAACCATGTCTTTGACAGAAACATGACATCAGCTTTCAAGTCTGCCAGGAAACTGAAAATATCCAGTGTATATGTAGGTAGTCACTGAGAATTGGTAAGGCAAGCTTTAAGTGTGAGCCCGCATCTCGGGTTCAGCTGATGAATTGTAATAGCATCTACACTCACTATAGCCTTTGTAGGTCATAACTCTAGTGCTAACATTGGGTGACAGCCGTGCAAGATACCAGTTCCTTAAGAGTCTCGAGGGAATGGGAGGTGAACGTATCTGGAAGTCCATTTTTTTTAAAAACTTTTTTTCTGGGACTGTGCTGGAGCCGAGTCCCAATACGGATGTCAATACTTCCTTGTCGAAGTGTTGGCAGCACAAGATCAGGAAGGGTCGCGAATCTGACATGTCATGTGTTTACAAATTTAGATTTTCTTTAATTTGTCTAAAATGGCTGAACGAGTGACCACCAAATAATAAAAAGGTTGCGTTCTGGACCAAGAGCAACTGAAGTGACTGGTGATTTTTTTGGGGAAAAGTTTGTGACGATTCAACAACCGGCGCCAAAGATATAGGCAAGTAAAAAAAACGCTTTTTCTGTAGAAACTAGGCCCTAATTATAATTACCTAGTGGCAAACTCCACTAGGTAATATATATGTATACATATATATTTAGCCAGCCTACTATAAGGGCAAAAATGCTCAAATTACGTTGTTTTTATTTAAAACCATCTCACAGTATGAAAGATTTCTGTAAAGCAGAAAAATGAGTCTAAAAATGCAATCACAGCCTTTAAAGCATATCAGAAGAACTGGCACCATGCCTTTAAGACCTCACAGGACACCTTGTATCCCATCATGCCCCACAGCAAACAGTTAGGTCAGTTCTTTTTTACGGCTCCTACAGTTAGGATCCCGAAGCACTGAGCCCTGCAATTTCTCTGACTTCCGTCAAGAAATTCTCTTCAAAATTACATTTTTGTAATCATATGACAGTTTAAAATACCTAGTATACACAAAACTCTTTTTACGACTGAAAAATATTTTTTTCTGTTACATCATGCCTTCACTTTTTGTGAAGTGTTGGTCTTGTGGAAAAGCAGGTGCAGACTGATCCACACTGTCTTTATTGTTTGTCTCCCTGAATCTCATCTTCCAGAGACATGTTATCACTGTAAAAATCTGTCCAAAAGAGCTCTGAAGGACAGAGAGAAGATCAGGCTGCATGGCCTTCAAGAGAGGAAAAGCAGAATCTTCAATAGGCCCTGGGAAGGCTCAAACCTCCTACAGAGATCCCTTCCCTAAGAGCAAGTCCGCACACAGAGGCATATAAGGCATATGAGACCCGCCACCTCCCTTCGACATTGCCAGGTTAGTGAGTCAAAATTAGTAGAAATCCCTCCGTGTTCGGCATCAAGATTCTCCTCCAGAGTTCATCATCACTGACTGTCGAAGACTTCAGTGTTGGTGGAGTGGTTGTCATCAACAAGATCACCGTCGAAGCACTCTGCAGATCCTTGTATGTTGAAAAGGTGCCGGCCAACAACATTGAAGCACCCAGCGATGTCACCAAGGTCACCATCGAGACTTTCGCTGACAGTACCGTCGACACCAGTACATCACCGGCCATTGATGTCGAACCAATCGCTGCCGGCAAATCATATGTCTTCAAAGGATAAAAGACATTTCTCGACGTTGAGACAGCCCTCAGTGATGAAAGATACCCATAAGGGCACAAAGGGGGTGATTCCGAGACCGGCGGGCGGCAGAGGCCGCCCGCCAGTCTACCCCCGACAAAATACCGCTCTGCGGTCGCAAGACCGCGGAGTGTATTTTGAGATTTGCCCTGGGCTGGCGGGCGGCCGCCAAAAGGCCGCCCGCCAGCCCAGGGCAAATCTACCTTCCCACGAGGACGCCGGCTCCGAATGGAGCCGGCGTAGTGGGAAGGTGCGACGGGTGCTGTTGCACCCGTCGCGTATTTCAGTGTCTGCTTTGCAGACACTGAAATACTTTGTGGGGCCCTCTTACGGGGGCCCCTGCAGTGCCCATGCCATTGGCATGGGCACTGCAGGGGCCCCCAGGGGCCCCGCGGCACCCCCTACCGCCATCCTGTTCCTGGCGGGTCTGGATGGCGGTAGGGGGTGTCAGAATCCCCATGGCTGCGGAGCGTGCTCCGCAGCCATGGAGGATTCACCCGAGCAGCGGAAAGTCGGCGGGAGACCGCCGACTTTCCGTTTCTGACCGCGGCTGAACCGCCGCGGTCAGAATGCTCGAGGGAGCACCGCCAGCCTGTTGGCGGTGCTCCCGTGGTCGGTGACCCTGGCGGTCACCGGCCGCCAGGGTCAGAATGACCCCCAAAGTGTTCATCAACAGAGAGGACACACTCATTGACTTTGAGCCAGACAGATTAAGATTAACGTCTAAGACTCCATCTAAAGGCTCACATTCATCAGATCTGCAGATTATACCAGCAGAGTCAGTGGAAACAGGGTCCCTGGCACTGGTCAGACTATCTGCAGAGCAAACTATAAATCCTTCACCACGTTGGCTGGATTGTGGGCACAAGTACAGTGATCCTCATCAGAATCCTGGTTCAAATTGTTCACAAACGTACTCTCCATCTACGGTCACTCCACTCCGCATAGATGTAGGTTGCATAAATCAAGGTCCAGGACTTTGAACAAGCATCCATCGAGGTCAAGTTCTCCAAAAACTGGATCTACTCTAGATCAAGAAACTCCCATTGTTCCTCTATGAGGGATTACCCACCAACACTTTCAGATACACACCTACAAAGGTGTCTCCATTGGATGACTTATTTACATTTGATGATGTGTTAGTCAGAGGCGCAGTAAAACTGAACATTGACTTACCAGCGCCTACCACATCGTCCTCTGTCATATTCGTATCACAGAGTAGCATCCAGACCACTCCTACCTCTTATCCCTGGCTTGCTGGAACCAGCAACGTTTCCTAACTCAGGCTACCTTATGTAATGCGCCATCACGGATCATGAAAAAGTATAAGGCACCAGACCAGGCCACGTTATTTCTAAGGACTGATCAACCACCAGACTCAAATCATCGTAGTAGCAGCTTAAAAGAATCCCTCTGCCATTTCCCCATCATCGGTGCCGCCAAACAAAGACAGCAAACAGATTAACGCAATAGGTAAAAACATGTGCGGCACATCTGCCTCTTTCATGAAGGTAGCCATTGCCTCTGCCTTGCTAGGGAGACTGGGACTCGCTTTCCAGGTTCACAGAAAAGCTACCAAAGGGGGACAGGCAGGACTTCAAAGAAATACTCGAGGAGGGCAGATTAGTCTCCAACCACGTTATTAGTGCAGCCCCGGATGCATCAGACCTAGCGGCACTTGGATACTCCCATGGCATATGTGCCATTAGGTCATCCTGACTTCACCTCACAGGACTGAAATCCAAGACGCAACACAGAATTCCCAACCTTCTGTTCACTGCCAACTCACTGTTTGGCTCACATGCGGATGACAAAATGACCAAGATGAACACTAATCTGGATATACTGAAGACTGTGGGTTTCGAGAAACAAAAATAATTCCAAAGACGATGCAGGCCTTATATTAAGTGACCTTATTAAAAGAGGGTTCAAACCCCTCACTGGCTTACACACCAGCAGCATGTGGCCTGACCTCTTCATCATCCCTGCAGACCCACGCGAGGAAAAGGAGCGCCTCATCAACCAGCATCCTCTTCAAAAACACCAGCCAAACAATGAGCCTCACTTCCCCCTTCTCCGTTACCTACTCCGGTGGAGGGAAGTATCATCAGGCACCTGCATGAGTGGCACTCCATCACAGATGACAATTGGGTCTTGAATATTGTTTAGAATGTCTATTCACTTCGATTCAAGTGTCCTCCTCCCGCTGTCCCACCTACGAAAACATCATGTCATCAGCAAGCCCTCCTGTAAAATGAAGTCAACAGTCTTCTACAAAAGGAGGCCATAGAGGAGATTCCATTATCTCAAAGGGGATGGGAATTTACTGCTGCAATTTCCTAATAAGGAAAAAAGGGTCCAAAACCAGAATTCAGACCCATTCTGGACTTGCGTACACTGAACAAGTTCACACGCAATTCAGAATGCTTCCCCTTCACCAGATTTATCCCCAACTCCATCAGCGGGTCAGGATGTGTTCCATCGATCTCCACGAAGCCTACTTACATATTCCAAACACCTTAGAGCACCAGAAGTCCCTACGCTTTAAAGTAGCATCCAAACACAATCAGTACAAAGTACTATAATTCGGCCTGAAATCAGCACCTCGCACATTCTCGAAGTGCATGGCTGTAGTGGCAGCATACCTAAGGATGAAGAGGATATTAGTCTACCCCTACTTAGAAGACTGGCTCATAAAAAGCTCTTCCCCGTCTCAGATGGAAAGGCAGTATCAGACCTGCGTCAAGACCCTACAAAACCTAGGTTTTGAAATAAATTTCAGAAAATCGTTAGAAACTTCATCCCAAAATATACACTACTTGGGCGCAACTCTGGACACAAGGGCCATACGAGTGTATTCTTCAGAGAAGAGTTTACCCTCAGTCAGTCTGAAGTGTCACAAGCTTCTGCACACTCGTCATCAATCGGACAGACATGTGGCATCTCTTCTAGGATTGATAACCTCTTGTATTTTCATCATCCCACATGCCAGGCTGCACATGAGACCTCTGCAAGAAATGCTAGAGTATCAAAGGCCTCAGTTCTCACACCGCTAGGAAGACAAGCTGACCCTCTCACAAGATGCTCTGCAATCACTTCCATGGTGAAAAATGGGGGGTAGCCCCATTGGGACAATCACAGCAGTGGCTGTCAGTCCAGGTCCCCAATATCTAGACGGGCAGCACCTCTGCTCTGCAACAGAGAGGGTGGAAGATAGGGAAGCCCCCACTGGTGCCCTTATTCACACTGCAGGCCCCCAAGATCCTTTTATGTTGTCTTCTCTAGGGGACATCCTGGTCAACCCCACTGAAGCAGTCACAGTAGGGCCACAGCCCTTAGGCTTCCGCAGAGAGTCTTACCAAGAGCGAGGGGCAGTGCCCACTTATCTGCTACTGTCAGGCAGAGATCTGTGGGAAGATGGCCACAATCACCCCCTTCTGTGGGAGTTTCACTAGGCTTCCTCTTGTCAGGCCCCACCCACGTGGTGTTCAGAGGTGTCCCTCCATCCACCCCCCAGGGCCATCAGGCCAAGTCTCTCACTTCCATTTCCCTGCCTCGAATGGTCCCAGCACCCCTGCAATAGCTGTCCCCACAGGCTGGTTGACCCCGGCCAGTGCTCAGTCCCGCTCACCGCCACTGGGGAAAGTCTGTGAGGAAAAGGGGGACGGGGCACAATAACTAATTCTCGCTGCTCCCTCAGCATGCTTCAAAGCCGGCCTATCCCCTGCCAACACTCCTCGCTTTGATTGGTTGCTGTCTATGTCACAGCCTCACAGATCTGCAGCCAGCACTTTAGGTTTCCACTGCCACCAGGCACCGACTCCCAGCCTGTGCGTCCACGCCCCGCTCACTCGCCGGGCAGTGCACTGAACATGACAGGCACAACACTTCAGCAAGTCATTCCAAGGGCCTGGGGCTACACTTTCATGTGCCGTTCACCCCTATATGGCAACGGATGAAACTCAAGAGGGGGGGTCCCAGAACAATATTTGTTGTCAGAGCTGCAAAGTGGCATGTCTGCTCAGGCGGCAGTCTTGGCTTCTCCCCAACTCAGTTAATTTATTTACACTCCTTTGTACACGGATCCAGAGCTGGCTCTCAACTTTTTCTCACCCAGGGAAGAGGGGTTTTGTCCTAAAAAACTTTTTTTCCAATGTGCAAGGGAACTATGTTTCCTTGTAGAGCTATAGAGTTTAAGCCTTGGTGGGACTGTTGCAAACAGACAGGTCTACCTCTTCTGTTTGGTATTGGCATACAAGTCATTGATCTGTGATGAGTGTGCCATTATGAACCAAAAGGTGATCTGGGAACGTGAAGCCAAGCTGTACACTGCTGAACACCAAAAGATGCCTCAGAAGTCAAGGGCATCACCCACTGCCACTCTCATAGATATTTTGGCAATACATTGACATCTAGTTCCAAGTCTTTCGGTAAATCGAAGTCCAAACAAAAGCACAATATGGCCTAGTGGGATTCGTCCCAGTCCTGCCATTCTCAGCCTGAGAAGTCATGAGGTCATCAGGATGCTTCAGCTCTTGTGCTTTGTTCCCTGCTGAAGATTTAGTTCTGCAACGGATCCTGATGCACCCCATGTTCCCAGGACTGTCATCAATGCTGAAACAAATTAGGGCCTTTGAAAAGGCAATGTTGCAGATCTTTGCCATCCTCCCAGAACTCTCTGGCACGCCTTCAGGACCCAAGGATTTGTGGAGATCTCCATTTGGGATACCGATCATGGGTCTGCCCTCAGTGCCATCTGTGGCTCCTGAACCCACCTTTGGTTTTGTCTGAAACCGGAACTCATTTCCAGTCTGGCACTAAGATTCGCATTGGTCACTGTGGCATTGATGCTGGCACTGATGCCATCTTTGCCAGAGGACAACCTTGTTCCTATCATCCCCTCCAATTCTGAGAAAAATCCATTTCTGGCACTAGTTGTGTCACGTCACAATGCTGTACCACAGCACCCTGCTCCAGTCCATTCAAAATCGGACAGCCCTATCTTTTACTCCCCAGTGCTTCAACAGCTTTTCAGTTTGGACTCTACACTGCCTTTTGGGTGATGATGATAATGGTGATTAAGGTGACTATTTTCCCCAGCGTTAAGTCTGACAATTTATTATCTGAGTTTACAAGAAACCAGTGGGTTTTATGCCTCTGTGGACACTGGGTTATGTTCTACTGCTGGACCAGCAAAACAGAATTGGGTGCCTCCTTCACCGTGGTGAGATGCAGGCAGAGTTTTTAGACTTAAAATTGCCTGCTATTGAGGCCAAATCAATGTTCTAACAAAAGGTTTTTATAAAACCTGGACAACTGTAATCAGAGGCTTTGCTCCCATTTAATGAGGCTGTGACTGACACTATTATGGGATCCCGGTCAATGTCCTATTCCTGCCTTCTGCTAAACATGTAGATTTCCAGACACCAGATAACCCTTTTCCTCAGCCAGCCTAGACCTCTGGTCAGTCAATGGCAGCCTCTTGCTGAGGGGGATGAATTTTATTATAAAGTGCTTGCGACTTTAATATAAACATAATTGTCTTTCACAAAAGAAAAAGTTCAGCCAACATCCACTTAAACACAATTCGCCACAAAAATATATTCAAAATGCATTATAAGAACTCCTGTTAAAATCCTAAAAATAGTACTATGTAAACATTCTTCCACTAGCACTACTGCTTCAAATTCCTACTGAACTTGTTATATCATCTGAGACTTTGCCTGACTGTCCCAGCTTGCTCTGAACTATAAACCAGTTGCTTTTTTCATGACACCTGAGACGCCATTGAACAGAAAGAATAATTTCTCTTGGGGGCACCAAGATGGTGGCCGCAACAGATACGCTTTAGTGACCTCTCCTCTAGACCTGCTGAAATCCTGCCTACTACTCCTATGTCCCGGACAAACAATCCGCTGGGACTCCACCTGCCACCCCAGAGACTGGGGGGAACACCCTGGATTTGTGGGAGAGCCCCCAATGTTTATTGCCCAGGCGTGACAGGACGAACGGGGTTAGGAGCTGGGGCCCTTGCGACAAGGCTCGGCCACAGTGGAGACAGCAATGGAGACATGTGAAAGAAGGAGAGCTCTGGCAATAGTGTGGCAATCCTGTGTATGAGGGCGGCACATTAGCAATTGCTTGGCTTGTGTGGATCAAGGGCAACCTCTGAATGCACCTTCTGTCAGCGGAGGACACACCGATAAAGGGAATGGCCCGCTGCAAACGCCTGCAATGGATCGAGGAACCGCCCAGTAAGCAGGGAGAAGAAGGGGCAAACTACCAGATTGTATTGCTGCTGGGGCTGTGATGATTCTGTGTGGGACTCACTGAGACTGCTGAAGAAGGAGTGGAGACCCAGTTGCGGCCGGCCTAGGAAGCCTGCTGGAACAGGCACAGGGTCACCCTGGCACATTGAGGAAGCGCTGAGGCAGCATCAGTCGGCCCATGGGCCAACCCTAAATCTGCAAACGGACTACTAAGAGTGATGGTGCGGCTTGTGCACTGCTTGTGCACAGCCTGGACTGGCTCTGGGCAGGCCCTGACTAATGGATGTGACCAGAGGCCCTTGCGCTCCCTGGACTAGGACGAGGTAGTGTACTACATGTGGTTTGGGCTCCCGGAAGAGCACATGTGGGCAGAAAAGGTGACGGCCCGAGTACAAACACTGGCAACTCACTACTGGACCTGGGTTGGGGCCGGTGGGCTGCCTTCCTGAATTGCTTGCGACCACCGTGGCCAGTGTTGGTCACCTCTGTGGGAACCAGGGCTCTGTACCCTCTGGGGATGTTACTTGCCACCTTGGTGGATGCTGGTGGGATGATGCAGCTTGTGACCCTATTGCACTGACGACACAGCTGAACCCCGGCTACTGTATAGGGGTACCCCGGAGATGCATGTCCAACACAGTCTTCTTCAGCCTGCTTGGAGGTCCCAACAAGCTGGAGAAGGCAGCGGCTGACTAATCTTCTCTAGTGCTGGTGATCCCATGGAGGTTTACTGAGACAGGAAGTCTACAGTAGTTGCAGGCTGGGGGACAGAGGCTGAGAATTACAGTGCTTGATTGCTCACTGCGTGGCTGGTCTGACCCAGTCGGCATGGGGAAACCCAGAACCAAGCCGGTAGGCATTCAGCAGAACAAGAGTGAACTCTCCCACCCTCCACTTGAGTTCCTAGAAGAGATGGATGCCCCACAGGTTTCCATCCACCTTCACCTAGATAAAATTCTCGCTGCTGTTGCTGACATGAAAGATACTCTTTAGCAAGATATTAGTGCAATATCTGAAGGTTTAGGGCTGCTGCAGGCAGGGCACTGCAAGCTAAATTACTGTGTAAAACAGGTGGAGACCACCATGGAGAAAATGCAACCTGAGCATAAAGTATTAGAGGGCAGAGTGACAGCTCTTGCAGAAATGGTGCATGTCCTGGAAGTCAGGGCAGAGGACGTGGAGGGACGGAACCGTTGCAATAACATCCGAGTGGTGGGTTCCCCAAAGGATGGCGTGAGATGACATGGTCACCTACCTGGATCAATCAATCATTTAATTTGTTGAGTGCGATACTCACCCGGAAGGGTCTCAAGGGGCTGGGGGGGTGCTACTGCTCGAAGAGCCAGGTCTTGAGGTGCTTCCTGAAGGTCAGGAGGTCCTGGGTCTTGCGTAGGTTGGTGGGGAGGGAGTTCCAGGCTTTAGTGGCGAGGTGGGAGAAGGATCTGCCGCTGGTTGTGGTACGGTGAATGCAAGGGACTGTTGCAAGGGTGAGGTTGGCGGAGCGGAGCTGGCGTGTCGGGTTGTGGAAGTTAAGTCTATCGTTGAGGTAGGCCGGTCTGGTGTCGTGGAGAGCTTTGTGAGCGTAGATTAGGATTTTGAAGACGATCCTTTTGTTGACGGGTAGCCAGTGGAGGGCTCTGAGGTGGGCGGAGATGTGTTCGTGACGAGGGAGGTTGAGGATGAGACGTGCTGAGGCATTCTGGATGCGCTGGAGTTTTTTCTGGAGCTTGGCAGGTGATCCCGCGTAGAGGGCATTGCCATAGTCCAGTCTGCTGCTAATGAGGGCGTGGGTGACCGTTCCTCTGGTTTCCACGGGAATCCACCTGAAGGTCTTGCGGTGCATTTGAAGGGTGTTGAAACATGAGGACGAGATGGCGTTGACTTGCTGGGTCATGGAAAGTAAAGAGTCTAGTATGAAGCTGAGATTGCGTGCGCGGGTGGTGGGTGTTGGGGGCGACCCCAGGGTGGCCGGCCACCAGGAGTCATCCCATGCTGACTTGTTGGGGCCGAAGATGATGATCTCTGTTATTTCTAAGTTCAGCTTGAGGTGGCTTGCTGCCATCCAGTTGGCGATGGCGAGAAGTCCGGTGTGTTGGTTGTTCTTGGAGGTTGCGGGGTTCCTCGTGAAAGAGAGGAGGAGTTGAGTGTCGTCAGCGTAGGAAATGATGTTGAGGCCTTGGGGACGGACGATGTTGGTGAGTGGAGCCATGTAGATATTGAAGAGGATGGGGCTGAGTGAGGATCCCTGGGGGACTCCGCATATGGTCTTGGTGGCCTTTGACCAGAACATTTGAAGGCAAACTGTTTGTGTTCTTTCGGAGAGGAAGGAGGTGAGCCAGTCCAGGGCTCTCTGGCAAATTCCGGCGTCAAAGAGGCGTGTGCGAAGGGTTTGGTGGCATACGGTGTCGAAGGCTGTGGAGAGGTCGAGAAGGATGAGGGCAATGGTTTCACCTTTGTTGAGCCTGGTCTTGATGTCATCGGTGCAGGCGATGAGGGCGGTCTCGGTGCTGTGGTTATTGCGGAATCCAGACTGGGAAATGTTGAGTAGGCTGTTGTCCTCCAGGAAGCGGGAAAGTTGGTTGTTGACTATATTCTCTATGACCTTCGCAGGAAGGGGAGTAGGGAGATAGGTCGGTAGTTTTTGAGATCTTCGGGATCGGCTTTGGGCTTTTTGAGCAAGGCATTGACTTCGGCGTGTTCCCAGCTTTCTGGGAAAATAGCGGTCTCAAAGGAGCTATTGATAATGGTCCGGAGCTAGGGGGGGGTGATTTGGCTGGCCTTATTGAAGATGTGGTGGGGGCAGGGGTCTGTGGGAGAGCCGGAGTGGATGGTGCTCATGGTTTTGGTGGTTTCCTCATTGTTGGAGGAGGTCCAGGCGCTCAGTACGTTGGTGCAGCAGGGTGCAATGGGGTTGACCATTTCAGTGGTGGTGGTGGTGGTGGGGGACGGTGTTGCGAAGCTTCCATGTATGTCTGTGATCTTGCGGTGGAAGAAGATGGATAGGGAGTCGCAGAGGTCTTGCAAGTGGGGAGGGTCGATGGAGCAGGACTTAGGGTTGGTGAGTTCCTTGATGACATTGAATAGCTCCTTGCTGTTGTATGCGTTGTTGTCTATCCGTTCTTTGTAGAAAGATATTTTGGTGGTCCGGATGAGCTGGTGGTGTTTGCGCGTGGCTGATTTGAGGGCGGTGAAGTTGCTCTCTGATTGTTCTTGGTGCCAGGTTTTCTCAGCTTTCCGGCATTCTCATTTGGAGGCCTGAAGGTCTGCGGTGAACCAGGGAGCCTTCTTGTTGATGCAGGTGTTGCTGGTTTCCTTGAGTGGAGCGAGGGTGTTGGCGCAGTTGTCGAGCCATTGTTTGAGGTTGAGGGCGGCGGTGTTGGGGTCATTGGTTTTGGGTGGTAGGGATTGGGCGAGGTTGGAGATCAGCTGTTCCTTGGATATCTTGTTCCACTTGCGGTGAGGGATCGGATGCTGTTGGTGGTGGGTGGTGGGCTTCAGGAAGAAAAAGTGAACGCAGTGGTGGTCGGTCCAATGGAGTTCGGTGGTGTGAGTGAAGGTGATGTGGCTGCTGGAGGAGAAGATGGTGTTGAGTGTGTGCCTGGCTGAGTGGGTGGGTGAGGTGACCAGTTGCTTGAGGCCGAGGTTTGCAAGATTGTCCAGTAGGGCAGCAGAGTTGCAGTCGCTGGTGTTCTCTAGGTGTACATTTAGGTCGCCGAGGAGCGGGTAGTCCGAGGAGGCGAGGGCGTGGGAACTGATTGTGTCGGCGATGGCGTCGCGGAATTGGGGGTGGGGGCTGGTGGTCTGTAGATGAGGGTTCCTCTCAGGGTGGTGTTAGCGTTGATGTGTATCTGAAAATGAAGGTGCTCTGCGGAATCCAGGGCGTCGTTGGTGTTGGTGGAGATCCTGATGGAGCTTCTGTGGACTATGGCAATTCCCCCTCCTGGTTTGTTGATACGGTCTCTTCTGGTGATCTTGTAGCCCTCAGTGATGGCTATGGCGATGTCTGGTTCTGATGAGGAGTTCATCCATGTTTCAGTGAGTAAGGCGATGTCAGGGGAGGCTGTCGTGAGTTGGTCCCATAGCTCGATGACGTGCTTGTGGATGGAGCGGGTGTTGAGGAGGATGAAGCGGAGATGGTTGGGTGTCTGGCGTTGTTGTGGTGCTTGGTGGCTTGATTGCAGGAGAAGCAGCACAAGCGGCAGCCAAAGGGTCAGTGGGTGTGCCTGGGGTCAGCCTGGGCGCAGGCGGTGGGCCGGCCGGGGTTGAGTGCGAGGAGCTCTGCGATGGTGTAGAGGCGTCTGGAGGCGTGGGAAGTGCACGGCGCAGGGGGACAGGCACTGGGCACGGTCCAGACGCAGCCGGGTGCAGACGAGCTTGCATCTAGCGCGCCTCTGGAGCGCAAGTGGCGCCACCGCCATTAAAGAAAGGGAGGGAGGAGCAGCTGGGAGGCGGGAGGGGGTGGCGAATGAAGGCGCGAGGGGGGCGAGCCGCAGGGGATGTAGCGGCGGGGACGGGGAACCGGGCAGAACCAGCAAGCAGAAACGGGCAGCAAAAAGGCAAAGACAGCAAGAAAAAGGCAAAAACAGAAAAACAGAACAAAACAGAAAACGGGCACAGAAAACAGAAGAAAGACAGACACAAGATAACAAGAACAACACACAATACTTACGTCTAACACTAGACACCAGGGATGAGGTGCAGGCGGGTGCCTGCGGGTGGTGGAGGGCCTCAAACTCGGCAGCAGTGAGGGCGCGGTTAGGAGCACGAGGGCAGTCTGCTGGAGCTGCTCATTGCGCAGAGTGGTTCCTGGCCTTAAGTCAGGTCAGGGGTCACACCGTTCTTTGCCCTGGAGCGGGTGCAGAGAGTTCTAGGCTTCCCCCTTGCTCCTGCTTGACTGCCCCACCCGGTTGTGGCCAAACTGTTACATTTTTGAGACAGAGATACAATACTCAGAAAGGCAAGGACCACCGGCCCCTTCATAGTAGACAATAGTAAAGTCTCTGTCTTCCCTGACTTCACAGCGGCTGTACAAGTGAGGAGAACTTTCTTCCTGGAAGTGAAGAAGGCATTTAGGGAGGAGGGTCTGCAATACTCCTTGATGTTCTCCGCCAGGCTGAGGATCGTGTTAGATGGTACAACGTACCTCCATGATGACCCGAGGGGGCATGGGAGTGTGTCGAGGCATACAAAGCGGGCACCTTTCTGCCAGAAGTCAGACGGCACCCGGCGACCCAGAGAAACAGAGCATGGAATTGCCTAAGAAAGACACTGAGAAATCGAACTGTGAATCAGCCCACATTCCAAACTGCACAGGAGAGAGCAACTGTGCTCCAGGCTGTTGATGCATTTGCCCAGATGAGAGAGTTCGACATGGGCTCAGAACCACCTTCAGATGAAAAATATGAGATTTTGGACTCTGGGTCTTCCCTAAAAGACAGCCCAACACTTCCCGTTGTGACTCCAGAGACGGTGGATGAACTAGGCTGATGGACTCAGAAGAACTGGAGATGAAGGCTCCTCATCTGTGGGGGATATATGCAAGATATTCAGCTGTCATGTTTGTAAACTGTAGCTGGGGAGGGAGGGTTGGGGGGATTGTAGACAAACAGCACTCTTCTGTGCTTTCTAGTGATCAGGAAGGGGGGATGGGGTACCAATATATGCGGGAAATTATACACCCACGACATGCCTTTATAGCAGGTCGTTAAAGTGGAAACTTCCCCAATGGGAGAAGGCTGACTCCCCCCTCTAGATCGTCTCCTTCTAAATGGTTGGAGGTGGTGACCACAAATTTATGTCTGTATTTAGTAGTTTGGGCGGTAGGCCGTTGCCGTGCTGCTCTTGGGTAGGGGAGTTTACGGTTGAGGGTTTATGCCACTTTTTCTTGGTCTCTCTCAGGAAGCTTATGGTCTTTGTGGAACAGGAATGAGTCGGAGGGATGCCAATGAAGGGTGGTGGGAGTCCTCACACTCAATCCTCAGAATGAACACACTAGATGTTCCCTGACTTTCATGACTTGGAACATTAGAGGTATGGGATCTGCATGAAAGAGAAATAATGATCACTGATACCGGAAAAGATGGGGGATGCAGGTAGCTATGCTGCAAGAGACACATCTGACTGGAGTGGAGGTGGAGCGACCGAGGCACAGATGGAGGGGCCAGTTAAAGGCCACCTCACACTCAGCGTATGCCCAGGGGGCACTAATCTGGATGAGAGCAGGGATACCTTTTGAACTCATCACATCAGTCATCAACAGTGAAGGCCGCTATGTATTTATAAAAGGCAGACTTGGGTAGGGATATTATGCTGGGAAGTATATATGCCCCAAATCAGGACCAGGTGGCCTTTTTCCACTCACTTTCAGCCCTGTTGTCCCCTTTGATTACAGATGACCTTCTGATGGGAGGAGATTTTAGCTGCATAGCCGATGTTGACCTTGATCGCTCCATGCCTGCCCTCCCAGGGGCATTGGTGTACAAAACTGTGGAGGGCTTCAGAGACTGGTTGATGCACTTGGGTCTATCACACCCTTGGGAAACCCAACATGAGTTGACAAATGACTATTCCTTTTACTCCCCCCTTAATCGATTCCATGCCGGTATAGATAATATTTTGTGTTTTCTCCATAGTTATATTATGTGTAGTGAATACCTTGGATGAACTCGGTCGGATCATAATCCCCTACTACTGGGCTTTTGGACAATTAAAGACAGGCCCAAGATCCCCACATTCACAAGCCACGTCCTATTACTATAAACTCCCAGTTAACACGTTTGGATTCTACCCTCCTCTATCCCTCCATTATTCTATTCAAACCTACTAACATACTCACATATTCTCTGCTCAATCCAACTCATGCTAATATTAATACTGTACTCATATTTCCCTATACTAATCCACAACTAATCCTTTTGGGTTCCGGAGTAGCGTGCTACTCGCCGAAAAGCATTTTGACACCTCGTCAGGGGTAGTAAGTGCTATTTAAATACAATTACAATTACTTTCAATTTTGTTTTGCAGTTTGAATAGATTTGTCCAGGGTAGGCTCCCTCACACTCGAGTTTCTCATGTGTTTTCATATTTTCCATTCCTTTGATAAATTGACTTCGAAATATTTTTTCGGTACATGTTTACATTTACATGTACAAGTAGATTTGTGTAAGAAAGTCATTTGGGCTTCAATACAGTGCCCAGGTAGTTGTTCACAAGAAATGACTCTCCACAAAGACATTTGTTTTGGCTTCATAATTTTCTTCCAGTGTTCTCATGGCTTGTTCAACTCATCATCTTCCTTTTCCAGATTCATGTCTTTCTCTCCCTGGAACAGGTATGTGTGTAGCAATGACGCTAATTTGCATTTTGGAACAAATACATGACTACTTATGGCAGCTAGGCCCTATTAATCGCACATTCCATGCTGTCTCTATACCTTTAACTTCCAGACAGGTTTCAAAAGAATCACGTCAGTTCTCCCAATGCATAGATGGATCACCAGGAGTAAGCAACAAAGTGTTTGATGCTGTGACTGACTCCATATTACAATATAATGCATATCCATACATGGTGGAGGCAGTATGTCATAGAATATCACTTCCATAATATTAGACTTTTCATCCTTGGCGTGGTCTCCCTTAACTTTTTGCCTCTGTTCCCCAGGTTGTTGATGTGTGCTGGACTCTGATTTTGCTGTTTTTGTTACTCTGCACACTTTACCACTGCTAACCAGTGCTAAAGTGCAAGTGCTCCTTTACAAAATGTGTATGTAAAGGGTTTATCCATGATTGCCATATTTGATTTATTAGTAAGTCCCTAGTACAGTGCACTAGAGGTGCCCAGGGCCTGTAAGTCAAATGCTACTAGTGGGCCTGCAGCACTGGTTGTGCCACCCACATAAGTAGCTCTGTAATCATGTCTCAGACCTGCCAATGCAGTGTCTGTGTGTGCAGTTTTAACTGTAAATTCGACTTGGCAAGTGTACCCACTTGCCAGGCCTAAACCTTCCCTTTTCTTACATGTCAGGCGCCCCTAAGGTAGGCCCTAGGTAGCCCCAAGAGTAGGGTGCAGTGTATAGTAATGTGTTTTATATGTCCTGACAGTGAAATATTGCTAAATCCATTTTTCACTGTTGCAAGGCCTCTCACTCTCATAGGTTAACATGGGGGCTACCTTTAAATCTGATTAAAGTGTAGATTCCCTTTGGGAGCAGATGGACATGTGGAGTTTTGGGGTCTCTGAGCTCACAATTTAAAAATACATCTTTTAGTAAAGTTGATTTTAAGATTGTGTTTTTGAAAATGCCACTTTTAGAAAGTCGGCATTTTCTTGCTTAAACCATTTCTGTGACTCTGCCTGTTTGTGAATTCCCTGTCTGGGTCAGTTTGACAGTTGGGCTGGTTACACCTCTCACTAGACAGTGACACAAAGGGAGCTGGGGTGTATTTTGCATTTCCTGATGAGCCATCTGTGCTGGGAGGGAGAAGAGGAGTGGTCACTCACACCTGAAAGGGCTGTGCCTGCCCTCATACAATGCAGTCTCCAATGCCCTGGTGAGTGTCTGGGGCCTGGCCTGAGCAAGGCAGGATTTCACAATCAAGAGAGACTTTGCTTTGAAGTAGGCATACTTCAAAGGAGAAAATGGGTATAAGAAGGGCACCCAAAACCACAGCCTTTAGAGCACTTCTGGAAACCAAAAGGAACCTCTGCCTGGAGAAGAGCTGAAGAGCTGAGGAAGAAGCGCTGCCCTCCTGTGACTGTGCTTTGTGGAGCTATCCTGCAGTTGCTGCTTCTGCCAGAGTAAGAGGGCAAAGACTGGACTTTGGGTGTCTTCCATCTTGAGAAGAAATCTCCAAGGGCTTGATTTAGAGCTTGCCTCCAGTTGTTTGAAGTCTAAGGGACAGCAAACACTTCTTTCCGTCAGCACCTGGAGTCTGTGGAGAGACTGGGACCCTGAAAGGAGAAGCAGGCAGCCTAAAGAAAAGGAAATCCATGCAACTCCGATCTGTGGTTGAAGAAAGGACGCGCTGACGGCTCCACAGCTGATAATCGACACTCACAGGAAACGCGACCAAAGAATCAACGCACGGAGCAGGAGAAACGACGTGCAGCATCGCTGATGGAGGCTGAGAGATCACAGCCCACGCTGTGGGGGTTTCGGATCATCGTGCGGCTGGATTTCCGACTCAAGTACTGCTGTTCGAGAAGAAACGACGTGCCCGACCTGGCCAAAGGAGAAACGACGCAAGGTCCCGCTCGTGAGTGGAATCAACGCATCGCAAGCCCTTTTTTTGATGCGCACTCACCTGTGCGGGGTTATTTTTTACGCACCCCAGGTACTTTTTCACGCTGAAAGTGTTAGTGTGTGTTTAAAACTACTTAAAGACTCTTTCTGATTTTTAATTGATAACTTGACTTGTGTATTGTGGATTTTTGTCGTTTTGGTCTTGTTTTGTTTAGATAAATATTTCCTATTTTTCTAAATCTGTGTTGTGTCATTTTGTAGTGTTTTCATTAAGTTGCTGTGCGTGTTGGTACAACTACTTTACTCCTAGCACTCTGAAGTTAAGCCTACTGCTCTGCCAAGCTACCAAGGGGGTAAGCAGGGATTAGCTGAGGGTGATTCTCTTTTACCCTGACTAAAGTGAGGGTCCTTGCTTGAACAGGGGGTAACCTGACTGTCAACCAAAGACCCGATTTCTAACACATAATAAAAAATCAACAAAAAAGTGGCCACCGCAAAAAACAAACCAAAATAGTAAGTGTGCTCACCATTGTGAAATGACAGTTGTACGAATATGGAGTTGCTCCTAAAATAGCGCCTTTGAATGCGGCTTATTCATGACGTTTTGTATACAGTACTGCTTCACACATACCTTTTAACATGTGAAAAGTTTGCAAAATATGTATCCATACAGTTTTTTTAGGTCGAGCATAGCAATGCGCAGGCCCGACATGCCCACTGAATGCCCATCACTGTCACTCGTTTATTGGCTTGCCTTTCAAAAATACTTTGTTTACGTTGGTGAATGCTTTACGTTTGTCTGTCCTTTGGGCGGTTTTGTTACTGCCTTGGCCATCAACCCTGTTACATGGATAATTGCACTTTTGCCCATAACTTTGACTGCGAGCGAACTTCTGTTTCCTTTTGTCTCTCTCCTTGGCGCTCTCGCTCATGGCGGCGGTGGCGCTTTGAATCGGCTAACTTATGTCAACTGTTTATTTTCAGTTTGTATGGCAAGAAAAGTCCAGTTTGGAATTTACAACGCTAATAACTCCAACTCCAGCAAACGCGAGACCCATTACATTGCAAATGCTTGTTTTATAATGCCAGTTTCAATACCAACGCGCTCAGCTTCAGTACGTTCTTGTGATAATCTCATTTTTCAACTCGCAGGGTGCTGCCACATCATTACTTAGGGGCGTTAGTAACTACGAGGAGTTGCTATGCTTCATTTTATGTGTGAAGGCGGTACACTTTGTTAACTATACTAGCCTTTGGCTTGTACTCATATGTTGAAGTTAAGCGTTATTGATGTTGACAGAGTTGCCTGGCCTTTGTATAGGTCAGAGTAAAATGTCTAAATGCCAGTGAGGCCCACAGCAACAATGGTGTCAAAATCATATCAGCATGGTTGCAGTGCCATTGAGAAATCCCTGGAGCCCAACCCCAGATAGCCAGAAAGCAACGTATAACACACTGGATGGGCATGGAAGGGTGTGGATTATTGAAGCCCAAATTGACATGCAGTAGAATCAAGGTAAACTGTTGGTAATAACCCTTGTCGTCCCTGTTAAGACTGCTCATGCAATCTTCTTTATTCACAGTCAAAAATAGCATTCAACAGCCTCCACAGCAAGCAGCAAATGTCTCCATGGGAATCCCAGACCACTATATAGCTCCCGCACTTTGCGTTCTGATATGAAGCCAGCGTCACGGTACAACACTTAGGGGTGCTGCAGCTCCACGGAATCCTAGCTATTATTTATACTGAATAGTGGATTCTGCGCTAGAGGACGATGGATCGAAGCGACATAGATTTGAGGGGATGTCATCAATGAGTAATGTAAGCATCAACAATAATCAACATAATCAATGACATTAAACCTCAAACAATAAACACACCTGTTTCTTAAGAAGAATTATAAAATGTATTTCCCTAGATTAGCAATGGTAATGTTACAAAAATAACTCTCAAACACAAATGGTAAGCATATAGAATTAGTAGTGGTTGATTAGAAGGTCATATATATCTCAGTTTAATTAAAACAACCAAACAAATAATCTCCAAGAGAATTACACTTATTAATAATACCAGAACTGGTAATAATGGCAAAGTATACATTAGCACAACATTCAAAGGATGTCAATGTAAGGCATTTCAAGCTAATTCTCACACTAACCACAAATTAGCATTAACATGTTGGGCTTCATGTAATAAGAATTTAGTAACACAAATTTAGAAAAACTCTTTAACTCGGGTTAATAATAAAAAAATATATATTTATATGCAGCAATCAAATAATAAGTTGCAGCTGGTACCTGTAAAGCAAAAGAGACACATATAACATTACAATTACATGCATTACCAAATAGCAACAAGCAGTCTACTTAAGTAAGGGGACAGCATCAGGTATATCTTCAGAAGAATTGGGCCTAACAACAGCTAAATCCACACGGGTAATACGACTCGAACCATCAGTTGGAACTCTGACATCTAACTCTCAGGTCTCTAACATGGAATCTCTCCCCCCAGCATCTCTCTTAAGGTTGTTATACTTATCTTCAAAAAGCTTATGATTGGTGAGTCCATGGGGTGGTTATGTCTCACCCAATAGAAAACTAAATTGATAACCTAAAATACGACAATACTACAGTAACTAGAACATTTTCACAACAGTAACTTTTCCTCTTCTGTCTCGTTTGTAACTCCTTTGTTCCATCTCCACCCAAACTTCTCTTTGCAGGAAGAAACTTTTACTCTTGTAACATTTACTTTCATCCTCAAGGAAAAGATCACGCATTAGTAACATTTTCAAACAATAGAACATTCAACTTATGCAAGGCTCAGTTAAAACATGGCCTTGTAAGACATAATTCAGCACCCCATTAGGGGTAGCTGTGGACACATCTATTAAAGCACCAAATGAACTTTTATGTAAGCATTGGATTATGGAAAATAACCACAACATTTTGTTAGAAGTTTGTTCAATTAGGAACAGAAAATGAACTGTGGTAACCATTTTCAAAAGTCACCTGTTTTACACGTTAATTCATCATACATTTAATTATACCAAAATCATGAATAAACATATTAGAAAATTCACACTCTCACAGGGGCATATTTAAGAAATACACACAGTGCAGCGCCACTTTTCCTGCATCCCTTAGCGCCCCCCTCATGCCACCGTGTGTGCGCTGTTTTTAAAATATGTCACACCATGGTGCTAGTTAGGGGACTAGCATCAGAATTTTGTACACTAGACCGTCGCCTTGCAGGATTAGCATAAAAAATTCTGATGCTAATCCTGTAAAGCACCCAGAGGCTCATTGTAACCAATGGAAGCCTCCTTTTAACGCTGGCTGTGAGCAGGTGTTAAAAGTGCTAAAAAATGGCACAAGGAAATATCTTTCCTTGCGCCATTTTTTCAGACCCCCTAATGGGGGAGTTCCCCTTTGCATACATTATGCCTGGTGCAGGCATAATGTAGCGCAAAGTGTTACAAAGTGGCGCAATGCATGCACTTTCGCCACTTTGTAAATATGGCGCGGCATGTTGGGCCTTCTAACAGCACATTGGCATAACAAAAATGATGCTAATGTGGCGTTCGAATGGCGCTAGTAGCTCTTAAATATGCCTATTACTTTGCAGGTTGTGCACATCCTTCACATATTTTGAATGCTTTGTTTGAAAACTAGAGGGTGATTGTGCCTGGCGGCTTTTACTTCCACAACTATGTCATATTCCCGATAGTATCTTTCTGTCCTTGTGCCTAAACTCCATGCATCGGTAGAATGATTTCTGGGCAGAAGCATCCAATACCCATGTGCATCAAACAACACAGTGTCAATGTGCAGCTCACTGCATTTGTAGAGGCCCACATTGTTTCCATTTCTTGCCCTGTGCCAGAACAATAATAAAAATAAACTTCATTGAGGTCGTTGTAAATTGAATAACAATTTTATCAATTACACATTTACTTTTCTGTGGCTCTTCTTTATGTGGTGTCCACAATGTTCCCAATACAGTATGCACAAGATCCTCCCTAGTGCCCCACCAATGCCATTACATTATTTTATTTTGTTTGATTTTCTACATCTAGGCCCTCATTACAACCCTGGCGGTCGGCGGAGAAGCGGCGGTCTTACCGCCAACAGGCTGGCGGTAAAAATTTTGGAATGATGATCATGGCGGTTCCTGCCATGGTCATCCGCCACTTCTCTGATCTGACCGCCAGGGCAGAGACGACCGCTGGGCTGGAGACCTGGGTCTCCAGCCCGGCGGTCGTCACAATATTGCCAGCGGTATCATAACCCGGCTGACTGCCACGGATTTCATGGGGTTTGGAACCGCCATGAAATCCATGGCAGTGAGCACAATCAGTGCCAGGGAATTCCTTCCCTGGCACTGATAGGGGTCTCCCCCACCCCCACCCCCACCCCGAGTCCTTCCCCTACACCCCCCACCACCCCTGCCACCCCCAAAGGTGGCAGGACCCCCCTCCCAACCCCTACCCCCAACAGTACATTACACATTCACACCCCACACGCATGCAGGCACCACCAACACACATACCCGCACACACACCAACATACATGCCAACAGCCACACAGACAGTCATACGCACACACCCACATTCAGACATTCACGCACACATCCATACAGACATACATACAGACAGACACGCACTAATTTCCAAACACACAACACCCCTGCATGCATACACGCACTCACACACCCCCTCTACATACACACAAGCACACCCCCATGCACGCACACAACAAACAACACCCCCCTACCCCTAACGGACGATCAACTTACCTGGTCCGTTGATCCTCCGGGAGGGGATGGGATCCATGGGGGCTGCTCCGCCGCCACCACACCGTCAACAGAACACCGCCACGCCGAATCACAGAACGTGATTCGGTGGGCGGTGTTCTGTTCACGTGGCGGTGGAGGTGGAACAACCTCCACTTCCCTGCTGACCGCCAGTATGGCTGCTGGCGGCTCTCCGTCCGGAAAAGGACGGAGGGCTGCCAGCAGTCATAATACGCCGAGTGGAAAACCGCCACCACTGGCGGTCTTCAGCACGGCGGTCCCTCGGCGGTCTTGTCAAAAGACCGCCGAGGTCAAAATGACCACCCTAGTTCCTTAGAAAACAGAATGTTTTATCCTCTTTACCTGCTAAGTTTAATTTCGTCTGACTTGTTGCATCTTTTGAAATGATCCTAAGGTTACTGAAACGCCGTTGGGCATGATGTATCTTTTGAAATGCTCCTACGATTATTCAAACCCATTTTGAAAACCAATCCTCAGTCTCATTCTGAACATTAAGAATCTCAATTGATTGGTACCATTGTGGGAGCATAGCTCTTATAATCAAAATTAACATAAAAATGTTTGTGAACTAATGCAGAATAATTCCGCATAGAAAATATTGCTGCGTTTTACTAAACGTGTGTTTGAAATGTGCCCACGGGGAGTGACCCCAATATATACGGGGATTAATAAAATTGACTAATAATGAATTGTTGATGTACTAATGTATGATTTTGTATTAGTATTAAGGGTTATATGTTAAGCTTTTGCTAATTAATTCGCTAGGCCTTCGTTAGCATGCGTCGGGGCCTAGCTGGCCGGTTGCATATTAAATGTGTTTTCTAACATGCAGTGTGCTGACTTACTGAAGGACATGTAATCATATTTTTCCAGAAGCTAGAAGATGAGTGTAACTGTAGTAGATCCGTTCTCATGAAACTTGACTTGCTCAAGGAAACATTCTTGCTGAATGCAACAGTGTAGACTTGCAACAGGTACAAGGTCGCCTAAACCGGTATAGACAATGGAACTACTGACTGGGGATGCGAGAGGACCACGAGAATATGAAATCATACAGGACATTCTACCAGTTGGAGATGTCAATCACAAGATCCAATGAACTACGTGAGAACTGTTATGAGGTGACAATGTTGATAGGATGAGCAGTAAACTATTGGATGGAGATAGTGGTGCGCCAAACCTGCCCAACTGGAAATTAGGGGACTGTACAACAGAAAAGGGATAAAACCCTTTGACACGAGGAGCCATTAGGGATGCCATTGCGAACTTTTCTTGCTATTACCCAGACACTTTGTCACTCTGCCTAAAGACTTTGCTGTTTGACTTTTCAACCCATTTGCCCGTTCTATACTTCTCCTCCTTATGAGGGAAGTGTCCCTTTTTACCCCGTCTTGCTGAACTTTGCTGTGTTTCCTGGCTGATGGCGAATCAACTGATGTCCTGAGGATGAAGACTGACTCTGTATGCTGACCCATTACGGACGGTAACTATATGATGATAAAAATGTAATTGTCTGTTTGCCTTTCCTTTCTAGGTACCAACTGCTTCTTTTGACAGGGATCATAGATAGATGTTTTCTAAATTCGTGTTAACAAAATAGTTTTGCATGAAGCCCAACATGCCAATTCTAATTCGAGGTTAGTCAAGGGGTTCATTAAACGGATGCAAATAGACAAATGACTGAATCTATGCCTTGTTGATTAACGTGCTAATAATACTCTGCTAAAGTTAGTCCATGTTGACGTTGTGCTATGTTCTAATATTCATAATCTTTGCTTTGATGAAATCTTATTCGAGTTGCTATATTATGACAATGTTGATGTGCTTCTTGGTTTTCAGACTAATAAACTTGCTGGTAGAGTGTAATCAATAGGGAATAAATATCATAAACTTGCTAAAATCTGGTGTGGTTATTTATGACTGAAAGGTCATGGTGGTGTTCGAATATTATTAATGTCATTGATTAATTTGATTGAATTGCTACTGTGATTATTGATGGGTCTATTGATTATTAATTAACATGTTGACTAGTTATCTCGTCTTAAGGAGACTTCAATCAGGGTCAAAAGATTCATCGGCCTAAAACAAGTCCCAGAGTGAATAAATTATCTAGATTGGGACACGTTAGCACCAATTACTTTGGTAATTTACTGTGGACTTAAGCGAGGCAGAGTGTTCAGCTCAGGGCTTATATTTTTATCTTTACATTCTTCTTGCTTTCAACATTTGCCATTTTACAGTTCCACCCCCTTTATATTTTCCTGATAAATTTGTGATTTGTTTTCCAGACCTCCGTGTCTCAACAGGTCTTTCATGGCTTTGCAGCTGCTGGAGACATTCTTTGGTCAGGGACTTGGCACCTTCAGATCGTTTTCTCAGGTGAAAAACCTGCAGTATTCCCATCTAGCAAGCCCTCCTTGCTCTTTCATCTGCTACAGAAAGGCCGCCATTGCAAAGTGGAGGCTTCGTGTCTGTGCGCTGACTCAGTCAATGTTGTGCTAATAGCAAGTGCAGTGTCCTCACGTCCATGTAGCCACACATTTGTGAAGTTAATTACTTTAAACGTTATCTAATCACAAGGAGAAGATGAATCCACATGTCTCAATACTTGCAACTTTATAACATTCACTCTTTGAACTCTATTTTTCACAATTCCACAAATCTATTGACATCAGAACATTACATTATGACGAGAATGTGTTACACCTCTGTAGGAAAGTACCATCTTGCCTGGCATGTTACCCTCATTTTTTACTTGTGTGTCGGTTTGTTTTTGCCTGTGTCACTGGGATCCTGCTAGCCAGGACCCCAGTGCTCATAGATTGTGGCCTATATGTGTTCCCTGTATGGTGCCCAACTGTATCACTGAAACTCTTCTAACCAGAATCTCAGTGTTTATGCTCTCTCTGCTTTTAAAATTGTCACTGAAGGCTAGTGACCATTTTTACCAATTCTAATTGGCACATTGGAACACCCTTATAATTCCCTAGTATATGGTACGTAGGTACCCAGGGTATTGGGGTTCCAGGAGATCCCTATGGGCTGCAGCATTTCTTTTGCAACCCATAGGGAGCTCAGACAATTCTTACACAGGACTGCCACTGCAGCCTGAGTGAAATAACGTCCACGTTATTTCACAGTCATTTTACACTGCACTTAAGTAACTTATAAGTCACCTCTATGTCTAACCCTCACTTGGTGAAGGTTAGGTGCAAAGTTATTAATTGTGAGGGCACCCTGGCACTAGCCAAGGTGCCCCCACATTGTTCAGGGCAATTTCCCCAGACTTTGTGAGTGCGGGGACACCATTACACGTGCCAACTACATATAGGTCAACACCTATATGTAGCTTCACAATGGTAACTCCAAACATGGCCATGTAACATGTTTAAGAACATGGAATTGTCCCCCCAAGCCAAATCTGGTTTTGGGGTACCAATCCCATGCATCCCCAGGGCTCCAGCATGGACCCCGGGTACTGCCAAACTAGCTCTCTGGGGTTTTTCTCTGCAGCTACTGCTGCTGCCAACCCTCAGACAGATTTCTGCCCTCCTGGGGTCTGGGCAGCCCAGTCCTGGAAGGCAGAACAAAGGATTTCCTCTGACAGAGGGTGTTACACCCTCTCCCTTTGGAAATAGGTGTCAAGGGCTGGGGAGGAGTAGCCTCCACCAGCCTCTGGAAATGCTTTGAAGGGCACAGATGGTGCCCTTCTTGTATAAGCCAGTCAACACCAGTTCAGGGAACCCTCAGCCCCTGCTCTGGCGCGAAACTGGACAAAGGAAATGGGAGTGACCACTCCCCTGTCCATCACCACCCCAGGGGTGGTGCCCAGAGCTCCTCCAGTGTGTCCCAGACCTCTGCCATCTTGAATGCAGAGGTGTGAGGGCACAATGGAGACCTCTGAGTGGCCAGTGCCAGCAGTGACATCAGAGACCCCTCCTGATAGGCTCTTACCTGGTTAGGTAGCCAATCCTCCGCTGAGGGCTATTTAGGGTCTCTCCTGTGGGTTTCTCATCAGATAACGAATGCAAGAGCTCACCAGAGTTCCTCTGCATCTCTCTCTTCAACATCTGCCAAGGATCGACCTCTGACTGCTCCAGGATGCCTACAAAACCGCAACAAAGTAGCAAGATGAATACCAGCAACATTGTAGCGCCTAATCCTGCCGGCTTTCTCGACTGCTTCCTGGTGGTGCATGCTCTGAGGGCTGTCTGCCTTCACCCTGCACTGAAAGCCAAGAAGAAATCTCCTGTGGGTCAACGGAATCTTCCGCCTGCTAACGCAGGCACCGAACTTCTGCATCACCAGTCCTCTGGGTCCCCTCTCATCTTGACGAGTGTGGTCCCTGGAACACAGGAGATGGATCCAAGTGACCCCGACAATCCAGTGGTCCTTCTGTCCAAATTTGGTGGAGGTAAGTCCTTGCCTCCCCACGCCAGACAGTAATCCTGTGTACTGTGTGATCTACAGCTGCTAGGGCTACTGTGCACTTTTGCAAGGATTCCTTCGTGCACAGCACAGCCCAGGTCCCCAGCACCCACCCTGCATTGCTCAACTCGCTGAGTTGACCACCGGCTTCGTGGGACCCTCTTTTGTTGTGTTGAGATGACCGCTGTGCTCAGATTTCTTGAACGCCTGTTCAAGTGCTTCTGCAGGTTCTGCCTGCTTCTGCATGGGCTCTCTCTGTTGCTGGGTGCCCCCTCTGTCTTCTCCTCCAAGGGGCGACCTCCTGGTCCTTCCTGGGCCCGGGCAGCACCCATTATCTTCAACTGCAACTCTTGCAGCTAGCAAGGCTTGTTTGTGATCTTTCTGCATGAAAACAACTCTGCATCCTCCAGCACGCCGTGGGACATCTTCTGACCAAAGGAGAAGTTCCTGGCACCTTCTGTTGTTGCAGAATCTTTGGCTTCTTCCACCTCGAGGCAGCCCTTTTGCACCTTTATCCGGGGTTTAGTGGGCTCCTGCCCCCCCGGACACTTGCGTGACTCTTAGACTTGGTCCCCTTCCTTTGCAGGTCCTCAGGCCCAGTGCTTTGCAGTCAGTTGTTTTTCTTTGCAGAATCCCCTATCTCGACTTTACTGTCTTTCTGGGGATAGTAGGGTAACTTTACTCCTACTTTTCAGGGTCTTGGGGTGGGGTATCTTGGACACCCTTAATGTTTTCTTACACTCCCAGCGACCCTCTACACACTACACTAGGTCTGGGGTCCATTTGTGGTTCGTATTCCACTTTTGGAGTATATCGTTTGTGTTGCCCCTAGGCCTATTGTGGCCTATTGCATTCTATTGTGTTCTACAGTGTTTGCACTACTTTTCTAACTGTTTACTTACCTGATTTTGGTTTGTGTGTATATTTTTGTGTATTTTACTTACCTCCTAAGGGAGTATATCCTCTGAGATATTTTTGGCACATTGTCACTAAAATAAAGTACCTTTATTTTTAGTAACTCTGAGTATTGTGTTTCTTACGATATAGTGCTATACGATATAAGTGGTATAGTAGGAGCTTTGCATGTCTCCTAGTTCAGCCTAAGCTGCTCTGCTATAGCTACCTCTATCAGCCTAAACTGCTAGAATACTACTAATCTGATAATAAGGGATAACTGGACCAGGCACAAGGTGTAAGTACCATCAGGTACCCACTATAAGCCAAGCCTGCCTCCTACAACCTCACTTACACTGAAGTAGAACATGAAAAGGGTCTCCCATCAATAACAAAATCCACCTACCTTACCACCCAAAACAAGTTCAGGAAATTCTCCAACACAAACATGCAACCACACAATAATGACACCAACACTTCCTCACAAACACTAGAAAGAAATCCACGGAGGCATGTCACGTGACAAAAATTAACTATATTTTAGTAGGATCCTTGTGAATTATTGTGTTCTTTTGGAAACTTACAGTCTCAACCCCATCATCCATAGGAGCTTTTGAGTGCCTACATTTTTCCTTAAAATTTCAAAAGTACTTCAGTCTAATGCAAAATGTGAATCATCCAATATAATCACAATCACTCTTGCGTGAAGAAAAACAGGATGCATTTAAAAAGAAAAAATGAAAAGTTTAAAGTTTCCTTTTTTTTTCTTTTTAAGAGTAGTTGCCTGTAGAAATATTCGTTTCTACATTCACCGTCCTGTAAGGACCCTTTCCGAATTGCAAATGGTTACCACCTCCGGTAAAAAATTTATGTTTTGCAACCGTAATTCAGTTCCAAAGCATTCACACATACCACTGAAATTCGGTATTTGGAATGAAGGAATGCCCTAAACATGCACCTTCTAAATGCCGAATCACTAAATACGAATTGTGATTCGGTAACATTACTGAATTGCAATTTGGGTTTTGAACTTATCAAAAAGCATTTTGTGGTTGGAAACAGCACGATTCTCTGAATCGGGCCATTTCCGACCAGAAAAATATTTTATACATAATAGCCCGTCATTTTTTACCAGCTCTCAAATGTACTTCGAACAAATTTTAAAGATGTACATTTTCAACTTGGTTATATTATCTGAGAAAATGCCTGTGCAATATTCGCTGGCTCCAGATAATAAAACGTTTTTACTTTGTGTGCTAACAGTTAGTGCTACTCTCCCACTTTGTGTCAGTACCCTTGCACAGAACTGTAGATACAAGGGGCCATATTTATACTTTTTGACGCACAACTGCGCCAACGCAGTTGTGCGTCAAATATTTTAACGCCGGCTAACGCCATTCCAAAGCGCCATGCGGGCGCCTTATTTATGGAATGACGTTAGCCGGCACAGCTGACCGGTGTGCGTAAAAAAAAATGACCCACACCAGGCAGCGCCGGTGTAGGGGAAAATGGAGCTTGGCCGTCAAAAAATGCGGCAAGTCAGGTCTGAGGCAAAATATTGGCCTCAACCCGATTTGCGCCATTTTTTTTGACACCCAACCCCCATTGAAATGACTCCTGTCTTAGCACAGACAGGAGTCATGCCCCCTTGCCCAATGGCCATGCCCAGGGGACATATGTCCCCTGGGCATGGTCATTGGGCATAGTGGCATGTAGGGAGCACAAATCAGGCCAACCTATGCCACAAAAAAAAAATACTTACCAGAACTTACCTTAAGTTCCCTGGGATGGGTCCCTCCATCCTTGGGCGTCCTCCTGGGGTGGGCAAGGGTGGCAGGGGGTGTCCCTGGGGGCATGGGAGGGCACCTCTGGGCTCCTTCCGAGCCCACAGGTCCCTTAACGCCTGCCCTGACCAGGCATTAAAAAATGACGCAAAAGCGGCTTGACGTCATTTTTTTTGACCCGCCCACTCCCGTGCGTCATTTTTGCACGGGAGTTTAAATAAGGCGCACATGCCTTGGAGTCATTATTTAGACGGGAACGCCTACCTTGCATATCATTAACGCAAGGTAGGTGTCCACGCAAAAAAACGGACGCAAACTCCAAGATCTTTGGCGCTAGACGGGTCTAACGCCAAAGTATAAATATGGAGTTAGCTTTGCGTCGGATTTGCGTAAAAAAAAACAACGCAATTCCGGCGCAAACAGAGTATAAATATGCCCCAAGGTTTGTTATAGTTTCTAAGAGCCCCAGTGTCATTCGGTTATGCTTTTTCACCTAATAGCACTTTGCATCAAGGAGATTTTGTTTTACCCTAGAAAATTTGGGTTCATCAATGTTTGTACATAAGGTGCTGTAATCCAAACTGCCAAGAATAAATTGATGTTCCACACGCGACATGGGGGCATTAACAAAAGTGCCCTGACAGGTGTACAGTAAGAAAGCATCGCGAACACTGCAAACTATTTGTATTAAAGTGGACAGTCAACAGAAAGGAATTCAAGACTGTCAGAGCAAACGTCAGGGAAGGAATTGGGAAAGTGAAATGGGAACCTCTAGAAATAAGAAAAAAGAGGGATAGTGAGACATTCTTCTTACTCTTCGCACGCGATGTAAGAGCTACACTTCCTGCATATTTGAAAACAAAAAAATCATAAAAAGTGAAATCTGATATTAAGAAAGGCAGGGCAGTTTGGCAAGTATACAGGTAACTCATGGACTGAACTGAGGAGATCAGACCTCCTTGCTGATAATCAGTGTAACCTTGATCTAGTCACTGGTTGATCTGGGGCAGGGGCATAACAAAGAGCCCTGCAGCCCCTGTGGCGCTGGGGGCAATGAGCTCCAGGGGCCCCCCAGCACAGTATCTGGACCTGAGAGCTCCTGAGTAAGTCGGGTGAGGGGCCTCCATGTATTTTGCAGTGGGCCCTCTTAAGTATTGTTATGCCACTGACCTTAGGTCTAGTCAAGTAATGGGAACAGTGCAACATGAGCGATATCTGCTACTTGACACACAAGTCTTTACATGGCTTCAGAACATGAGTTTCTATCTCCTGTGTCCCAGGGGAGAAAGCTCTTCTGAGCCCAAGAACTAAAAAATATTATTTTCGTTTAATTTCACCCACTATCCAGCATTGTTATGTCATTGTAGTAGAATATCTAGACACTCACAAATTGTATTATACAATCCAAGGGGAAAACAAGGCTGGGATCACCATGCAGTCCTGTATCGCTTCACAAAGTGCTTTAAGGAACACTGATTCCATCAGCAACAATAAAGGCAGAATACATCCTGATTAGGAGTTGGTCTGACTTTTCATTCATTCAATTGGAGCTTATTTCTCTACCTGCTGCGTACCTAATATGTTCCTGTGCAAAAACTGGACTAGGCAGCAACTATCCTCTCGGGCAAGCTGGAACTGTTTTGCTCAGACTCCCTTGTCTGGCAGTTTTTGATCTGAAATAAACTGCCCAATAACAGAGACCACGAGAGTAGGATTGATCCAGTATTAGCCACAACCTTGTCAATGGGTGATGACAATCCAGGTCTTGGCATAACTGAGAAGCGTATATATCAGTTTAAATGAACAACATAACTCCTTTGATCCAAATAGGATTCATGAAAGGCGTAGGCACAATAACAAACATTCTAGAAATGACCTTTGTAATGGAGCAATGCAAAAGATCAAAGATGAATTTACATCTCTGCTTCATTGATTTTAAAGCAGCCTTTAATTGTGTCAACAGGAGGATACCCTGGCTCAAGCTGAGGAATTACGCCAAAGGTGCTCCGAGCAATGGAACAACTTTACTCAGACACTTGAATCCAGGTGAAAACTGGTGATAGAACAGGGTTATCCTGGAAAATACCAACAAGTGAAGACCTTAGAACAGGGATTCGTGTTGGCACCTCACCTCTTCAACCTATTTATGGCAGACCTTTTTTCTTTGCTTGACCAGGTAAATTCATATCCTCCCCGGCTTGGTCCGCCACACCTTCCCTACGCCAACAACATTGTGCTATTTAGCATGACAAAAGTGCGGCTGCAAAAATTACTTAATGCTCTGACTAGCTATTTCAAAACAAATCACTTAGAGAATAACACAATAAAATCGAAAACAATATCAACCTTAAGCAGCTCAGGACGCAGTGCTTGGATAAATGACTGCTCTGGAAGCGGTAGATAGCTATAAGTATCTATGCATGTATTTAGATTCAAGTAGCAGCTTCTTAAATCAAAAACAGTACATGGCGCACAAAGGGAAGGCACTAAATCACACCCCTAGTTTACTCAGATAAAAGTTGGATGGCCCTTTGTTCAATCAATCAGTGTATTTGCAAAGCGCATTACTCACCCGTGCGGGTCTTAAGGTGCTGAGGAGTGGGGGGCTGCTACTGCTCGAACAGCCATGTCTTGAGATGTCTCCTGAAGGTAAGGAGGTCCTGTGTCGGTCGCAGGTGGGTGGGAAGAGTGTTCCACTTCTTGGCGGCGGGGTGGGACAGCGATCTGCCACCAGCGGTTGTCCTGTGGATGCATGGGACGGTGGCGAGGGCAAGGTCGGCGGAGCGAAGCTGTCGGGTCGGGGTGTAGAAGGAGAGCTGTCTGTTGAGGTATTCTGGTCCGGTGTTGTGCAGTGCCTTGTGACCGTGGGTGAAGAGTTTGGACGTGATTTTCTTGTTGACCTCTTGTGGGGAGCCAGTGTAGGTCTCTCAGGTGGGCTGTAATGTGGCAGTGGCGGGGGATGTCCAGGATGAGGTGTGCAGAGGGGTTCTGTATGCATTGCAGTCTTTTCTGGAGCTTGACCGTGGTTCCTGTGTAGAGGGCATTGCAGTAGTCCAATTTGCTGCTTATGAGGGCTTGGATTTTCCAACCATTACTGGCAGTAATTTCTGCAAAAGTGATCCCCACATTCACCTGCACAAGTGCAACTGTAAGAGGCCAAGATGCAGCCCTGCCGGATTAATTGCAGATCCTCGCCTAAAGGAAAGCATTTTTTTGCCACATACTTCATCACCAGCTCAGGTTCGGCTCAAGTTCCGACTTAAGACACAAGATCGGGATACACGACTAACTACTTTAAAAAGCTGGTCAAAAATATGATAAGCGCAGGATATTCCATTAAATCGTGCTTTATGGACAGCCATGTTAAGTGATCCAAAGTCGGCCTACCATGAATAGTTAAAATCCATAAAAAAGCTCTTTATTGGAATTATGGACCTTGAGTCCAAAGTATGCTTCTTTTAAAAAGACAGTAAATAAAGTAGTAAAAGTTCACTCAAGCATGGCAGATAAAATCACCCTTAGCACTAGATTTCACACTTAGAATGTGATCAATAGCTACTGTATCTTGAAACCAACGGCCTATCTGGGTACCCCCAATCCAGCTTGCATAAAACATTAATTAATGTCTATGCATTCTGGACGCACTATGGCACTGGCAAGTCAGCCAAAATGGGAGTATTCCGGATCATTGGAATGCAAATATTCCAAAGCTAAAAAACAAGACCTTTTTCATCTTGTATGCATCTGTCCCTTTCTGCTCCCTGTCCGTGTAAAACAGTTTAAAAAGGCGCTTAATGTCAGAAACATCCGCATATACAGAAGCACCATAATAGAGAACCTTAGTCCTGATAGCCCGCATTTAAATTGTAAATTGGGCAAGTTTTTACACATGGCGCATGCTTTTTCATTTCGTCATAAAGTCGTCTACACTGGCTTGAAACCACAGGGATTGGACTGGCAGAGAGAAATCAGAGGGCCGTTCCACCACACTTGATAAGTTCTGAAGTGGCAATGGTGGTTAGCGTGCATGGGTCAACATTTACACAATCAAAATGCACACTCCCCCGTTTCTTCCCTCCTGCACGTTCCCATCTTGATGTTCGCTTTTTAATGTTTTGCTTCTTTTTTTCCTTAATTATTTTATTTTAGGACAGAACAAATTAGTTGATTTTAAGAATGTTTTCAATTGACGTGTAAATATTGTTATGGTTTTAGATAAGTAAAACAAGAAACATTCATTCATTCATTTTCAATGCCAGAATCCCAGGCCTCCTCCCTCTGACAGCCTTTTAAAAACTGTGGATTTAAGTACTCTCAGGGTCTTATTGTTACAGAAAAACTGTCTGTTTTGTATCTGTGAAATAACAGGCCTGGGGGACCCAGAGTATACATGCTGTATATAAGCATATACATAGCATGTGCTATATATAAGAGATGGAGTAGAAAATTCATCTTGATACTTATGATCCTGCCCAGCATGAAATCTCAAGCTTCCCCAGTCTATATAGATCTTTACATAAAACTCAGAGAAAAGGGGGAATGTTAGTGTGGAGCACACCTTTAAATCCCAAATAATTTATGGGATCTTAAGTCTAATATATATCATGCTTAGAATATGGACTCAGAGAGTGCATTACAGGTTGCCAGTGCTAGTGCGCCCGGTCCTGAGTACGTAAACTTACAAGGGGACGCGTATAGGCCGATGAACCTTTTGGATTTCATGGAGTATTCAAGCTATGTAGTAATCGATGAACCTCAATTACCAATGTGATCAATCAACAACCACTAAGGGAATTGTTAAGCATGAGACAGTATATGAACATTTCATGAATAATCACAACTCAATTATGCGTTTTACCAATTTTTATTTCCCTATTAGTTACAATATTAATCATCGAGTTAGATCAAACTTTATTCAGTCCACACGGAAGTAGTTCATTAATGACCACCAATAACATATTCTAATCAGAACTTGAGAAAACATATGCTTGAATGCTTCAACATAAGCCAATAAAGATGAATACAGCAACATTAATAGCAGAGTTCAGCAAGCAGTCTGTCAATCATCTGTCACTGGCAACGTCGCCCGAAAAAACCCTTAACTAACCCAGATTGGCATTAGCATGTGGGGCTTCATGCAAAACAATTTAGAAAACATGAATTTGGAAAAACATTTAATTACGAGAAAAACTATAAAACAGCACAGTTGGTACCTAGCAGAAAATGCACAAAGTTAATCAGTCACATTGTCATAGCTACCTATCCACGGAATGGATCAGCAACAAAGTCAGTCTTCGTCTTCAGGTCATCAATAGATCAGCAATGCATCAGGCTCTCAAGAGTATGAGCCCAATAACAAGATCTCGAACCGTGTCGCCTGACGTGATCGATGCTCCCCTCGCATCTGAAGTATTAGCCCCTTGTCATTACTTTTTATTAGAGTTTTCCAGTCCATCCCCCTAGTTCCTAATTGGCCAGTCAATCAGCAGATATGACTCTAACCTATAATATTAATTTTCCAAATCTATGAGTTCTAATATTTCTTCTTTTTCATTTCACGGATTGGTCCCCTGTACGATGTTTTCATCATCCAGATCTTCAGGTATCGAAAATGTTGCATGTTCCTCTTCAGTCAGTCCTCTCATTGTTGAAGTCCTGGGAAAGTACATTTAGCCTACTCTACACATAATTGTATCAAATTGACTTCATCATCTCCTGTCTGTCGGTACATTGCAGAAAATTCTAGCTAAACGACTTTAACATAGGGTGGCTCAAGGTCGGGTCATGCACCAGCGTCTCTGCAGTGCGCTAGGAATTCAGCTTCTTGTGTGAGGCCTGGAAAGGACTAGGCCATAACCTCAGCTAAGTTAATTCTACAAATTAATGCAAAACATAGATTATACATCTTAATATGACATATTACTACATTATTCTTACATATTTTCATTATTTCACACATTTTTTGTTATTTTAGTGCAACTTCGTATATGTGGCTGCCACACCCCGTGGTCACATTTTCAAACATGCACTTTATTTTCTCCACCATTAATTTCTCTACGAACTTTTCATTAATCAGAACACATAAACATTCATTAATAATTTCTAATTAGCACATCTGCGTCAACACCAGTGCTCATGCCCTTGATCTTAGCATATTTCATATTGGCACTTAACATCTCTGCAAACAAGCTACTTCATTCAGTAGAGCTAGAAGAGTGGTTTTGGGCTTAGTAATGAAACAAAGGATTTCATCACTGAATAGTATCAATTTCTACTTGTTTTGCTTTAGTCCAACTCCTCTAATAGCAATGTTATCTGCGAAAGTTTTAAGGAGGTGTTCCATCAACAGGGCAAATAGCAAGTGTGAAAGTGGATAAACCTATCTCATACCTCCAATCACTTGTAATAATAAAGAGAATTCAAAGAGAGCTACTAAGCTAGCCCTGAAATACTTTATCATGTTTGGGCCAATCGTCGTCTTCACAAGGATTTTTGTCATATGCTGCCAATCAATTAATTTTCCATATCGAGCAATGGAAGGAACATCTTTATTTTGGTGTGCAGTTCTTCATCAAGCAAAGAAATTGTTCACTTAGCATTATTAAAAATACATTTTGCAAAAATGCTGTGCTTGCCACTGGTTTGAATCTTTGACTTTCAGAGGAAAATCCCAAAATTAACACTCAACCCCACTGTAATATCAGACATAATTGGTGCTCACTATAGAAACTTAAAAGAATGAAATACTTCACTTCCGTAATGAATTATATGAAATCATACACTTCACTAAACTTTTTCGGATAAAGAAATGCTGAGTTGTCCACGCTTTGAAGTAGTAAATTAAAAGGGTTTATGATAAAGTGAGTTAATAGTTTATGTGGATGGTAGCCCTCTTCGAGCAATAATAGGACTATTCATTACTAGGTCCAGTTAGATGTAAATAATTTAAAACTCAGCTCAACCCTTGGTAGCTATGCACAGAGCAGGCAGGCTTAACTTGGTAGAAATGTGTAACTTATTTATCAGTACCAAAGCAGTTAAAAAGTAGAAAACACAATACATTAAAATCCCCACTTCAGTTTATTAAAATAAAGAAAATAATAAAGAGCAAACAGACACTAAAACAACAAAAATCGGATTTAGGAAACCAACGATGTGATTTTTCAAAAATTAAGAAGTTTCTGGCAACGAAAAAAGTAAAGTGACAACTGCTGGAATCTGGTCTAGCGAGACCGAGTCAAAGTCAAACGTTAAGGCTGATATTGATGGAGCACTGGTCAGATACAGGGACAAGGTTCAGTCCGGTGGAACGTTTTACCTTATGACTATGACTTTCATTCCAGATACTAAGCAGGCTGTGGCCGAGGCAGTCAGACAAAGTCTCGGTAAAACTGTTGACGTAAGGAGGGAAAGCTCTGAGTGGCAGAAATTCGAAATTCATGCCCAAGGAAAATCCCTTGCTGTACAGATTTATTTGGTGCTTTCGCCCAGTGAAGATTTCTACCTTCAGACTTGAAAACTGTTCTTCCTTCAGACTTGAAAACTTTTGGAAATCAGAGTACTTTGAGGGGAGTAAATGAGCAAGTTGCGTCCAACTGACACTATGACAGCAGTCTGGCGGTAGATTCTAGTTCCTTTGGCAAAAATCCTTGAAAAGGTTTATAAGTCACAGCTTTTAGAGTTAGGCAAGTAGAGTACACTCTCACCCTTATCCAAGGACACCAGGACTTTAGGGACACCCCTTGGTGAACATGACTCACTTTAGGGGAAGCCAACATGTGCTTTCCAGGGAAAGCCTACTTGGAATAGGTCAGCTGGGCAATTTAGGAAGGTGGGCTCTTGCAGCTTTTGTCTCCCTATAGGCTGGAGGCTAGCCAGCTAGCTCCCTGGAGGCTAGCCAGCAAAGCTCTTAAGGTCCAGTCTGCTGTCCTGGGTTCAAGTGGGAGCAGGTGCGGTTCTTTGGGTTTCTCTCCACAGGTTACAGTAGGTGCAGCCCTCTTTCTGAAGTCCAAAAGTAGTTCAGCAGTTGTACTCCTTCTGTCTTCCCCACTGTTAACCAATGTTCTTAAAGAGGTATTGGGGCAACTTTGATGCCTAACACTATATGTGGGTGGTGGAACTCCCTGATCTATATGGAAAAAGTTCCCCAGATAGTCCTACCTAATTTGACATCACTTACTGGGGGTTTGGCCTTAATCCTACAGTGATCTGTTCTGCCAAAATCCACCATAGCAGAATCTTTCTTCTCCTGATGAGAACTCTGGGAACATCCCTGTGGTGTGGCTAACGAGTGAGAAACTCCCCCAGTAAACCAGTTCTGCAACAAGTGTTCCCCCCTACTGGGATCAGAGTCATTCTGTCTAATTGTACAATGGTAAGGGCAGGATTAGGTGTGAGTTATATCTGTCTGCAATAGGGAATGCCCCTTTCGGGCGAAGCTAGGTGTGAGATATATCTGATTGTGATAGGGAATGCCCCTTTCAAGTTTGTGTTGTTGGTGGGCACATCCCCCATGCCATCCTGTCAGGAGGAGGTCACACCTCCCAGCCAAGGCCCTTTTGTTCCCATTCCTGGAAACCAGTCACACCTGCCATCAGGCTTCCAGGTGACAGCAGGAGATTCATTCCAAAATGGCTATTACAGGCTTTAGGCAGGGAAATACAAACTTTCTAAAAGTGGCATTTTCAAAACAGTCATTTAATGATCTGTCTTGACCATCTGAGTACATTTTAGATTCCTGTTTGAATCCTGGAACAATGTTTCTTGATATTGCCAAAATGAAGTTATGCATTATGAGGTGTTATAATGTAACCCAGTCGTTTTCCTTGGGGGAACCAGCTTTGCCACAGAGAAAAACAATTTTAGACATGTCTGACACGTAAAACGTTACACATTCTTTTTTTTTAAATACCATGCATCCTGTCATAGAGGCAGGTGACTTGCCAGTATTAGAAAGGTGTGACAAAAGGTTTATTTTGCCAGTTCAACTGTATAGTTTTAAACTGCACAATCAGGCTACAGGAGCAAGTCTGAATATAAGATTTTACTTTGTCACTCTAGTGATGGCAGAATAGGTGCTGCAGTCCACCAGTGACATTTAATTTATAGGCCTATACTCAATATATATACTCAAAGTACCATATACTTGGTGATGGACTTGGCCCTTTTTGCAGGGCCAACCCCAAACTTTTTGTCTTCTTCCTCCTGTTTTCTGAATCCATTTATGTTGACTTTAGGACTCTACGCACCTTACCACTGCTAACCCATGCTAAAATGCTTTTGCTGTCTCCTCAAAACATGGTAGAACTGGCTTATGCCTAACTGGCACTGCCTGTCAGTACCTAATAAAGTGACGCTGCTTGTACAAGGCCTGTACATTAAATACTACTAGTGGGTCTGCAACACTGATTGTGCCACCTATTTAAATAGCCCTTGAAATATGTCTCAGGCTTGCCACTGCAGACGGTATTTGAAGTTCTAAACTGCCTTTTCAACATGGTAAAATAAACCTTTTTCCAGACCTGAACCTTCTTTTTTAATACATATGAAAAAGAAGATGTAGGCGTAGCCCAGAACAGCCAGATGATAGGATGCAATCTATTTAAAAAGTAAGACATGTACTTTTAAATCTTACATGTCCCGGTAGTGAAAAACTAAATTACTTTTTCAATACTACAAGGCCACCTCCTCCTTAAGATAACACTGGGTTACCCAATTACATTTAATAAGTGGTATCTTAATTGGGAGCAAGTAGGAAACTCAAGTATGGTCTTTAAAGAACTGTAATTTAAAACCCTCTCTAGTGGGAAAGTCAAATTTGTAAGCATAATTCTGAAAATGCCACTTTTAGAAAGTTGTAACTTTAGTGTCCTGAGCGTTTGGTGCCTATTGCCTGTTGGCAGGTCACATGACTAGGCAGTGGTGGATGCTGACTTTTGAAAGTGGTGGAGCATAAACGTGGCTGTTGATAGAGCAACCCATACTAGCAACACCTACTGCCAATTGGGGAATTAAGGAGGACAAAATTATGCATTTCCCAACAAATGTTGAGAAGGTATTTGATTAAAAAGCACAACCAATTGTGAGTGGCAACGTTTTCAATAAAAAATAATGTGTACAATCAGGTAGCATAAAGAAGTAGGTGAACAGGCCTTCAGAAACAAATAACTACTGCGTTAGTGTGCCAGCCTGAATGGCCTGCAGTCATATCTACTTAAGGCGCAGACGATCTCACAAAATTAATCTGTTCAAGCTGTGGACATATAAAGGGGGAGAGAACTGTCTATAATCAACAAAGCAAAATAAAGCAGACAAAACCGCTGTCTCTAGAAGACAAGAAAGCACGGGACGTGGTGTGTTTAACATAATGCTGTTTACACAGGGGCCAGCAGCTGAATAAGTTTTACCTAGGAGGCAAATCAGCTGCATGAGGAAAACAAACTACAGTCTCTGCTTCAGATATTTCCAAACACACATAGAAAATGTGCCTTGAGTACATGGACTGTACTAATGAAAGCATGTTTAAAAAGAAAACCGTTTCTCAGAAGTCCAAAACTCATAAATTCAAAGAGAACATTCTGGAGGAAATGCTATTCAATTTTAAGCGAAAGGAAATTTCATTTCCTACGCAATGCAGACATTGCCAATAAAAACTCATGTGCTGCAGTTCGGTCATGCTGAATGCCTAATTGTTCCTGGCCGACATCACAATGGCCAACATGTTTCCCTCGTCCCAGAAATAGCTGCTGGAACAAACATCCTGCGGGTTCCACTGGCTTTCCAGCACTGCTCACGGGCGCACATTGTTGAGGAGATTGAGCAAAACTCTGTCTACATTTCTTTCGCAATCTCTCTGCCAGGACCTGTATACACAGAGTTTGTTTGCCAGGTGTGACTGAGACAGTAGGGCCAGTTCTGTGATTTTGTTATGTCTAGTTCAGTTAAACAGACACGTACATGTAGCGCTGAGACTCAGCGCAAGACACATCCGGCGCTGTTTGACGTTCACTGGGCAACAGGCATCTCTCACTTTCACTCCTTCGCAGAGTGTTGTTAGCTGTGCAGCGCGAAGGGAGGGAGCAAGCTGCCAGACAGAGAGCGGGACTGTCACAAAGCAAATGGCCAGTCACGGTGTGCCTTCGAAACGAAGCCACACGATGATTGGTTATGTTGTGCGATTCTCCTGCCCCAGCTTTGTCTCTTGACCCCGGGCCATTGGAGGACAAGCCAATCTCTACAACGAATCTAGATGCTGCTCCCATACTGTGTATAACTGTAAAGGGCATGAGAGCAGCACACAGATTGGTTTGGTCAAGCAAATACAGCGCTCCATAGGATGCTGGGGAGTAGCTTCAGGGGCGTTTGTGGGGCTTTACACCCCCTAATAAATGTAATTTGTGATAAATAGTTGAGTGCAGGTGCTTTCAGTCTGGTATGGTGAGTTGTCTGTCAGATTTCACCAGGAATTTGTACACAGAAACAAAAACACACATACACTCTCCTCTCTGTTTGAAAAGACTTAAAAAATGTTGCTTATTTCACTAAATAATGTTCTTTCTCTCATTTAGTACATCTACCAATACACATTCCTCTCCCTTTCCACTGCCCTTTAAGCACCTCTCATGCACCCTGCTTGTTGTATATTGTATTTTAACTTCATGTGTCAGCATGCTTTTCTTGAAATCTGAAGCTAACACCCCCCAAATCATACTGGCCAACCTACATCCCCTGCTGGGTAGCTACAGCTGTGTTCTGCCCGGCTCCTAATACAGCGTGGATTTGAGAGCCTTCAAGTACGCATGTTGGACATGCGCACTACAGATCCATCAACTATGTACACTACTCTCTCTGCCAGCATTAGGCCTGCCCTGAAACACGTCACACTCCTGATACTGCACAGCAGAAAGTGTGCCGCAGTCATGGTGCTGGGCTAGCTCCTGTGACTAGGTGTAGCTGGCAGTTGGTCTTGGGCACTGCTCTCAGAAAGTGAGACGAAGGGGGGCTCAGTACTGGCAGGATGGGACAGTTTGATTTAAGGAGGAGGAGGAGCAGTCCCCTACCACACTTGCATATCACAAAGGCTCTGCCTGAGCACCCTCACAAAGAAATTGTCACTAGTGTATTGTGAACCCTGACAACCTGGTGCCAGGACAGGCAGGAAGAGGGATGCCTGACACCTCAGGGGGTTTGAAACCGCTAGGTAGAAATGTTAGATCTCAGGCCTCCCAACTCTTCAATACACTTCTGGATCTGTGAACTCATCCAGGAAGGATTGCTGTGCTGCTGAACGGACTGCCACTCTGCTAGACTGCTGCTCTGAAGGACTGCTGCCCTGCTGCCCTCTTGCCTGAGTGAGAAGGACTGGACCTGCACCTGTTGAACTCAGGACCCCAGAGTGACTCCAGGGGCTAGTTGGCTGGCCTCCTGACAGGTCCCTCTGGAACAGGTGGCTCCAACAGCCTTGAACCCAACACCTGGACTCTGCCATCTGTGTGTCCAACCATACCAAGTGGTCCACCCGAGTACTGCACCCTTGGAAGTGGGCCTGAAGGCGCTCTGCCAGTCCATCTGTGGATCCAGCAGAACCAATGTATCTCATCTGCTGCGCAGCACAACCCCAAGCACAACCGACGCATTGCCTCTGCTGCGTTTACTTTGTCTGATGCAAGGACGCATTGCAGCCCCATCAGAAATGCAGCTGCATGAAGCATCCTCAACGCAGGCCCTCACACCAGAATCCCTCATTGACAGGATCCTCAATGATGATGCAGCCTTGCAGTCCTTTGGTACAGGGGCATCATCTGGGCAACTCTTCACAACCACAATTTAAGGTACTCTTGTTCAATGGGTTTAGCTGGGCCCATGTAGATGGCCCATGGTCCATCACAGTTGTGCTGAACTTGTGACTTGTCCCGGGGTAGCATGGCCAGATATCCACAATTGGCATTTTGTGCTTTTTGGTGCTATATTGACTTGACTCTTTAACACAGCACATCTCCGGTTGTACTGATTTGACTTTTGTAATTTTGGTCTTGATTTATTTATTGGAATTTACTCTATTTTCCAATTTGGTGCAGGATTTTCTTATGTTGTGATTGAAGTGCTGTATAAATCAGTTACACATTGTCTCTAAGATAAGCCTGACTGCTCTGTTCCAAGTACCAGAGGGTTGAGCACTGATTAATTTGGGGTTTGAGTGTGCCTCTCTTTGACAAGGATTGCAGTTGCTGCTTGAGAAAGTGGTTCACTCCCTCACCAGTAAACCAATGTCTTACACTGGGAACTTGCAGGTAAGTTAAGTATACCAAGCAGTGATCAGCCAAATGTGCACATTTAAGAGGTTAGTCACATGGACTGTGGCCTTGTTATCAGGGCCTGAGTGCTACCCAGTTAAAAAGCAGCAGCATCAGTCCAAAAATATTGAGGTGGGTGATCATGCAAAAAGAGCCGTTTTTTTTTTGCAGGGTTGAAATGCACAATAGGTGTCATGTGAGTCTCACAAGATGAGGTTTATTTACCATTAAAGAAACACTTCACAGAACAAAATTCAAGGTAAAAAGCACAAGGTTTATTCAAATTTAACAATCATTACTGAGATCAAGAAATTGTAAGTCATGTTCAAATCAGCATCAAAATGTATCAGATGATACCAGTTGCAAGAGGCAACAACATAAGGTTGACTTCCAAAACAAGTAAATAGCCCGAACCAATATGTGGTCAAGAAAGGGGGCAAGTATATATCTGCTCAGTTCAAGAGTCAAGGATAGTTCAAGTATAAACCAGCAAAGCAGAAAGACAGACTGCTTAATTCGAACAGACAGACTAGTGCATAGTCTGCATTCATGGAAGTGAGCAAAAACTCTGTCACATCTCTCAACAAGCATTGCCAAGGCCAATAGGTCTTACCTATGTAAGAGTTATTGGCTTTGCCAACATGCTTTAGCCTCATTGTACACTAATGTGACTAAAAGTTAGTGGGGTAAAGGAGGGTGGTGTGTAGTGTCAAAGTGGAGCAGAGTGTAGTGTTACAGAGTGACGTAGAGTGGTGTAGAGTACAATTAGGTAGAGTGTCATGGAGGGAGTAGAATGTCATAAAGAGGAAGAGCACAGAGTGGAGTAGAGTATTGTGGAGTGGCATAATTTGTCGTTGAGTGGTGTAGAGCAGAGTGGAGTAGCATAGAGGGTGTTGCATAGAGTGGAGTGCAGCGGAGTAAATTGTTGTAGAGTGGAGTGGCATAGAGTGGAGCATTGTAGGAAAGCGGACTGGCATAGAGTAGTGTGTTGTAGAGTTCAGTGGCATAGAGTGAAGTATTGTGTTGTAGAATAGAGTGGATTAAAATGGAATGTAGTGGCATAGAGGGAGTTGTGTGGAGCATCTTAATTTGGAGTAGTGTCAAAGAGTGACATAAAGTGGAGTAGAGAGTTGTGGAGTGACAGAGAGTGGAGTAGAGCATCATAGAGTGGAGCATCATAGAGCACTGTGTCGTAGAGTGGCCTAGAGTGAAGTGGCGTAAAGTACAGTGGTACAGAGTGAATTGGCGTATAATGAGTGCACTGGTCTTCAGCTAAGAGGTGTAGAGTGCATTAGTGTAGAGTAGAGTGGCGTAGAGGGAAGTGGCATAGAGTAGAGTGGTACAGAGTAGAGTTCAGTGGTGTGTAGTGAAGTGGCACAGTGTAGATTGTTTCAGAGTAAAGTGAAGTTGAGTAGAGTTGAGTGGTTCAGGGTAAAGTGCAGTGGTGCTGGGTAAAGTGAGAGGTGTAAAATAGAGTGGTATAAAGTTCTGAGGTGTATAGTAGAGAGGTATAGAGTAGAGTGGTGTAGAGTGCAGTGGCATGGAGTGCAGTGGTGCAGAACAGATTGGAGCGGCATGGAGTGATGCAGTGTAGTGGTGTTGAGTGCAGCTGTGTGGCCTAGACTCAAGTAGTGCAGAGTAGGGTGCAGTGGCATAGAGAGCAGTGGCAGAGAGTGCATTCTTACAGAGTGTAGTGACGTAGGGTAGAATAAAGGGATTTAGCATGCATTGGTTTAGAGTGTAGTGGTGTAGAGTGTTACAGAGTAGAGTATAGTGGCATAGAGTGTGTTGGGTTTGCGTAAAGTGGTGTTTAGTGCATTGTTGTAGAGTGCTGTGATTTACATTAGAGTGGTGTAGAGTAGTGCAGCGTAGAGTAGGGTAGAGTGGTGCAGAGTAGAGTAGGGTAGACTTCAGTGACAGAAAGTGCAGTATTATAGAGTAGACTGTTGTAGAGTGCAGTGGAGTATACTAGAGTGGTGCACAGTGCATTGACATGCAGTGGCATCGAGTAGTGCAGAGTACAGTGGTGTACTGAGTAGTGGAGTACAGTGCAGAATAGAATAGAGTGGTGCAGAGTGCAGTGACAGAGTACAATGGCGTAAAGTGCAGTGATGTTAAGTACAATTGCGTAGAGTGCAGAGTCATAAATTGTTGCAGAGTACAGTCCTGTAATGCAGAGTAGACTGGCATAGAGCGCAGTGGCACAGAGTGCATTAGTTTTGAGTAAAGTGGTTTAGATTGCAGTGGCACAGAGTAGAGTGGAGTGGCACTGACCCTAATGCCGCAGAGCAGATTTTTTTAGAGTAGAGTGGAGAAGCACAGGGTAGAGTACAGTGGACTGGAAGTGAGTGCACTGACAAGGAGTGGTATGGAGTACAGCGTATTGGTGTACAGTGCAGTGGCATAGAGTCCAGTGGTGTACAGTAGAGCACTGTGAGGTAGAGTTCATTGGCTTACAGTGGAGTGGTGTAGAGTAGCGAGGCTTAGAGTGAAATGACAGAGTAGAGTGCAGTTACGCTTTATGCAGTGGAGTGTCATTGTGTGGAGTGGTGCAGGTTAGAGTGGAGTGGCAGAGAGCGGAATATGCATGGTGTGGTAGAATACTGCTATTACTGACAACACAGCAGCATTTAAAATGACCATTACATTTTCACAGACATGCAGCCTTACTGATAAAAGTATACAGTGCACAAACGATAATGGCCCTCATTCTGACCTTGGCGGGCGGCGGAGGCCGCCCGCCAAAGTCCCGCCGTCAGGTTACCGTTCCGCGGTCGAAAGACCGCGGCGGTAATTCTGACTTTCCCGCTGGGCTGGCGGGCGGTCGCCTTCAGACCGCCAGCCAGCCCAGCGGGAAAGAGGCTTCCACGATGAAGCCGGCTCGGAATCGAGCCGGCGGAGTGGAAGCTGTGCGACGGGTGCAGTTGCACCCGTCGCGTATTTCACTGTCTGCGCAGCAGACAGTGAAATACATGTAGGGGCCCTCTTACGGGGGCCCCTGCAATGCCCATGCCAGTGGCATGGGCACTGCAGGGGCCCCCAGGGGCCCCGCGACCCCCCCTACTGCCATCCGGATCTCGGCGGTCCGACCGCCGGGATCTGGATGGCGGTAGGGGGGGTCGGAATCCCCGCGGCGGTGCAGCAAGCTGCGCCGCCGCGGAGGATTCAATGGGGCCGCGGTACACTGGCGGGACCCCGCCAGTGGTGCCGGTCCGACCGTGGCTTTACCGCCGCGGTCGGAATCCCCATTGGAGCACCGCCGGCCTGTCGGCGGTGCTCCCGCGGTCCTCCGCCCTGGCGGTCAAAGACCGCCAGGGTCAGAATGACCACCTATGTGTTGAAATGTTATCAACTAGTATACTGATATGTTTTGATCGTATTCAAGTATGTTACCACAATTCAGAATTACCAAAAATGTGCTGCATTTGTCCTCCTCTAATTCTGAGATATTCTGAAAGACCTGAGCAGTTAATTTACAGACATTTAAATGTCATTGTGTGGTAGAAAAATCCAACATTGTACAGCCTTTCTCTAGAACACCCTTTCCTCAGTAGCCAGTATGATTGTGTGAGAGTGTGAATTTTCTAACATGTTTATTAATGATTTTGGTATACTAATTATATAGTGAATTAACATGTAAAAACGGGTGACTTTTGAAACTGGTAGCCACAGTTCATTTCTGTTCCTAAGTGAGCAAAATTCTAACTAAATGTTGTAGTGATTTTCCATAGTTCAATGCTTACATAAAAGTGTATTTGATGGTTTAATAGATGTGTCCACAGCTACCGTTAGTGGGTTGCTGCATTATGTCTTACAAAGCCTTGTTTAACTGAATTATTGAAAAAGTTGAATGTTCTATTGTTTAAGAATGTTACTAATATGTGGTTTCTTCCTCGAGGATGGAAGTGAATGTAGCAAGTAAGAAAGTTTATTCCTGAGAAGAGAAGATTAGACGAGATGGAACAATGGAGCTACAGACGACAGACAAGACGGAAGAGGAAAAGTTACTGTTGAGAATATGCCCTGCTTAATGTGACGTCATTGCATTTTAGGTTAACAATTATAATTATTATTGGCTGAAACGTAACCACCCCATGAACTGACCAATCAAAAACTTTTTGAAGACAACCTTTAGTCAGATGTTAGTTTTTAGACTTCATGATAGAGACCTGAGAATTCGTTGACAGAGTTCCTGCTGATGGTCCAAAACATATTAGCAGTGTGGGTTTAGCTGTTGTTAGGCCTGATTCCTCTGAAGACTTAACTAATGGTGTCCCCTTGCTGAAGTAGTCTGCATGTTGTTATTGTTGGGGTCAAGTATACAATTGTATGTTATATGTGCATCTTTTGCTGTGCAGGTACTTTCTGCAATTTATAATTTGATTGCTGCACATCAGTGATTTTTTTGTTTATAATAACCTGATTTAGAGAGATTTTCCTAAATTCATGTTTCCAAATTCTTTTTACATGAAGCCCAACATGTTGATGCTAATTTGTAGTTAGTGAGGGTATTAACATTGAATGCTCCAGATTTATATTGACACTCTTTGAATGTTTATACTAATGCATACTTTGCGATTATTTCCGATTTTGGTGTTGCTGATCTGTGTTATTATTCTGGAGATTATTTACTTGATTGTTTTGATTAAACTCAGATAGATTAGACATTCTAATCAACCACTATTAATTCTATATGTTTACCACTTGTGTTTGAGAGTTATTTTTGTGACATTAGCATTGTTAATCTAGGAAAGTAAATGTTGTAATTCTTCTTAATAAACTGGTGTGGTTATTGTTTGAGGTTCAAGATTTTTGATTATATTGATTAATGTTGATGATGATTACATTCCTCATTGATGACATCCCCTCAATCCTATGTCACTTCAATCCATTGTCTTCTTGCACACAATCCATGGTTTAGGTTATGCAAATAGCTAGTATTTTGTGGCACTGAAGCAGTTTTTTGGAGCAGATTACATTTACGTCATTGTTTGATGATGTAATAATGAGGTTAATGTAAGATTTTCTTCTTTTTCTGAAATTAAAGTTTGTTGGGTTTTCTTTTTCTGAAATATTATACGGATTTAACAAGATGAGTTGCTAGTTGCCTTAAGTGACTTTTCCCGGTTCTTGGAGACCCTCTATGTTGAAGGGTATGTTTCTAGCGGTGTTTGGTTGAATTGAGTGGAGTGATTTGCGCTTCCACAGCTTAAGCTAATATGCAGATGATTGAGGTGAGTATGAGTTTAGAGGAGTGGAAATACTCAAGTAGAATTTAGAAGGAGTGGGCATACTCCAATAAGTATGAGAGTAGGGAAGCGGCGTTCTTCATTTGAGTGTGGCGCTTAATGCAGGAAAAATTATACGTTGGTTGTTGATGACAGATCTAAAGGAGAGAGGTCTGGGACTCCGGAGTATATTGACAAGGGTAGTGAGACACTTGGTATATGTTGTAATTTGTCCATTTCACAGATAGATCCGGAGTGATTGGTAAGTCGAGGTTGCGAGATAATTGGTGCGATTGAAAACTATACTGTGACTTGGTGAGTACTAAGTGCACTAGAACGACAGTCCAAGGATCAGTTGAGAAGTGAAATTTGCAGGTCGAATTTTACTCGTGATTGAGGGAACTGTGAAAAAGAGTAGGCGAAAGCTGAAGGTTACTTTGGAAGGTTCCGAAGCGATTGTATTACCTTACCTGTAGTAAATGGGCAAATTTGTTTTCTTATTTTTGGTTTGAGTTTTGCTCGCAAATTTATATTGCGCTGATTTTATGTGTGGGTTGTGAAAGAAATGGGTATGATAGGCTTTGTCAGTGTCTCAGCGAGCGCGCTGAGGAGGTGTGAATGTGTTAGTGTGATGTAAGTGGGGCCATGCTGGGATTGGTTTATTAGTGAGAAGGTTCGCGCACTGATTCGTTCAACAGACCAATGATATAGTAATGCGATTGGCAGGTGAGAGGGTCGAAGAGAATTGAGGGATCGTAGTCACTTTTCTTGATTGCTTGTTCTTTTTTTACATTCGATTTATTATTTGTGTTGCCTGGTTTAATTTAGTTTGTAAATAACTTTTGTTAAGAACATCAGGATTAAATACAATTCAGTTGAAAATTAAGTTTTTCAAGGCTTTGAGAGGCGCACTGAGAGGTGAAGAGTATATTCCGGCACTCAAAGGAGAAATTTGTCCATCAGAAAATACTCCGGCATATATTGTGTTTGAGAAGAAGGGTGCAGGAGCGTGTCTTTGGTTGAAACGTTGGGTTAAGATTTCAAGAAAAGAAGGTTGTTTGGCTATTCCAGAGAATGAAACATTTAATTTGAGAATTTTTGAGAGTCTGAGGTTGAAAATGTACAATTGAAAACCTCCACCGAGGCCAGCACAAAACGGAGCATTAGCGATTTGGGAGCTGGTAGATAGACAGCACTAGGCATTGAAATTTGAAAAGAAAATGAGGAGAGTGGAAAAGACATTAGCGGAGGCTAGATGGGATGAAGAGCGGAAAAGGTAGAGAGTAGAAACACTACAGGGAATTAGATTATTTCCTGCAAGAACAAAGGAGGATGAGACTGAAACAAAAGATGAAAAGAAAAAGAAAAAGGGTTCAACAGAGACTAAAGAACACAAATTGAAAGACTTGAAACGAGTCATGTTTAATGATGATGATGAGATGGGTGAAGATGAGATAGTTTCTTAGATTTTAGAGACTTATCCTTCACCAAATATGAACCAGAGAAGCAATAGTGGATCAAATGGGAGTGGAATTAGCAATACAGTTCCTACTGCACCATCCACATCAGAAATATCAAAAGGAATCCTGAACAACGAAAGAGTTCAGATGCAGAGTTTCAATGATTTATTGAACAATAGACAGCAGTTGGAAATAAATATTCCTGAGATACAGCCAGAGGCTCAGTTTATAAGGACAACTACTAATTTAGTGTTGTATCCTGGTCAGCAAGGATTGAACATGAGAGAACCTGTTCAAATACAGATTCTACAAATGCACAGCATGGGTGCAGGACAGATGCAGAGGGTTGGATCTTTATCTAATACAGATGCAATTACTGTATCTATTACAATGGGTCCGGTAACTTCATTTTATGCACAAGTAAACAATAGTGGAGTGAATTCCCTGATTAAAGTTCAGAATGGGGTTTTGGAAAAACCAATTCCCAGACAAGGACAAGCTTTGAATGAGACTAATTCTCTAATAGATTCGTCTCCTGTTGAGAATTCTGGGACTATATCTTCCATTAGTCAGGGACAGAGAGTAATGGTTCCGCAGCAATGCGCAAGTTCAGGACAAGAGCGAGATTTATGTGCACAATCTAATGGAATTTCTTTGAAAGGCTTGTCTGCACAAGAAATAATAAAGCGGTTGGAAGATCTCAGTAATTCAAAAACATTAGAAGGAAAAGATAGAGAGTAAGATACAATAAACAAAGTGAGATTGACAATGGAAGGAAATGAACTCTTGGAAGGGACCATGGGGGTAAACAGACTTGAGTCCTATACCGAAGCTCAATTGAGATATTTGTGTAAAATAATTACTAGACGAGGAGAGAAAGTTCACCAGCAGTTACAAGAAATAGCAGATGATTGTGATGTTGATTTGTCAAAAATAAATAATTTGAAAATAAGTTACAGATTAAACATGAAGGAAGAAGATTTTACACACATGAGATCTGCAGGGATGAAAACACATCTTAGAGAATTACATGAGAGTGTACAGGTTTGGAGAGCGTTAGATAAATGGGAAGGCAGATGGGTCAAGAAAAGAGAAAGACCAAAGAAAGATGACATGACACAGGCAGGAGATTCAGTGAAAATGCTACCAATGAGGGAAACACCTGGAGAGAATTTTGTACATGTACCTTGGAATAGGATTGATATTTTAAGCTTTACAAATGAGAACCCGAGGTTGAGAGAGAAAGCAATAGAGTGGTACCAGCAGACAGAAAGGTTTGTGAAACTTGCAAAGTGTCTGTGGGAAGACCTGAATACACGTTTTGATATTGTTGTTCCAGCAGATTTGTGGATCGAATGCAAAAGGAGTTTTGATTGGCCAACGAGTGAACCGAAAAGGGATCTTAAAACAGGAGCGCCATCTCCTGAAGTAATGAAATATTACTATAAGGTCATTGAGTTTTTGAAAACAAAAGCCGATTGACGAGGTGTTGCAGTATGCTAAATACTGTAGTAATGAAATTGGGGTGAAGTAGAAAAAGTTGAAAGAAAAAGCGATGGTGATGCAGATTAAGGCTGCACAGACAGGATTACAGGGAAATTTTCAGCAGATGCCACAGGGAAATGGTTTGTTTCCTAATCAAGGTCGAGGCAGAGGTCGAGGTGGAATTATGCTTCCCGTAGTCAATAGAAATGTGGATTTAAGTTCAATGGTGATGCAGGATGAGCAACAAAGGCGAAAGGTGTTACCTTGTCATAAGTGCGGAGTAATTGGACATTGGAAAAGACAGGGCCCGATATTCAATCAAGGTGGAGTTGTGCAACAGAGAAATGGTGTCAATCCATGTCAGAGGATGAGAGGACCTAAAATTGGGGGGTCAAAATCAAACTTTCCAGAACAATGTGAATGATATTCAAGGTTGTCAGCCTTTACAGCCAATACAACAGGTGCAGAATGCACAACCACAGGTACATCAGGTACAAATGCCACAAATGCAACAAATGCAGCCACAGGTGCAGATGGTGCCTGTACAGCAAATGCACATGCTGAGACAGGTTCAAATGATACAGAGCCCTATGGATCAACAACAGGTAAGGCTTTCGCAAGTGGTCACAAATCAGAGAAAGAACAAAAGTGAAAAACAGCTGAACAGTTTCCTTTACACAGTGAGGATGAATGGCCGTTGGATAATTCAGATGAGGAGGAGCATGTGATGGCCGCATCATTAGAAGTGGATGAGAGGGGTCCTTGTGTGAAAGGTGAAGTACATGGTCATGAGGTTAATTTTCTGGTTGATACAGGAGCAACATGCTCAACAGTGAGAACTGTAGAAATTCCAGACATACCAATTTCAGAGAAGACAGTGCGGATAGTAGGAGTTGCAAATAAACATTTGATTAATACTCTTACAGAACCAGTTCCTGGGAAGGTTAGAAATTTTAGAGATTTTCACAGTTTTGTTGTTTGTGATTCTAGTCCAGTGTCATTATTGGGAAGAGACTTGCTGTGCAAAATAAATTGTTCAATTTTGTGTTCAATGAAGGGGTTTGAGATTGAGATAAACAGTGATGGAGAAGATTTGTCAATTGTTGTCAAAAGAGGAATGGTGTCTTGAGAATTTCCTTTGATTGATCTTGATGACCGGACAGATGAAAATGAGCAGACAAATGAGGATAACAATTCAGTAGATTTAATTACTTTCTTTCCAGTCTTTAAAATAAAAGATCTGGCGATCGATTTACAAGAAAGAGTTAAGTCAAAGGTTTGGGATTTATCAGAAAAAGACAAGTTGAAGGAGTCAAATTAACAGTGAAAGAGAATGCAGTGTTTCTGCAAACTGCACAATATACTATGACAAATGAGGCGATTGAAGGGATAAGACCTTTGATAAAACAATTTTTGGAACAGGGAGCCTTGAAAGAAGTGCTGAGTAGCCTGTGTAATTCACCAATAATGGATTTGAAATGCTGAATGGAAAAATTCGTCTTGTGCAGGATTTGAGGAAAATAAATGATATTGTGGTGAAATGTTGTCCAGTGTTATTTTGGCATTTGCAAAATGGGTTTCAATTATTGCATTTTGTCTAACTGGAATTTGGGGAACATATAAAATGATAAAATGTTTTAAAAATAGGAAGCTGGAAAAGAATCTGAAAATATTTGATATACAAAAGACTAAATTCTACGGGTAAAAGAGAAGGAGAAAGAGAAATAATGAGAAAATAAATAAGACCAAATTTTGAAGTATTGATGATAATAAATAAATTTACTATGGATTGATGTGATGACATAAATATTCATCAGAAGAGGGAATGTGAGAGTGTGAATTTTCTAACATGTTTATTAATGATTTTGGTATACTAATTATATAGTGAATTAACATGTAAAAACGGGTGAGTTTTGAAAATGGTCGTCACAGTTCATTTCTGTTCCCAACTAAGCAAAATTCTAACTAATGCCCTCATTACAACCCTGGCGGTCAGTGATAAAACGCCGGTAATACCGCCAACAGGCCGTCGGTAACAAAATTGGAATTATGACCATGGCGGAAACCACTCAGACAGACAGCCACTTTAACACACCGATGGCCATGGCAGTTTCAACAAGCACCATGGCGGTAACCGCCAACAGCCAGACGGCCACACTATTACGACAGGCCTATCCGCCAACTTTTCCGGGGCGGTACCAACAACATCAAAAGCACAGTGGAAGCAGAACACAGAAATCAAAGGACTCACCTCAGGAGACTCAGGGAACAACGCCATTGAGCCTGAGCTGCACATATTTCTGATGCTTGTCTACCTTTTCCTGCAGTATGAGCAGCAGTGGTGGCGAAGACGACCACAGTGAGTACTGCCGCCTAGCACACAAGGGAGGGGGGAGGAAAAAGAGAGTGACACACACACGCAACACTCCCACCCCTAACACCATACACACAGTCAGATGCAAAAACATTACATATCCACCCCGTATCCCTCAGGAATAATGCAAGGACAAAATGATTGGAAAAAAGTGAGTGTAATACGATCAAAGAACATGAATAAGTGCATCAAAATACAAACGTAAATACATATTAACAAATGTAGGGACACTGCCCAGTCCTAAATGTCCGTGGGCCACAGGGCCACATCACATAGGTTAAGGCCCCACCTCACTCCTGCATCAACACGGAGAGAACACTGCAGGGGCATCAGGTCAAAAATACACAGGCACCTCAGGGGGACAGGGAATGGGGGCACCTCAGCCGGAAGATGGCACAACACCACTGGTCCTGGAGGGGGCTACATGCCCGGGGCAATGTCCTGGGGAGTGCAAGGCCACAGTCTCTCAAGTGTGTGGTTTGCCCACTGCTTGGTCCTGGGGAGTGCAAGGCCACAGTCTCTCTACTGGGTGGTTTGGCCACATGCTCTGGAGGGGTCAACATGCCCTGTGCTTGGTCCTAGGGAGTGCAAGGCCACAGTCTCTCAAGTGGGTGGTTTTCCCACTGCTTGGTCCTGGGGAGTGCAAGGCCACAGTTGCTCTAGTGGATGGCTTCTCCACTGGTTCTGGAGGGGGCCTTGTGCCCAGTATACTTCATCCTGGGAAGGATGGGGTGAGTGGATGGCTTCTCCACTGGTTCTGGAGGGGGCCTTGTGTCCAGTGTGCTTCATCCTGGAAAGGATGGGGTGAGTGGATGGCTTCTTCCATTGGTTCTGGAGGGGGTATTGTGCCCTGTGATGAAGATCTTGGGGAGTGCAAGGTCACAGTCTCTCACCTGGGAGTCAAACCAACATGCTTTGCATGGGCCAGGACGCACAACAGCCCATGGAGGCAGAACTACACACTGACCACCTGCGGTGATGGCTGCTCAGTGGTGGTAGTGGTGGTGCTGGTGTCAGGGCTGGCAGTGGTGGGGGGAGGCTCCAGCCCTTCCCCTGCAGCCTTGGACAGCTGCCCACTGGGGCTGCTGCTGCTGGCAGGGGTGCTGGTGGCGGTGATGGCAGTGGCGCTGGTGGCGGTGCTGGCAGTGGTGGGGGGAGGCTCCAGCCCTTCCCCTGCAGCCTCGGACGGCTGAACCACCATGGTTGGTGGTGGGGGCTCTGAATGAGTCCAAGCACCAGGCCTCCTGTCCTTCCTGCCTGCTGGTGCAGGCCCCTTGCCCTTCCTGTCAGCAGCCGGGGATTGCCCCTTGCCCTTCCTTCCTGCAGCTGGTGGTGCCTCCTTGCCCTTCCTAGATGCTGCTGGTGGCGCCTCATTGCCCTTCCCTGTCGTAGCTGGTGGTGCCTCCTTGCCCTTCCTAGATGCACTTGGTGCAGGCACCCTGTCAGTGTTGCTGCCTGGTGCCCGGGATCCTCTCCCACCTGCAGTAGCTGTCGACACTACTGTGGTCGTGGACTGGGTGGCTGAGGTGCTCGTCTGGGTTCTGACCACTCTGGCCCAACGAGAAGGACGGGGGGAGTGGTAGGGAAGAGGTCAACGGTGGAGAGGAAAAGTTTCTTAGGGACTTTGGGGCGGGAAGAGGGTGAAGGTTTGGGAGTGGAGGAAGAGGAAGTGGTTGTAGGAGGTGTCTGTCTGCTGTGTTTGGGTGCAGGTGCCTGGGCTGGATGCTGTTGTGAGGTGGATGGCTGCTGGTTGTCTGAGTGCTTGCATTTGAGTACTTTGGGAGGAGGGTGCATAGACACAGTGGGAGAGGACACAGGGGACATGTGCATGGATGTGGGGGTGGTGACTGCCAGTGAGGGGCGTGTAGTGATAGGCGTGATGGTGGTAGTGGATAAGGATGTAGTGCATGCAGGTGTATGGAAGGGAGGTGGACGAGGAGGAGGGGGACACAGTGGAGGCAATGGACGTTGGTATGTCTGCATCTGGATGGCATTTGTGTGAGTGCCTGTGGGATGATGTGTTGTGCTTGTGCTTGCCTGAACCACTCCTGTGTGTTGTCCTGGGTGCATGCTGGTCTGCCTGTGTGCTTGGGATAGGTTGGGGTTGAGGGGAATGAGATTGGGCAGAGGAAGTTGGAGGGGGGAGGCTAGAAACAGGGACAATGGCTGCCACCAGGGAGGAGGCCAGAGCCTGGATTGATCTCTGTTGGGCTGCCATGCCAGAGTGAATGCCTTCCAGGAATGCATTTGTTTGTTGCAAATGGGCTGGCAGCCCCTGGATGGCATTCACAATGGTTGACTGCCCAACAGAGATGGATCACAGGAGGTCAATAGCCTCCTCACTCAGGGTAGCAGGGCTAACTGGGGTAGGGCCTGAGTTCCCTGGGGCAAAGGAGATGCCCACCCTCCTGGGTGAGCGGCACGGCAAACATGTTGAGGGGATGCTGGGTGGGCGGTGCTGGTACGGGGGTGGCAGCTGTACCTATAGTTGGGGTGGGCACAGAGGTGTCCGCCACCACCAGGGAGCTTCCATCGGAGGAGGTATCACTGTCAGAACTGTCACCTCCAGTCTATGCTGTGGTACTCCCCTCACCCTCACCCTCCATCCCACTGGTGCCCTCTCCGTCAGTGGATTCGGCCTCCTGGGCCCTGTGAGATGCAGCTCTCCCTGTCGCCGATGCCTCTGCTCCTCCGCCAGATGATGCTAATGCACATAAGGACAGGGTGACAAAACAAAAAGGGGTGGAGAGACAAAGGATACCCTTGGTCAATGGCAGCAACAACACCACCATTGGCGTACACAACGCACACACACAGGGAACAGCCCTACGTACTAGGCAATGCACTAACAGTCACAATGCTAGTCACTAGCCCATGGACAGGAATACCTAACGCCAATTGCAGCATACCTAAGACCCACAAACACCTGCCCAGCATGGGTGCCTACTAGCTTGGTTGGAGGAGGTGTAGATCAGACCATGCCCAACATGGGCCCTCCCCTGCAATGTCCGGCCTGGCCTAGGGGCACCCACAGGCCCACATCCCTCACCCAGATGCCACCCCACCACGCGCAAGTAGTATATTGGGGCACTGTACTCATCCCGTTGTGACTGCTGTGATGTCCCCAAGCGCCTATCCAGCTCCGGATGGCCACCTCCAGTTTGCGGGCCATCAGGGGGGTCAGGGTTCGACGGGCACCCCTTCCTAGTTGGGAGGCCATCCCCAGATGGACCTCCTCTGTCTTCCATGCCCAGCCACTCATGTCCTCCTACCGTTTCTGACAGTGGGTGCTCCGCCTGCTGTAGACCCCCAGGGTCCGCACATCCTTGGCAATGGCACACCATATGCCCTTTTTTTGATGGGTGCTGACCTGCAGAGAAATACACATAGGAAAAGGTATCAGTCAGACCATACTGCCTGTTACACTCATGGCCCACCATAGCCCACCATAGCCCTCACATCCCCTTATTCACAGACATTGCCCACCATACATGCAGCACGCTGCCCAGGGACCTTCCAGTTTTGTGTTTGACATTGTCACAAGCAGGCTGATTTTCCCACTTTTATGGCCACTTACTGTACCCTTTGGCATGGCTGTTTTCACTTATTTGTGCCCCACTATCCCTCCTGGTGTGTTGACTGCAGCCAACTACTGGTTATTCCTATGTATACATTACTGTACAGTTGTATTGCCGTGTTTAAAGCTTGTTAAACAAATACATAGTTCAATCATTCGACAGACTCCATACTTGTATTTATTCAAATGGTGTTTATTTAAGTGCTAATAAGTAGAGGGGGATGTGCAATGGGCTGGGGTGGTGATGGAGGAAAGTCAGGTAAGAGTCTAGTCTATTTGTATCACAGGTGCATTGTCCAAGGGGCATAGGAAGTGGAGCAATGGCAGTTCAAGGTGGACAGGGTAACAGAGTGGGTCACAAGAGTCACAATCAGGAGAGTCTTATTTCCTGGCAGGGGTCTTGTTAATAGTCTCTGGCTTCTGCCTGGATCGCAGGGACCGCTTGCGGGGTGATTCTCCTTCTGCAGGGGGTGGGGTGCTGGTGGCCTGTAGTTCTTGTGGTGGGGCCTCCTGTCCACTAGCGGCAGCGGAGGTGGAAGGCTGTTCATCGTTTTGGCTAGTGACAGGGGCCCGGTGGTGTGCCACTGCCTCCCTCATGGTGTTGGCCATGTCTGCCAACAACCCTGCAATGGTGACCAGGGTGGTGTTGATCTCCTTCAAGTCCTCCCTGATTCCCAGGTACTGTCCCTCCTGCAGCCGTTGGTTCTCCTGCAACTTGTCATCTTGTCCTGAATCTGGTCCATCATCTCCTGGGAATTGTGGTATGCTCCCAGGATGTTGGTGAGTGCCTCCTGGAGAGTCGGTTCCCTGGGCCTGTCCTCCCCCTGTCACACAGCAGTCCTCCCAGCTTCCCTGTTGTCCAGTGCCTCTGTCCCCTGAACCGTGTGCCCACTGCCACTGACCCCAGGTCCCTGATCGTCCTGTTTTTGTGGGGTGGCCTGGGGTCCCTATAGTTGGTGGACACACTGCTGATTGTCGTGTCCTGGGGACAGAGGTATGGGCCTGCTGGGTGGGTACTGTGCTGGTGTTTACTGAGGGGGGAGGCTCTGTGGTGGTATGGAACTGTGCCTGGGTTACCGACTGTCCGGAGATCCCTGATGTGCCAGGTTGTTCATCCAGATACAGGCGTCCTGAGCTGCTATCATCACTGTGGGCCTCTTCTGGGGGGGCTGGATGTTGCTGGCACCTCCTCTCCGGTGACGTTGGGTAAGGGACCTGTGGGGATGTAAATGCAGTGTTATTGTTTCTGTGTGTGTCATCTTGTGCATGGGTGTGTTGCTCTCTATGGTTGTTATTGCCCTGTCAGCCTTGCCTTGTGTGAGTAGTTATTTTGTGGGCTAGGTGATTCTCTCTATTGTTCATGCTTTAGTGATGGGTGTCCATGCAGGTCTGTGATGGGGGTCCGTGCATTGGTGTTACATGCAGGGCTTGGTATTGGGAGGGGTGGTTGTGATGGTGGGGTGTGTGTGAGGTGGTGGAGCAATGGGAGTGAGGGTAAGGGTTGGGGGTTTGTGATTGCATGCAGGTAGGGGGGTGATAGTAATATAGAGTTGACTTACCAGAGTCCAGTCCTCCTGCTACTCCTGCCAGGCCCTCAGGATGCATGATTGCCAAGAGCTGCTCCTCCCATGTTGTTAGTTGTGGGGGAGGAGGTGGGGGTCCATCGCCAGTCCTCTGTACAGCTAGTTGGTGTCTTGATGCAGTGGAACGCACCTTCCCCCTAGGTCGTTCCACCTCTTCCGGATGTCATCCCTTGTTCTGGGGTGCTGTCCCACGGCGTTGACCATGTCCACGATTCTCCGCCATAGCTCCATCTTCCTAGAAATGGATGTCTGCTGCACTTGTGATCCGAATAGCTGTAACTCTACCAGGATGATTTCCTTCACCTTGACCCTTAGCTCCTCTTCTGAGAACCGGGGGGGTCGTTGTGGTGCCATGGGTGTAGTGTGAGTAGTGTGGGCAAGGATGTGTGGGGTGATGTGTTGGGGTATGTGATGTAAGGTGCGTGGATGGTGTATAGGTGATAGTGGTGTGTGGCTGTGGTCTTGTCTGTGTCTTGCTATCTCTCTTGTGGCAATTGTTTGTATTCGTGAAGGGTTGTGGGTAATGTGGGTGTGTGTTTTATAGTGGTGTTGGTGTGTGGGTGTGGTGTGTGTATGTGTGCCAGGTGTGTGTTATTCAAATAGTCCAATGTGGTGTTGTTTTGTTAGGTTGTGTGTATTTTGAGCACAGCGGTATGTACAGCCAATGATTTAGCGCCATGGAATGTCTGTCGTGGTGATTCTTGGGTCATAATGCAGTGGGCGTAGTTCTGTTGGGGTAACGGTGTGGGTTTTCGTACTGCCGGTTTATCACTGACCTTTGGGCTGGCAGACGTGTGTGTGGCTGCATAGTGATGGATTGCTATGTGTGGGTCATTATATGAGTGGCGGTAATCCACTGTGGCGGCGGTGTGTTGGCGGCGGTCAGCATGACGGTAAATGAGGGCCTAAATATTGTGGTTATTTTCCATAGTTCAATGCTTATGTTAAAGTCTATTTGTAATAGATGTGCCTACGGCTACCTCTTGTGGGTTGCTGCATTATGTCTACAAGGCCATATTTAACTGAACTCTTGAATAAGTTGAATGTTCTATTGTTTGAGAATGTTACTAATACGTGGTTTCTTCCTTGAGGATGGAAATGAATGTAGCAATTAAGAAAGTTTCTTCCTGAGAAGAGAAGTTTAGACGAGATGGAACAACGGAGCTACAGACGAGACACAAGAGGAAAGGTTACTGTTGAGAATATGTCCTGGTTAATGTGACGTTGCATTTTAGGTTATCAATTAGAATTATTATTGGCTGAAACATAACCACCCCATGAACTGACCAATCATAAGCTTTTTAAAGGATAGTAGAACAACCTTTAGTCAGATGTTAGTTTTTAGACTTCATCATAGAGACCTGAGAATTTGTTGACAGAGTTTCTGCTGATGGTCCGAGACGTATTAGCAGTGTGGGTTTAGCTGCTGTTAGGCCTGATTCCTCTGAAGATTTACGTGATGGTGTCCCCTTGCTGAAGTAGTCTGCATGTTGTTATCATTGGGGTAACGTATACGATTGTATGTTATATGTGTCTTCTGCTTTGCAGGTACCAGCTGCAACTTATAATTTGATTGCTGCATATGAATTATGTTTTTTTTTTTAGAATAACCTGAGTTAGAGAGATTTTACTAAATGTATGTTTCTAAATTTTTTACATGAAGCCCAACATGTTGATGATAATTTTTAGTTAGTGAGGGTACTAACATTGAATGCTCAAGATTTATATTGACACTCTTTGAATGTTTGTACTAATGCATACATTGCCATTATTACCGATTTTGGTGTTGCTGATCAGTGTTATTATTCTGGAGATGATGTGCTTGATTCATTTGATTAAACTCAGATATATTAGACGTTTTAATCAACCACTATTAATTCTATATGTTTACCACTTGTGTTTGAGAGTTATTTTGGTGACATTAGCATTGCTAATCTAGGGAAATACATTTTATAATTCTTCTTAAGAAACTGGTGTGGTCATTGTTTGAGGTTCAAGATTTTTGATTATATTGATTAATGTTGATGATTACATTCCTCATTGATGACATCCCCTCAATCCTATGTCGCTTCGATCCATTGAACTCTTACGCAGAATCTACTATTTAGTTTAAGTAAATAGCTATGATTTCATGCCCGTGCAGCAATTGTCACATACATCCTCTCACTTTGAAGTCAGAAACAGAAAAGTAAACACCAAGCTCCCTGGAAGACAGATCTGGACATTTAACCTCTGTCTTTTAATGCACAGCAAATGCGACAAGATAAGGACAACATTTAAAAGCCTTTGTACAGTAATCCTGTACTGGTGGAGGAATACAGTAAATAGGGTTTGAGCAAGGGAAGGATGGACTCAAGTTGGACAGCATAAAACAAATGGAGCCACCAAATAGAGAACAATCAAACATCTTTGAATCTGGAGAACAATCCTTGAATACAAAAAAAGCATTGAAGGTTGCTAAATAAAATAAATTGACAACCAACTTCGTATACCAAGGGTATGACTTACACACAGAAGTGTAAGGCTCCAACCTCTGATCTACTCTCTCTACAACACCCATGTGCTTATTGTAGTCTAAAATGAACACAGGTTAATACACTTCAGCAACTTGACCCTAAACAGTAACAGGTGAAGCGCTTTCATCATAAATGTTTGTCAGCATGTGGACATCTCTCCTTTCTGAAAATTTCACAGCTAGAAGTTCATCACCACGCAAGCACTGCACTGTCGCCTCTGAAGCTTTTTACATATAAGACTTTCAGGATAATGTTTATGGTTGAGGCGGATTGTGCCAAAAGCAACAGTGTCCACTTTGAACAATTCCTTCCACAATTGCACACCAGTGTAGAACTTATCTACGTATAAATGGTGACCTTTGTTAAAAAGTCCCCTACCAAGTTCCCACACAATATTCTCACTGACTCCAAAAGTGAATGGACAACCAGTAGGTCGACAGAACAATTCCTACAGTGTACACACTGAAATTATAGACATATCCAGTCCTACTCTGAGACAGCATATACATCTTAATTCCATAACATGCCCTCTTGCTAGGATTGTACTGCCTAAAAAACAAACAGCACTTGAACAGGACCAAAGATTCATCAACAGATATTTATTTTCCTGGAACACAGATCTCTCAAAAGCAATCTACAAAATGATCAAGGGCAGGCTAAATCCTGAAGAGATGATCACAATCAGGGTGATCCAGTGGCAATGTTGAAGCATTATCAACAAAATGCAGCATCCAAAGCAGAAGCAAATAGTGATCACGAATCATGGTTGCAGGAAATATCATCATCAAACAAACCTTTATTCGGCTATTAGCCATAAAAGGATAATACAATCAAAACAACATAAAATAACAAATAATCTTACAGATACTAAAATCAGTTGCATAAATAACAAATAATACTCCTAAAATCAATAAAGAGTAATCAATTATAATAATTTCTTATACTAAAAAGTTAAAGATTTCTAAAATTAAGTCCAAACCCAATGGAATACCACTGTTCTATTAACTTTCAAGATAGAAAGCCATTTGGCCATTTGATAAAGTCAATTACATGGTGTAGAATAAAAATTCCTGAAATTGGGAAATAATTATATTCATTCCTTATATTAGAAAATTCTAAAATGACATCCTAATCAAATTAAATACCAGTGATCTATTAGCTTACAGGAAGGGAAGCCCGTTAGCCATTTGTTACACCATTAAGTTTGTCTATGGGTGTTTAATACATCTAGGTTCGCTAGAACCTCAGGCCCTCCCTGTCCCTAATATATGATGTTGCTAGGAGAAAGCGGCTTATTCCAAAAACAATAGATGGAATAGTACTTGACCTTAATAGTCTTGCTGCTTCATTATAATTTCTAATTCCTAATTTCCTACAAATAGGTCAAATCCATTTTCTCCTTGGCTTATCATAGGCTTTACAAATTAATAGAACATGTTCCACCATTTCAGTAGTCTCCATATTACATAATCCGCACTTAGAATCATGGATATTCTCGCTCTGGGGCCCCATTTGGTGGTGAACGCCTTGATCTGGAGGATTCTATATCGAAATTTCATGAATAGTGCTTTTGCTCGCCTAGGCTGAATTGTATCTAGCCATTCCTCAGATCTTGGTGTTGGCTTAATATCCAAAAATGTCGAGGTCAATCTACCCAGATCCTTACTATGGAAAAGTCTAATCGAAGAATAATCACAGAATACTTGCTTTAACCGAATCTTAGATTGTGTCGTGAGGGTATGGGGTTCGTCCCAAAAGGATTTAAGCCCTAGGTTATAAAACCAGGACCTTATATGGTGAAGCCAAGGAAGGGAAACTGATTTATCAAGATTCATTATCTCAATTAGTGCTTGCCTATAGTGAATCAAATCTGGAGTTGACCAAAGCCTACACCAATAAAGCAATGGCCTCAAAACTGCCATGTTACCTATTTGTTTCATATTTAAATCATAAGAAAGAGGGACCAATGGAGTCGATGGCGGCAGTCCCAGTACCCCCCTCATGAAACTGTTTTCTTGGGATGCTAGTAAGGTTAGGTTTGCAATTCCCCCGAGTTCGGCGCCATATAAAGCAGCGGCCTGCGCTTTATATCTATAGACCTCAAACACAATTTCAGTTCTTGAGTTTTTGTAATTATTGCTTATCGCCGTGGAGCTGTGGACCAGAGATGTTACAACTTTGTTAATATGCGGCGCCCAGGACAACTTGGCATCCAGCAATATCCCTAGGTAATTAAAACTTTTAACTCGTTCCAATTCATGCCCATTGACCACGATGCTTCTTTTAAGTGCTCTGTGGGGTTTAACAATCAAATACTCTGTCTTGTTTGTATTTATTTCTAGCCCCTTCAATATGCAATATTTACTGAACATTCCCAAAAGAGTCTGTAGGCCCATGGGAGTTTGAGATAATAAGATGGTATCATCTGCAAAAAGGAGAGCAGGAACTGGGTCTCCATTTAATCTTGGTGAGTCATGATTGCTTTGTTTAAGGTACTCAACCAAATCATTGATGTATAGTGAGAAGAGGGTTGGGGCAAGCACACAACCCTGCCTTACTCCCCTCTTAATGGGTATTGGATCTGTCAGCTCTCCATTTGGGCCCCACCGTACCTTTGCATAAGTATTTTCGTGCAGCCTCTTTATCTGGTGCAGAAGATTCCCCGGCATACCCTGTTTCCCTAACGTGACCCATAGAGTGTCTCTTGGGACCAAATCGAAGGCCGCGCGCAAATCCACAAACGCAATGTAGAGATGACCCTTCTTTAGTTTTGAATATTTCCACATTATGGATAATAGCCTGAAGGCCTGGTCAATTGTACTTGTCTTCTGCCTGAAACCTGCCTGATATATTGTCAAAATATAATTTTCCTCTATCCAGCTAGCTAATCTATTTAGCAGCTGCCTAACGTATATTTTTTGCCTAACATCAATTATGCTGATTGGCCTGTAATTCCCCGGGTCCTCCCTAGATCCTTTTTTATAGACTGGGATTATTTCCGCTCCTTCCAATGTCTCAGGAACTGGCTCTCCCCTTGTTATAGCAGTTGCCCTCAGCAAGGCAGTAGCCCAATATGAATACTGATCAGCATACAAGTTAGTCTGGTCAACAATTTAATAAAAAATGTAATCCTCCATAAACAACGGAAAGAAATTTATAGGCAAACAGTTTTTCGTATTTGCTGTATACCCTGTGACACCACTGAAGGCAGACAACACAGTCTGCACCATGTTTGGGGCAACCCAGAGTTCAGCACTTCCAATGGGAAGCCTTTCAGCCCAGGTTGCGATCCAGATGACTCTTGCTACACTGTCAGCTTAAAAGAGTCATTTCCTACACCCTGAGAGTAGCTCTGTCATTAGATGATTCTTCTCAGACAGAAACTTCACTGCCAGAATCTTGGACTTCCACCTCTACCTCAGATGCAAAGTCAGTCTCAGAACCATGGCAGAGGAATATTTGAAAAGCAAACCAACAACCTGCTGAGCTTTAATCCTGCAGTTAGCTATAATCCTTACTAATAAAAGTATTATGACAAATAAGACAATAACCAACAGTATGCAAAATAAACAAAAAAAGTGTGGATTTACAAACAGAATTAAAACTACTGGTCTATAGTAATCTGGAAGGAAAAATCAATCAATACAAGCACATGAAGACCTACATATGCAAAAACGATAGCAGACACTCACCAGAGACAGCTAGACTGATGATCATCTACAATGCATAGACACAGCAAGCACCAATGATATCCCACAAGAAAGGAAAAACAAAAGAAAAGTACACACAAAACAACACAATACACATCTTGCACAAATCCAAAGATAATTTGACACACAATAAAACAGAAACTAAATATGCTGCAGTTATTAAACCATTTAAATAAAATGCATTAATGCAGGCCAATGCTGCTCATTTAAAGTAAACAGTACAAAAAATGTTTTCTCACCAGACACATGCAACTACAGAAACTCCAGATCTACCAGTGCTGACACCGCAAGCAGAAGCCACCACCAAGGAAATCAAAAGCTGTGCACTAGAATAAAAAAGATAAATAAAACATTAAACTCACAAGTTCAAATGATTAAACACTAAACACTATGAAGCCTACCCTTAGGGACATATCAGCAACACAGATGTCTGATTTTCCCCCAAGAGGGGCAAAAAAGCAAAGGCAAGAAATTAACACCCTAGAGAGGAGTGACCTTTACCCCAGCTAACCACCACTTAACACACACCACCATGCAAATGCCAGCCACACACATTGCCAGCCAGAAGCCAGTCAACATATACCTTCAGCCAGAAGCCAGTTGACACACAGCCAGAAAATTTCCCAGTTCAAACACACCATCAGCCAAATGCCAGTGCACACACACTGTCAGCCAAATGCCAGTACACGCACAGCCAGCCAACTGCCAGTACACACAGACCGTCAGCCAAACTCCAGTTCACACTCAAACACACACACACACACACACACACACACACACATACACACACACACACACTTCCTGTGTCTAGTGGTTTTCTGCCCCTCCCTTTGGAGGCAGATGGGCAAAAAATATGGCTGATCTACCCTAGAGGAGGACAGAAAATGGCCGAAATATTGCCCCAATAAAAGAAAGTGACCCTTCCCCACTCTCCGCTCTCCACCACACACACACATACATACACACACATATATATATGTGTGTGTGTGTGTGTGAGTGTGTGTGTGTGTGTGTGTGTATGTATTACCTAGTGGCGGTTACCACTAGATAGTTATAGTTAGGATCATGTTTTCAGATAAAAAGCATTTTTTGACTAGCATATATGTTTGGCACTGTTTGACAAATCTTCAAGAAATTTTCCAACAACAGAATCGAGTGATTCTTGGTGCGCATGGAAAGTTTTGGGGTGATCTGTCAAGCGGGGGCCAAGATACAGGGGGCTCAAAAAACTTTGCATTTCCCATGTTAATTCCAATAAGATCTGTCAACACGTCTGCAGCCCAAAACACAAGACACAATTACACCAAATTTGTCAGAAACCTACCAGTCAGTTCGCAGATTGTGCTTTTTGTTAATTGATGTAAGATAGTTCAGAAGTTTTTGAGAAATTTAGGGAGATTCAAATTTGTACATCTGCAGCTGTGCAGTATTCAGAAACAAAGACAAGCTTGTGCACGGAAATGCAACGAGGAAGTGTTGGCAGCTATCTTGGGACTCGGCTTGAGCTGAGTCACAGAAAAAAAGTTTTTAAAAAAGTAAAAGGGCCAGGGTAGAGCCACCCTGACCCCTTAGTACTGGTGGGACCCCCTTCAGAGCAAAACAACATCTTTTAAATTATTTTTTGGGCCAGGTCCCGGGGCATTATTAATGTTGTGTGGGGGGCCTCCCAGCCCCCCACAGCCCCGGGAACAACCACCTCCCTGGGCCTTGTATTTAAATATATGTGGGGGACCCGTGGCCTCCTAACCACCCCCTTTCTCCCCCCCCCGGGGACCACCACCTCCCTGGGGCATTGATTCCAATGTAAGCAGGGGTGCTGCGGCTCCCATTGCCCCGAGGACCACCACCTTACTGGGGCATTGATTCTAATATAAGTGGCCGGGGCCTGTGACCCCCCGTGCCACTGAATATAATGTAAGCCACCATCACTCGCTGGAGCAAAAGGAAAACAATGGAAAGGGGGTCAGTTTTGGACCCCTTAGCCCCAGGGACCACTGCCACCCAGGGCTATCTTCACATTGGAGGGGGTCCTCGTGTCCCCCCTCATGGAGCCACAGATGTCCCTGGGGACTGCCACCCCCCAGGGTCAGCTCCTGCTATGTCCCTGGGGTGCCAACCCCAGGACATAGCTGTTTGCTGTGGCTTGGTCGCAGCTTTGCAGCTGCAGTCAGGCCACAACAAACACTTAGGGTTTTGACAAGGGGACCTGTAAAGCAGGTCACGTTGTCAAAATTCAAAGCTTTCATCTCAGTTCCCTCCACGGGTACAGGGGACAGAGGTGAAATGCTTCTGCAAGCACAGAGCCCTTCAAGTCTCCCTCGTGGTCCCAGAAAGCCCAAAAAGGGCTGAAACTTAAAAAAAAAAAAACAACATGGATCAGTGTCATAGACCTTCACTGTGAGCTTTGGGGGTTCGAGTCCATTTAAAAAAAAAAGTAAAACATTATAATATTTTTTAAATAATATTTTTTTTTATTTTACATTGAAAACTAAAAAATGCTCTCCCTCTCACTTTCTTTCTCTCTCTCTGTCTCTCTTTCAATCAATTCTCCCACTCACACACCCATTCAACCACTTACGCACCCACTCACAGACACCCTCAGTCATTCACGCAGCCACTCACAGACCCACTCATGCACGCACTCAGACCCACTCAGACAGTTACGCACCCACTCACACACCCATTCAGACTCTCACACACTCACTCACAGACCCACTGACACCCTCATGCACCCACTCACAGACCTGCCCACAAGCGCTGGCTGCAGGCCAGCCCTTGCGGGCAGCCCCTACTGCGCTCGGGAGAAGGCCATGCACAGTGCAAGGTTGGGTGCTTGTAGGGGGTTGGCCACAAGGCCAGTCCACAGGCCAGGCCCTGTGGCCAAATGCCACAGCGCAATGCAGAAGGCAGTGTGCGGCCGTGGTTGGATTCACGTATAGCAATGAAAATTACTATACGTTAAAAAAAACATTGACATTTACTGAAAAAAACAAAGGTTACAGGGATGTTATAGTTAGGTTCTGAATTTAGTCGTACAAAACCATAGAAATTCAGCAGTTATAGTTACTGTTCTTTCAAGTAACTAAAACTCACGCACTAAGGTAACTATAACTCGTGCCTTGTCAGGACATAAGACAAGAGAATGCTAAAGATAGTATAGAAACTGCATAGGTCTTCAGGATCCAAGGCAGGCTTTATGATGAATAGAGTGATCTGCCCTATTTTGAAACACAGTCAGGGACTACTCTTTGTAACAGAGGCATTGCTCACATTTGTCCGATGGAGGAGAGAGATACTTATGTCTGACTATTTTATCTAAAATGTAGTCAGTAAAATGATTGGACCACTTGACGCTCATGACTGTGGTTAGCATATCTGATTTAGTTACTTCTTTAAACAATGAACAATCGTTCAGTGATCATTCATAGAGGTTCCGTTGTTGCTTCAAAAGCAAACCTCATAATTTTTTTTTTATTGTCAAAGAATCTTTGGTATTGTGGATATCAGAGGCATCTGGTGGATTGATTAGATTTCTTAAAAAGCCTTATGGGTGGTTTGCTTGGGAGTCAATCTCTGACCTGAGGAAGATTGCTTTGATTTCCATGAATTTTCTTTTGTGATATTTGTATTTGTTTTGAAGTTACTACATCTTGCTGGTGCCATGGGTTACACCTTAAGATCTCAGTTAATCTGGAGGTTTTTCATTTTTTGAAAAGCTCTTTGGAGAACCATTTTCTAAACGTGTACTTCTTGGAATGTTTTGTGTTTAAGGGAGCAAATTCATGGACTACCTCTGACATGACTGTTTAAATATTCTACTGAGGACTTTGGGTTGAGTTCATCTGGAATAATTAGCATCTTAGAGGAAATCTTGTTTTCTTGGACAGTTAATCTTGGTACAATGTCCGATTCAGAGCTTTGGTTGCTTTGTTTGTATCCAAGTTAAGGTTTTAGAGTATATAAGAGAAAACAGAGCTAGGTGGTAATCTGACCACTCAACTGGAATTGGGAAAATTTAGTACAGAGTCTTCGATATGTGTAGGACTTCTACAAGATTGCTCAAGGTCATTGTCTTTTAGGAAGGCTACCAATTGTGAGTCTGCAGAGTCATTATTTTCTCCCAGTGGGGAGATGGGAATCTTTTGCCCATCAATTCTATAATTTGTTCCACAAATAAGAGACTTTCCCCTGGTGGGTTATATGTAAGGTGGAGCACTGTGGGCTTCCATTCAGGTGCCAAAGCAGCATCTGACGATTGAATCATCACTTTGTCATTATTATAGATAGAACTGGTAGAATTTGAATGGAATACTATTTGATCTAAAGATAGATCATTTTCATACCTGTAACTTTCTTGACTCTGAGTGTTAGCTTCTTCTTAGAAGTAGCAAGCTAAGCAAGAGGTGTAGTGGATGAAAAGGAAAAGGTCAATTTTCAGATGACTGGTTCAGCCACTGTGGTACTGAGCTATGCAGAGCATTTCAAGGAACACTCAACCCCTTTTTACAGTTCTTTGTGGCCTTCCATAAATTAAAAGGGAGGGGATTTTGTGTACATTTGGGCAAGATTTTCTCTACTTAGTAGGGTGCCATCATGAGTAACCTGGACAGGTTCAAGTGTATCTTGAGAAGGTTTGAGGGAGTCAATGAGTTCAGAAAGATGTGGAAGCATACAATATTTTAGGTCCTCTATGTATAGAACCTCCCCCCATAAGATTATATTCAAGATAATTCCATAGGTTGTTGGAACAGCTCCAGGAAGTCCCTTCTGCAAACTACCTCACCAAAAACATCTAGGTAGCAAAATAATACTTATCATGCAGTGCAGAGGTATTAGGCCATGTCTATGCATGTTCTACACACATTTCTAATTATGCTACACAGACTATCCTCATCATTGTGCAGCTTTCTGATGCTGAGGTGGCCTCATAGCGGGAGTTTCAGGTCTCCTGGTCCTATACTGTGGCTTGATTCTAGTGATGCATAAAGTGCTTATGACATGAGGCTTAGCTATGATCTTTTGTCAACTAACACTTGGAATCCTCATTCTTCTGTATTGTATGTATGCACTGATGACATTGCATTGACTGACATGCTTAGACCTGCTTCTTGGGATGCTGAAATCTTTATGCGAGACACTTGGTTCAGCTCTTCAGCTGTTTGAATTTTAGAAGACTACTTCTATTTATCCTCCTCTTAACTTTTTGATTTGCTAGTGTGGCAGTTAGCGGATTAGAATTCCTCTCAGTAGTAGAAAGGCACCATGATGTGAAATGATTTTTTTTCTATATGTGCAACACATTTTGCTCACATCTGGACACTTACTTTCCTGTTAATGTATCCACCACAATTAACACAAAGGCCCTCATTATGACAGTGGCAGTAAAAATTGCCTACCGTCATAGCGACGGTTGCCAAAAGACAGTCGCCATGGCTACCAGCCATCCGCCATATGATGACCGTACCCAGAATTCTGACAGAAGGATGGAGGAATTCCGGCTGTGGCCATGCCGGCGGATGGCATAAGGTGGCGCTGCTGCCAGCAGGAGCGCCACGCCAGTAGAGCGCCGCAGACTGTATCAGGACCCATGATATAGCCTGGTTATGTTCTGCTGGTGGACGCTGCTCCCGTCTCCTGCAGGAGGACCCCCTGAAATCAGGTAAGTTGGGTGCTCTGACATTGGAAGGGGGTGGAGGGTGTTGTGTGTGTGGGTGTGTGTGTGGGTGTATGTTTGTGTGTGCGTGAATGCGGGTGTGCATTGCGGGTGGATGTGTGAGTGCGTGTATTGTGTGTTGTGTGAATGCGTGTGTGCTTGTATGTATGTATGTATGTGTGTTTGAATGTGTGTTTGAATGGATGAATCCATGCATGAGTGCATGTGGGTATGATTGTGTGTGATGGTGCATGAACGGGGTGGGTCTGGAGGGCGGGTTGGGGGGAAATCTGGGGAGTGGGAAGGGGGCGGGGAAGACCCCTATTAGTGACAGGGAGGGAATTCCCTGTCACTGATAGTGCCTGCTGCCATGGTTTTCGTGGCAGTAAGCATGCCACGAAAACCATGGCGGTAGGCGGGGTCATAATCCTGCAGGCGGGCTAGTGAACCGCCTGCCTGGAGACTGAAGTCTCCAGCCTGACGGCTGTTACCACCATGGCGGACGGAGTGGTACATTGGTGGTTTGGCTTGAGCCAAACCACCAACGTTATATTGTGGGGAAAAGTACCGCCAGCCTGTTGGCAGTACTTTTCTCCATAATACTGCCGTCCGCCAGGGTTGTAATGACGGCCAAAATGTGAAAGGAGGAATGCTTGCAAATAGTCTAACCACTGGAAATTGCTCAGTGTACAATTTCAACCTTTTATTTATTTGCCCACTATACCACCTCTGATTACACCCAGCCAAAAGCAGATCAGCATTGTTCACTCTCCAAATGGAGCAGTCAAGCCAAAACTGCTAAGTCCGGTCCTTTGAAGCATTCCTCAAGCACCTCAAAACTGGTTTTGTGTGTAGCTGGGCCTCCTTCAGTTGGTGGTTGCTTGTGGTTCTTACTGGAGCTGGACTTAGACTGTTTTGCACACGGCTGAGTCTAATCAGAGGAGGCACAGTGAGCAAAAAAAGATAGGTTGAAATAATACCCCATGTGATTTCCAGTGGTTAAACTTAATTTTCTGTTTTATTTGGGTTTGTTTCTGTATTGTCCCTCTTCATTTCTCCTCACTGCTTATGGCCATACTATCTTTACCTAATGGTGCTGCCGAGAGCCATGTTTATATCAGTGGTCAACTCAAAAGTGACCCATTTTGAACAGACTTAGACTAAGTAGTAGGTAGAAAACAGTTATGTCCGATGATGTCAGACCCCTCTGCTTTATGACCCATTTACATTTAGAGACATGATGTCTCCACGCTACATGAGATTCACGTATCCAAGTAAACAATATTTAGTCAATGGTCGCTTCACAACCAATGATTTAATTTCTGGAATTCCCTAACACCTTATCACCATTTCATGGGTGATTTACTCAAGGTCTGCAGAGGAATTACGACTTACATCTGCTCTGCAATTGACTATGTGATTTTATTTCTTCAATCATGTGGTAATTGGTCCTCACTCCCCTCCAAAATAAGCACCCTAAACCAAAGAACACTTGGCCGAATTATCTATCCTTCTTTCAGTATAGCATATCTTGGAGATTTGCTGTACCTCCATTATTAAGTACTGAGAAATGACTACATCAGAATTTTTCTTTATGAACACAATAAATAATTAAATGCCACAATTTTCATCATACCTTCACCTCTCCTCACATCAGAACACCTATGAATTAGTCCACTTATAATTCCACTTTATTCAACATATTATCCCTAAATGACTGCAATTTTCATGATCTAATCAGCAAATTGCTTAATTGTTTTTTCTCTTCCAGAGACGTGGCTCATTGAGATCAGTGTTCTCAGTTTCTTACTTGCTGCTTATTGAATCATGAGTTGAAATCATGACTTGGGCTGTGGTGACTGAGTGCAATCATTTAAAGATACACTTCTTTGAGATGTTCTTGAAAGACCGGCTTGAGTTTCCCTAGAGTACCTCTTTTTAAAAATGTGCATTATCAGGTAAATTGTGTCAGACCCTATTTGGTGTGCCACAGGGCAAGCAGGTAGTGTGGTAGTTGGGGTAATTTGCTTCTAATGTTTCAAGCCCATTCTATTATGGCTCTGCAAACTGGGCCAAGACACCCCTTCTTCACTTGCCTCTCAGCGTACCAAAGGCGAGTAGTCAAAGGCTTCTCAAGCAGAGGTGATTTGGGGTTAGGAGCTCAGCACTCAAGAAGTCGAACTGCATGTCAATTAACTTACCAGCGCAGTGCTTGTTTTGTTCTTCAATCTCACAGACTATCAAATAACCACTATTACCAATAGGAGTTCAGCTACAAGGATCTATCATAGGTCAGGAATCTCACTTCAGACTATAGTTTTCTAGCACTAATAACATAATCATACGCAGGAATCAGGGAAAAGTGTGAGTTCACAATTGAACTATGTAAGCACTACTTTGATAAGTATCCCATACCTCAGTTTGAAGTGATCAAAGAGAGCTCTCTCAGTGACAATCATTAATCTAGCCAACTATTTAATTACCTTTCAAAATTGAAGAAAGTCTTAGTTTCTCAACGTAGACCTTCTCTTAACGGTTCACTTTGCTACATTCCATTGCAGGGTTTGGTGGTGCACTTGTTGGTGTCACACAGAAAGCACCTCTAGTAGCCAATGCAGGATCACAGGAAGAAGCCTGTCTCTAAGATCTTGATTCTTAATGCATAACTACATTGAAAACCTTGACAGTGGGGGTCCTAAACTAAGGTGTTATTGTCAGGTCTCATAGCATGAGTCAAAATCAGCAGCATAACAGGGACCTGTGGTCATGTTGTGGTGATATTTGGTGACAACCTGTTGCTTGGGGTTGATGATGTTTAATTTGGTTTTCCACAGAAATCAAGCATGGAAGCTGGGTCGCTCCTTGTATCTTGCATTTGCCTCCTGTTTCTCCTCATACATGGCCAAGTACACGTTCTTTCCCATCTGAGTAGATAGGCAGACTTCTAGGTGCTAGACAGGCCCACAGCCCACCACACAAGTTGCAAAGATTTCAGATTCTCCCCTCAGAACTGGGAGATTGGCTGCTGGACAGACACCAACCCAGGATCACAGTGGGTCTTAGAGTACGCTGCAGAGCACCCCCTTCCTTGGTCAAGAATAACTTTGAACTGTGTCAAAGTAGGATGATGTGTTTCCAGCTTTATACTTGTTATGCCATTAACGGTTGTTGATCCACTGTCCAAAGTCCTAGAACAAGTTTAGGGCGGTTCCTTTCAAAATTTAATTTTCTAGTTGCATCCCTTTCACGGTACTTGTGAAAGTTAATGTCTCACAGCAAGTTGCAAAGATGTTGGCACAAAGAAGGAGTATTGAAAACATGGTCTTCAGCCCACCTGAAGAAGCACCTAGGGAGAAACAAAAGGGTCAGACCTTGCCTAGAAACTTCACTTCATCCAAAGACTCTGCCAACTCACACACTTTCCCTACCTATTATCCAAATAACAGTGCTCTGGAAAGACTAATCAGTACTCCCTATAAAAAAGTCCTGAGAGTTTTTAATGAGAGCCCTCTCTCCATATTCCCACATGTCAGCATCTTCGGCACCTCCTTTTAACTTGTGAAAATGTAGGAAATATATGTCCACTGTCTGGGGTAGACTCCACTCTCAATCTTGTGACGCTAAAATCTATGCGTAATCTAAAATGGATCCCGCTGGCCTCAGACATCACAAATGAACAATACTGCAAAGCCTTTCTACTATCTGCACTTCATATACATGCATTTGGCATGCAAATGGGATGTCAGATTAAGGATCTGTGTGCCACACATAAGTGGAACTTTACATAAGGGTACCTGTAGACGCCACACTCATTCTGAACCAGAGAAAAATGGCTTTTTGGCAGCAAAATGTCAGAATTAGGATAGACAGGTCCAGACCTCGGTGCACACACCATATTAGCTGTGCCGAAGAAGATTCAGAATACCAGTTCCACTTGCAATAGGGTCCCTCTGGGCATGGGTGCACATTAATTCACATCAACATATAGATTTGCGATCCCTGTTGTAGCCTTGTACAATGAATCCCCATTGACAGGGACAACATCTAGCTTCTCTAGGCGATGCCAGATCATGATAAATGCTACATCCTAGATTTGTATGCACTGTAAAATAAAACCTCCACATGTCCAATGGCCAAAAACGATATTGGAAAGATCAACTTCTCATTAGATTACATTGTGAGCATGAGCTAAGCCTGCCATCAACACACTCAGATGGAGGAGGGCTGATGGGATAACTCCCTTCAGCTGCTGCCTAGTTTGGATCAGCCCCTTCATGCACTGCTTGCTTGAATGTCCTTCACATTTTCCTTCAGCCCACAGAAACAACGAACAGTTTTCCAATTTGAAGTGAGGGTTGGAAAAGGAGTCAGTCTGCAACATTCCATATATAATGTAAATGAAAAACAAATGAAAGGTAAAAAGTGTGTTGTCTAAATCACTATTCTGAAAATATTTCTAACTTGGTGGTGTTGAGAGCTAAATCCTACTGCCAACACCTTTTGCCCTATTCACTAGTATTTTTGAAATACATCATTTGTGGGGATAAAGGACAATTGTCAGGAGGGAAATGGTACTAGTGTGTGATCAACTGCACGGCATCATGGTTATCTGGACATTACATGTTAAGGGCTACTCATAGAAATAGAACGAAGATAAGATCTGGATTCCCAAAGCAGTGGGAAACTCAAAAATGGAACATCTGCAAAAGACCTCATAAGAATCTAGTTTTATTTTGAATGCAAATCCACTGGCTGGGTTTAAAGATATATCTGTCTATATATTTATGTCATTTTGATTTGTATGTTGGTTTCATATATATCGCTTCAAATACGTTTCCTCAACAGTTCTAATCAGAAAGCCTCCAGTTCTTTACCCATTCATCACTTCAATGTAAGGTACAATGTAGTCCAAGTAAAAGGTAGTAAACAACTTCATTTTCTTGATTATAATTCACACTATGCTGCTTTATTAATGGCAAGACCACCAGTAATTAAACAGTATTAAACTACAACCACACTTGGAAACAAACACTTTTTACACTATCTAGCCCAACAAATGCTAATAATTTTGCTCTTTGCTAATAAACAATTCAGCTGGAGGATTTATGACCGTAAAAAAAGGATTGTAGGTATGCACATTTCATGCAAAGAGTTGCAGGTATGCTGATGTCCGATCCTACCTACACTTGTACCCTCGCACATATAACAGTCTATATGTTCATTATCAGGTGTTCCCACATCCTCTTTTCATTGGAAACATGTTCCATCAGATAGTATTCTACCTAAGCCCATTTGCTGTGACCGGGTGATATTCTTGCAGGCACTGGTCCTGTCAATGAACATGCATGATGTACTATATAGATGTTATGAGCACTAAAATCCTTGTGGTTCTGGGCAGACTCTGAACAGGAAGTACATAATGTGCAGGAGGTGATAGGGTGAGGTTAACTGTATGAAGTAATGAACAGTATGTGAGCTCCTGTGTGGTGCAATTCATCTGCATGCTCACGAGCTGGGGGAAGATGCTACAACTGGTTACAAGGATGGGATACATGCCTGAGAAGACAAGACTGCTCTCCAAGGGAGTTTGCAACAATAAAGCAAACTGCTTGTGCTTGCCATGTGTCCCTAGAATCGATACAGAGCAGTGTGCGACTGGTTCATGTGGAGTCAATGCCCTACTCCAGCGTGTACACAGACACAGAACAGATTCAAGGCCCTGCCGAGGAGCACATTTAATAATGCCCCCAAACACTGCTGATGAGGTGGTCGACAGAGATGCTGTACCATACCCCAAATACAGGATATCATTGAGACAACGCAAGAAAAAACAATCACGTTAGTAAGGTACGAAAAAACAGAGAACCTACTCACCAGCGAGGGCGAATGAAGTAAATGGTGACACATACTACAGCAACAAAGTCTGCTTGCAGAAGTTGTATGTGCCACCCTGCACGGAGAAAGCTATCTGAACAGAATGTGCTCTCAATGGTGGCAGAAGGGTGTGCGAAATACAATGCAGCCATGTTACTGAAGCCACCACCGCCTTTCGACACTTCTAAGAAGCAAAACATTGGTGCAAGGTAGACTGCATGAATTGAAACATTTGGGGCCAGATGTAGGAAAAAATCAAATTGCGACTTGCAATTTGCGAGTCTGTGCGACTCGCAAATTGCAAGTCGCAATTTGCTATGCAGAAAGGTGTCTCAGACACCTTCTGCAACTCGCAATGGGGTCGCAAAGACCCACCTCATAAATATTTATGAGGTGGGTCGCAGTTTGCGACCCCATTGCGAGTATAGGCACTCGCTAACATGGAGGCCTGCTGACGTCAGCAGGCCTCCATGTTAGCGACCTGCCTTTTAAATAAAGGTTTTTTTTTTTTTTGAAGTGCAGCCCGTTTTCTTCACAGGAAAACGAGCTGCATTTCAAAAACATCCGAAACCTTTTGTTTCGGTTTTTTCAGGGCAGGGAGTGGTCCCTTGGACCACTCCCTGCCCTGAAAAAATAATTTGGGGTCCATTCACAAAGGGGAAGGGGTCCCATGGGGACCCCTTCCCGTTTGCGAGTGGGTTACCATCCACTTCAAGTGGATGGTAACTGCGACTCCATTTGCGACCACGTACGCGGTCGCAAATGGAGTTGCATACCACTCCGACTCGCAAATAGGAAGGGAACACCCCTTCCTATTTGCGAGTCGCAAATGCATATTGCGAGTCGGTAACGACTCGCAATATGCATTTGTGCATTGCAAACCCACGTTTGCGAGTCGCAAACGGCGATTTTCGCCGTTTGCGACTCGCAAAAGGGTTGCTACATCTGGCCCCTGATGACTTCATAGACGCACTGGAGGAAGAAGATGACAAGAAGATAATCAAATATTTAAAAAAAAAAACTTGCAGGCGATGGAGTGAAAGACGTGCTAAAGAAAATATCACCATCTGATGAAAAATCATACAAAAAGGTAGAAGAAGCATTCAAGGCCAACTTTAATCCAATGCCAAATGTAGACTATGAAAGGTATAGCTTTAGCCAAGCGCAACAACAGGTTGGTGAAACAATGGATGTGTTTGTTGAAAGACTTAATCCACTTATTAAACATTGCAAGTTCTTGAACTGTATCAATGAAGAAGCCATGCACCTCTGAATCATTGATTGCTCTCTTTCAGACTTGTTTAGATGGCACATGCTAAAAGAAACACAGTCTGGAGAAAATGCTGATGTCTGCAAAAGCAGAAGAATGAGCAGATCGACAAGCTGCTGATGTGGAAGCAGGAACGGCACACCATCAATTGGCATTGACTATGAATAGCAAGCACAGGCATAAATAAGACACACGTAAGTCAACGGCTTCAAAGAAAACAAAGCTGTGCTTCCAGTGTGGATTTTCATTCCCCATGAAGGTAAATGCTCAGCTGTAGGACAAGTTTGCAAAGGTTAAAGGAAAGAGAACAATTTCACAACTGTGTGTTGAACCAAAGATAGCTTAAATGCATCACAATGGCAAGAGGAAATGGCCCCAAAAACATTTCAAAAACATTTGCACCACACCCTTAAAGCCAAAAAGCAACATCCTTTGTCACAAGTAGAAACCAGGCAAAATAAATTGCCATCAAACTCATCATATGAAGGCTCTTCTACATCATTATTGAGTACCAGCAAAGAAGATAGATGTGCACTGATGATATCTACCAAAAGATGGCATGCACATGTAATCCTGTAAAGAAGATCACAGTTCAAAGAAAGATCTCCAAACAGAGCGACCAAAATCATGTGGACACTTCCCCAAAATCAAGTTGAAAGTGAATGATCATCTAATAACTTTCATTATAGACAGTGGTGTGTTGATTAAAATCATGCCAGTAGAAACATTTAACAGCTTGTCCACTGTGCCTCGCGTCAGTCCATCAGGCATGAAGGTGTATATCTGGGCTGCTTCTGAGCCATTGCAAAGTCAAGGAACGTTCATAGCGGCAATACAACACAAAAAGACATTGGTGCGAGCCACCATTCCTGTTTTACAAGGGACCTCGTTGAGTGCTTGCATACTCAGTTTTGCCACTGCTGCTGAGATGGGACTGATATCTCTGAACTGTAACCACTGTGCACAGTCCGAGATCATGGGCCGATTCCTGTCATTATTGCATGGCCTGGGAAAATTCAAGAAAAAAAAGTACAACTTCATATTAATGAAGACATTTGCCGTGTTGCTCAGTGACACCCTCGAGTTCATTTTCATCTACAAGCAGCTGTAGAGAAAGAATTGGAAGCCCTTTTAAATTGTGACATCATCAAACGCTCTACATGCCCCCACGCCATGGGTTTCGCTCACAATAGTAATACCAAAAAAGGACAGTAGCAGAGTGGTGTGCATTTGTGCTGATATGCGCCAATCGATCAAAGTCATTGAAAGGGAGAGACACATTAGTTCACATATAGTGAACATGATCACGCAATTGAATGTTTCTCACCTTGACCTGAATAAAGGATACCATCAACTTGATTCAGAGGAGAACTGCAGGTACATTACTACCTTTTCAACTCATGTTGGTTTGCTCAGAGATAGAAACTATGTTTTGGAGTATCTTTGGCTGCTGAGATATTTCAAGATGTTATTCGCCGAGTGTTCCAACCTGTTACACATGATTTCAATTACAGTGATGACACACTGGTATTTAGGAGAACAAAAAAAGAACACAACAAAGCCATTAGCCAAGTATGCTAGCCACTCGCTGATGCAGGTCTCACTCTGAATGCCAAAAAATGTGAGTTTCACAAAACCAAACTCAAGTTTTTTGAGTACATATTGTCTGATGGGGGAATTACTCCAGACACACGGTGTCATCCACTTGCTGCCAAGATGTTACCATGCTGCAGTCCTTCTTAGGCATGGCCAGTTATTGCTCCAGATACATTAGCAAGTTTGCTACAGTGAGTGCCCCATTGAGAAACAAGATAAATCAAAATGGACCATTCCAGTGGTCGCCTGAATGTGACCAGATTTTCAAAGACATTAAACATGCAATTGAGAATACAATGGAAATAACCTACTTTGAACCCAAGTTACATACTGAAATGATGGTTGATGTGAACCTGGTGAGGTTAGGAGTAATCCTTGCTCAACACAATAGCCATCCGAAAGCTCAGAGACACATCATGGCCTATGAAAGTTGAAGCCTGTCTGATACAGAACATGCTAACTTTGAGCTGGAGAAAGAGTCTGGCTGTGGTGTGTGCCTGCAAACATTTTCATTTATCCCTCTGTGGAAAATGATCCACCATTGTCAAAAATCACCATGCATTGCTTACAGTTTTTTAAACACCCGAAGGGTAAGATGCCCCCTCACTTTGAGGATGATACCACCACGGTGGACTCAAAAATATTCTGGGAGTTCCTAATCAAGTAGTACTGAATAAAGACAGGGGTCCAGAACTAAAAATACCTTTGGTATTTCTACAGAATTGTTCCTCAACCTCCTTGACATAATCTGCATCTGCTTTTAAAACTCACTACCATTCTCATACAGACACTATTGTATTTCTACTCACTGCACTGCATTTCTGCAAGTAAAAGCAATAATCCCAAAAAGCGTTGCAAAGTCAAATAGGTTAGGCCCTTATGATGTGCATGCACACACAGATATAACATGCAGCCATGGGCCCCACACACACAGCTGCACCAAAAGAAGAAGAGAAGAGAAGAGAAGAGAAGAGAAGAGAAGAGAAGAGAAGAGAAGAGAAGAGAAGAGAAGAGAAGAGAAGAGAAGGAAGAGAAGAGAAGAGAAGAGACAACTAAATGTGTAGGGCATGAGCTTTAATATAGGAACAGTAATACATAATAGAGTATGGAGAACACTGTTTCAAGATGGTTGTATTTTTTTGAGGCTTGCAGCAACAGTCACACCTGCCACTCTGCATAAAAATGTTGTGGTCCAGAAGGAATGACAGCAGGGCTGCTGATAGCAGCACTCAGTTGCAGGTGAACTAAAGAAAACCTCTACTGACGTCCGATTTCTCTGAACACAGAGCAACACAGAGTAAGCAGGCACAATACAGTTACTTAGAATACCTGACATCCTAAAGACCAACGGTTGCCTACTGCGCAGAACCAAACATTGGCAACAAATCCAATGGCATAAGACAACGGATCCACTGTCAAATGGTATGCATGCTGTTCTGAAGCACTGAACCAATATGTGAGTGACACTGATGAATAATTGAGGTGGGTTTACCCAAAGCCCATTTTTTTTCTAAGCCAGATTTTGTATTAGGTTTAGGAAAACAGGAACCTGGTGTGACCTCTACAACTGTGTTTTTGATTAGACCTAAAACACACAGAAATAGATAGGACACAGGGAGCAGGAGTTCCGCAGGTCCTTGGCTAACATGCATAAGACTTACAGCTCTGGTCAAAAGCATCACAATCTTTCCTTAAAGACAAAGTACAAGACTTGTACTGCAGGAACAGCGCAAGTTTCCTTTGAAGACATGGAACAAGTGTTGCACAGGGCAGCACCATTTAACACCTCCCTTACATACAATGAATAAACAGCATTTCATATTTGGTTCAAGTGTAAGGAATAACACTGGGGTGTTTGAGTACAAACTTGACTAACATTTATAGCACGATCTCTGCACACAAAACAGGTACAGCCCCGGGGAGGAGAACACACAATGCACATTCACAGAACACAAACCAATGTGGCCAGACACAATATAAGCTTCCCTCCCATGCACAGAGATTGTACAGCATATGCAGCAGCAGTCCAAGCCTGCATCTTAACACACTCAGGGGCAGATTTATAAGCCCCTAGCGCCACCTTGTGTCACATTAGCGTCATTTATTCTGAAACTAATGTCGCCTAACAAGGCCAAAATACTCGTGCCACATTTACAAGTGGTTCAATGCATGCATTGCGCCACTTTGTAACCCATTATGCGTCAGGCATAATGTATGCAAAAGGGGCATTTCCCTGTTTGGGGGGGGGGACACGAAAAAATGCAGTTCAGAGCAGGCATTAATAGAGGGCTTCCATTATTTATAATGGGCCCCTATTTACTCTGAAGGAGTAGCACCAAAATGTTGGCGCTACTCCTGCAGAGTACATGAATAGCATCATTAAAAATTACTCTATTGCCCCCTTCCCTGCACCATGGTGTGCCGTATCTTAGATAGAGCGCACACATGGTGGTGGTAAGGGGTACTAAGGGAAGCATGGAAAGTGGAAATTTCCTTAAATATACCCCATCAATGTACAGTATTTGGCAGCAGTTTGTCAGCAGCAGCACAAACTAACATATCCTCACATACAAAGCAGGTATCACACTGACAGCAGCACCTCAGCTCACTTCAAACACAGAATACCCAGAGTAAAGTATGGAGGTGGGTAAGACACCGAGGTCTCGTGGCAGATGCCAGGCTCTGGTTCAGCTGAATCTTCAATGGGCCTCTTAGGCAGAGATGTTGAAACAATTTTCAGACTGGGTGTCCTGCCATCAAAGTTACATCACTGAAGTCATACGGATTCTGAAAAGTCCAAGCATCACACAAAGTACCTGTGTTGCAAATGAGCTATACCCATTCAGCAGGTGAGCAGTAAAGGTATTTTATGTAGTTGGCATTGTGTTTAGGAGCAAACTATTAAAATATATTTTTAAAATATATTACTAAAGCATGTTGTGGTGGAACGCTGGCATTTACAAACAACATATTTTCTATTGAAATGATGACTAAATTTACATAGACCTAAAGTTTTATGGGTAATTTGAGCATAACAATTGTCTTGATTGGTTTTCATATGAATAAAATGTATGTTTCCTTCACGCTTCATAATTAGAAAAAGCATATCATTTGTGCTTTGTTTCGTTTGATGTATTTGTACACTTCACTTACAAGTTAAATTTTATTGTGTGTTAGATAAAAACGACATCTAACAACCTTTCCTTTCATCGCAGATTAATCCCGGGGTTTGAAAGAGCCATTTGTCTACTCTACAAATAATTCTGTCACTGATATTAAAGAAGACTAAATTCCTGGCTGAACACCTAGCCCCCACGGAAGATTGGGAAGGGTCACAGAACTGAGGGGCATTTGTGTCTGCTGTGTTTCCTTACATTTGGCCGAGTATACCGCTGGAATCCGTTAAAGCACTGGGGGGGTGATTCTGACCCTGGCGGTCGGTGATAAAGCGGCGGCCAACCCGCCAACAGGCTGGCGGTCCGAAAAATGGAATTCTGACCCTGGCGGGAACCGCCAACAGAGACCGCCAACTTAACACTCCGACCGCCACGGCGGGACAAACAAACAGCGCGGCGGTCACCGCCAACAGGCAGGCGGCAGACAATGTACCGCCCACCCTATCACAACTCACCAATCCGCCACCTTTTCCGGGGCGGGAGCACCGCCGATAAAAACACGGCGGAAACAGACTACGAACGGGAAAACGCTCACCTCTACGCACTCCACGAGGACGGAGGACAGCATGGAACCCGAATTGAACATCATACCTGCTCTCGTCTACCTGCTCATCTACCACGAGTACGAACTCCGCCGCAGACGTCAACGGTGAGTACTGCACCTACGACACACGGGAGGGGGGAGGAGGAAAGGTTACGGGCACACACATATGCGACCCCCACCCCCCCCCAAGATGTACACACCAATGCAGAGCAACAAGTCACAGTGACACCACCCAAACACCCGTAAAAAATACAATCACATAACCAAATTGAGAATAAATATTTATGAACAAAATAGTCTCAGAAAAGTATTATCAACCATCAAAACGTTCTTCTGATAAACAAATTATTTACACAGCAGTGGATAACTGAAGCAAGTAGTCCTGCACATCTTACGAATCCATCATGTCCGTGGGCCAAAGTGTAGCGAAACAAGGGCAAAGCCCACACAGGAGACCTGAGTCCTTTGGAGAGAACACTGCAGGGGCATCTGGTGACAAAACTACAGGCACCTCAGGGGGAAGGGAAGGGGGGGGCACCACAGCCACATGAGTCCACGACGCCAGATCCACGATGGGCCCACCATGCCCACTGTGCCATCCTGGGGAGTGCAAATCCACAGTCTCTCAAGTCTCTACAGTGGGTGGGTTGCCCACTGTGCCATCCTGGGGAGTGCAAAGCCACAGTCTCTCAAGTCTCTACAGTGGGTGGCTTGCCCACTGTGCCATCCTGGGGAGTGCAAAGCCACAGTCTCTCAAGTCTCTACAGTGGGTTGCTTGCCCACTGTGCCATCCTGGGGAGTGCAAAGCCACAGTCCATCAAGTGGATAAATGTCCCCACTGGACAAGGAGGATGCATGGTGGGCACAGTGAACCCTGAACAGTGCCTGACAGGAAGGGCCCAGCGGAGCGGTGCTTGAGACGGCGGGGCCCAGCGGAGCGGTGCTTGACAGGAAGGGCCCAGCGGAGCGGTGCTTGAGACGGCGTGGCCCAGCGGAGCGGTGCTTGACAGGAAGGGCCCAGCGGAGCGGTGCTTGAGACGGCGTGGCCCAGCGGAGCGGTGCTTGACAGGAAGGGCCCAGCGGAGTGGTGCTTGAGACGGCGGGGCCCAGCGGAGCGGTGCTTGACAGGAAGGGCCCAGCGGAGCGGTGCTTGAGACGGCGTGGCCCAGCGGAGCGGTGCTTGAGACGGCGTGGCCCAGCGGAGCAGTGCTTGACAGGAAGGGCCCAGCGGAGCGGTGCTTGAGACGGCGGGGCCCAGCGGAGCGGTGCTTGACAGGAAGGGCCCAGCGGAGCGGTGCTTGAGATGGCGGGGCCCAGCGGAGCGGTGCTTGACAGGAAGGGCCCAGCGGAGCGGTGCTTGAGACGGCGGGGCCCAGCGGAGCGGTGCTTGACAGGAAGGGCCCAGCAGAGCGGTGCTTGAGACGGCGGGGCCCAGCGGAGCGGTGCTTGAGACGGCGGGGCCCAGCGGAGCGGTGCTTGAGACGGAGGGCCCTGTTCAGCGGTGCTCTTCTGCACGGCGGGGCCCTCTTCAGCGGTGCTCTTCTGCACGGCGGGGCCCTGTTCAGCGGTGCTTGTCTTCACGGCTGGGCCCTCTTCAGCGGTGCTCTTCTGCACGGCGGGGCCCTGTTCAGCGGTGCTTGTCTTCACGGCGGGGCCCTCTTCAGCGGTGCTTGTCTTCACGGCGGGGCCCTGTTCAGCGGTGCTCTTCTGCACGGCGGGGCCCTGTTCAGCGGTGCTTGTCTTCACGGCGGGGCCCTCTTCAGCGGTGCTTGTCTTCACGGCGGGGCCCTGTTCAGCGGTGCTCTTCTGCACGGCGGGCCCTCTTCAGCGGTGCTTGTCTTCACGGCGGGGCCCTCTTCAGCGGTGCTTGTCTTCACGGCGGGGCCCTGTTCAGCGGTGCTCTTCTGCACGGCGGGGCCCTCTTCAGCGGTGCTTGTCTTCACGGCGGGGCCCTGTTCAGCGGTGCTCTTCTGCACGGCGGGGCCCTGTTCAGCGGTGCTTGTCTTCACGGCGGGGCCCTCTTCAGCGGTGCTTGTCTTCACGGCGGGGCCCTCTTCAGCGGTGCTTGTCTTCACGGTGGGGCCCTGTTCAGCGGTGCTCTTCTGCACGGCGGGGCCCTGTTCAGCGGTGCTTGTCTTCACGGCGGGGCCCTCTTCAGCGGTGCTTGTCTTCACAGCGGGGCCCTGTTCAGCGGTGCTCTTCTGCACGGCGTGGCCCTGTTCAGCGGTGCTCTTCCAGTCAGTGTAGGGAGTCAGACCTGGCCTGGACAACCTGCTCACTCGCCCTCCGAACGTGCAGTGTCAGGCCCCTTCGGAGACGGAGTCCTGGGCCCTTTGGTGTCGTCCCTTGCAGCCGGGATGGGGCGTGTGGGGCCCTCCTGCTCCGCGCTCCTGCTGGCTGGCCTCTCCGCCCTGCTGCCCTGCTGCCCTTCCGCTCCTTAGATGGGGCTCTCGGGCCCTTGCCTCCCCTGGCTGTTGTGGCAGGTGAAGTGGCCTGAGTCACCTCCTTGGGGGCAGCCGTCTCAGTCCGTTCACGGCGGCCCTTCACTTTCCGGGTCCTCTTGCCTGGGGGGGGGCTGCCAGTCCCCTTGCTGCTCAGTGAAGTGTCACTGCCGCCAAAGGGTGGACTCCATATTCCATGCACCACTTGTACCTTGGAAGCTGGGCTGGTGGTGGCTGAGGTGCCTTTGGGACTTTTCCCAGATGGATGGGGTGGGTCAGGGGAGGGAAAGAGGTCAACATTTGTGAGGTAATATTTCTTTGGACCAGGGTAAAGGGTAGGAGTAGTGGAGACAGAAGTGGAGGAAGAGGATGTGGTTGTAGGAGAGTCAGGTGTGCTGTCCTTGGGTGCAGGTGACTGAGACGTAGGATGTCGTGAGGTGGTTGGCTGTTGTTTGGGTGTCTGCCTGCGTTTATGTGTCTTGGAAGAGGGGGTGACAGACACAGTGGGAGAGCACACAGGGGACGTGTACATGGCAGTGGGGGTGGTGACTGCACGTGTGAGGACTGTAGTGGAGGGTGTGCTGGTGATGGAAGAACTGGCTGATGTTGGTGTGCATGCAGGTGTGAGTGTAGACGTCACAGGGAGGGAGGAGGGAGACGAGGAGGAGGGGGACACAGAGGTGGTAGTGACTGTTGGTATGTCTGCAACTGGGTGTTGCTTGGGTGAATGCTTGTGTGTTCTGTGGTGCTTATGTTTGGATGAGCTGGCCTTGGGTGTTGAGGTGTGTGCAGGCTGGTCAGATGGTGTGGATGGGATAGGCTGAGGAACAGGAGACAGAGAAAGGCTGGAGGCAGTTAGAAGAGGGAGACTGGAGACAGGGACAATGGCTGCCGTCAGTGCTGAGGCCAGAGAAGTGAAAGCTCGTTGATGGGCAGCCTGACCCGAATGAATGCCCTCCAGGTAGGCATTGCTCTGTTGCACCTCCCTTTGCACCCCCTGGATGGCATTCAAAAGGGTAGTCTGCCCAACAATGAGCGTCCTCACGAGGTCAATGAGCTCCGCACTGAGGGCAGCAGGGGTAACAGAGGCAGGGGCTGAGGTGCCTGGGGCGAAGGAGACGCGCGCCTTCCTGGGCGAACGGGCACGGAGCGAAGACTGAGGGGCTGCTGAGAGGGCGGTGCTGGTGCGCTGGGTGGCGGCTGTACCTGTTGTTGCTGGGGGCACAGATGTTGCCGCCCCCGCTAGGGAGCTCCCAAACGAGGACGTGTCCGTGTCGCTGGAGTCTCCACCGGCCCCCGTTGTGGTGCTCCCCTCACCCTCCGGATCACTGGTGCCCTTTGTGTCTGTGTCAGTGCCCACCGGGGCCTGGTGACCTGCAGCTCCCTCGTGCTCCGACGCCAATTCTCCTCCGCCTGATGATGCTAATGCACAAGAAACAAAGAATAAGGGTGGGGGGAGAAAGAAAACAAAGTTGAGTGCATGCCTTGTCAATAGCCTTGGCGGAGAGGACAGACACAGGTGCCTCATGCACTAAGCTGCGAACTTGGGGTACACTACTCTGTACTTCTGACTAGGCCAACAAGTCTAGGGACAACAGACGCGCTCATGGGTGATGTTGGACCATGGATAGCTGAACTTGGCACCCTACAGAGGTGGTGGGTGGGGGCACAGGGCCATGTCTAAGGGAGGGGACTACACTACAGAAAGCACCCTGGCCTACTGTCACCCACAGCCCTCCTCCCCCACCCAGACGCCTCCACTGCGCGTATAGATAGGAGAATGTGCTGATCCTCACCCCCTTGTGTCTGCTGTGATGTCCTCAAGCGCCCATCCAAATCAGGGTAGGCCACCGCCAGGATCCGGGACATCAGGGGGGTCAGGGTACGACTGGCACCCCTCCTAGGTCGGGAGGCCATCCCCAGCAGTGACTCGGCGGTCTTTCGGGTTCCGCGGCGGATGTCCTCCCACCTCTTCCGACAGTGGGTGCCCCGTCTGGTGTAGACCCCAAGGGCCCGGACTTCCTTGGCGATGGCACGCCAAATATCGATTTTCTGATGGGCGCTCACCTGTTTGACATGTACAGGGTGGGAAAGAGAAAACGTCACATTTCTGCATGTTTGGAGTACATGCCCACCCTTGCCATGTGGCCCATACTCTCATCAGTCGTGCGTTGCATTCCTCATTTTCTCCCCACCCCACCAACTAACAGCCACCCCACTCCACACAGGCATTACCCATTCAATGTGCACTCAGTGTACTCACCTGTTGGTCTGGAGGACCGTAGAGTAGCGCATACTGGGGGAGGACCCCGTCCACGAGTTTCTCCAACTCTTCTGTAGTGAAGGCAGGGGCCCTTTCCCCAGTCGCAGCAGCCATTGTCACTTCCAGACCGAGTTCACAGCAGCACTTGCAGTATAGGTCCTCTCCTGTGGATGATCAGGTCTCGAGTGATTAATCAGATAGAAAATGGCGGTCACGCCCGCGGCGGTGCGTACCGCGGCGGTGCGTACCGCGACCGCCGGCGCACATCGTCATTGGCTCCTGAATCCCATAGGGTTCAATGTTAACCAATGCGACTTCGTACAGCGGTCTTCGACCGCCTACCGCCACGGTGTGCCACGCCAGCGCATTGACCTCACATCCCATTGTCCCAGTTTAGAGGTCAGGCAGCCGCCATTTCAAGGGCCCACATGGCTTAAATTCTACGGCGTCACACAGGCCTAGGTCTTGCATTTGCACACATACAAACATAGCAGTCAAAACATTTTCGTGTACTGTGCAAGCTGTGTTGTACGTACCTGTGAGTTGATTGACTCAGTGCTCCATGTTGTCCTTCCTAGGCACCGTCCGCAGGGACTTGCGAGGAGAAGGAGGAATCCTCCCGTGTACCGGCCGCTGGTTGACCCGTCGACAATGGAAGAACGCCATATAATACTCCGTTACCGACTTGACCGAGCCACTATACATGAACTGTGTGCCCAGCTGGAGCCAGACCTGATGTCACCCATCCGCCAACCCACAGGAATTCCCCCTCTAGTGCAGGTTCTATCAGTCCTCCATTTCTTTGCAAGTGGCTCATTCCAGACAACAGTGGCCATGTCATGTGAAATGTCTCAGCCTATGTTTTCAAAGATTCTGTCCAGAGTGTTGTCTGCCCTGATGAAACTCATGAGGAGCTACATCATATTCCCAGAAGAGGCTGATTTGGCCACAGTGAAGGGTGATTTCTATGCCCTTGGACATATCCCCAACATCATTGGTGCCATTGATGGGACCCATGTGGCATTAGTACCCCCAAATGACGATGAACAGGTGTACAGAAATAGGAAAAATTACCATTCTATGAATGTGCAGGTTGTCTGTTTGGCAGACCAGTACATCTCCCATGTAAATGCCAAGTTCCCTGGGTCAGTGCATGACGCGTATGTTATGCGTAATAGCAGCGTCCCCTATGTGATGGAACAGCTACAGAGACAGCGTGTGTGGCTAATCGGTGACTCTGGTTACCCCAACCTGCCGTGGCTATTGACCCCAGTGAGGAGTCCCAGGACCAGGGCAGAGGAACGGTACAATGAGGCCCATGGGCGTACTAGGAGGGTCATTGAAAGGACCTTCGGCCTCCTGAAGGCCAGGTTTAGGTGCCTGCATATGACAGGTGGATCCCTAGTGTACTCACCAAAGAAGGTGTGCCACATCATCGTGGCCTGCTGTATGCTTCACAACCTGGCTTTGCGACGCCAGGTGCCTTTCCTGCAGGAGGATGGTCCAGATGGTGGTGTCGTAGAAGCCGTGGAGCCTGTGGAGAGTGAAGAGGAGGAAGACGACGGTGAGGAAACAGACAACAGGGAAGCTGTCATACAACAGTATTTTCAGTAGCACACAGGTAAGATTCAGCCACGCCATTTCCCAGTTACTTAGAGCCTCATGCATCTCAACTTTATGTATTTCCCCCCAGCTCTTTTAAATAACATATTCTTTTTCCCTTCCCTTCTCAGTGCTTAATGACTCATAGCCCGACTTCTGCTTGGTTTGGCCATGTACTACAGCGTATTGACATTGGTATATTGTCATCACTAACTGACATCACATATTGTGAACTGTTATGTGTTGTATGATTTTTTGAGAATACAGCATGACTCCAAACGGTTTTCTGTGCAATAATTGTTTTATTTTGTGTGCTCAGATAATGGTACATTATATGATGACGGTGATGGGTGGGGGTGGAGTGATGTCCATGGCAGAGTCCAGTTCTCAGTCTGACAGGTCTATTGTCCATATGCCTGTGGAAGGACGGAGCAGGGGCTGTTTGAGTTTGGACAGGGTGGCAATGTGGGACAGTGGGATGACTTCTGGGGGTATCTCATGCTGGCGGTGGTCTTGGCATGCTACTCTTTTTTTGTTTTTGGGTCTTAGGCTCCTCTTGCGGGGTGGTTGTTCTTCAGCAGGAGGTGGGGTTCTTGTGGCCTGTCGTTGTGTGTGGGCCTCCTGTCCACTAGCGCCGGCGGTGGTGGTAGGCTGTTCCTGGCTAGTGACAGTGGCCCTGTGTGGTGCCACATGGTCCCGCAACGTGTCTTCTATCCTGTTGAGGGCCTGGACCATGCTCCCCATGGCGGTAGCGATGGTGGTGAGTTGGTTGCTGAACCCCATGTAGCGTTCTTCCTGCTGTGCCTGTATCTCGGTGAACCTGGCCAGTACCGTCGCCATCGTCTCTTGAGAGTGGTGGTATGCTCCCATGATGGTAGTGAGGGCCTCTTGGAGAGTGGGTTCCCTGGGCCTCTCCTCCCCCCCCTGTCGCACGGCAGCCCTTCGAGTTGCCCTGTTTGCCTGGGCCTCTGTCCCCTGGACGGTGTGCCCACTACCACTGCCCCCAGGTCCCTGTTGTTGTTGGGGTGTTGGGTTAGCCTGGGTGCCCTGTAGTGGCAGACACACCGCTGCTTGACCTGTCCTAGAGACAGAGGCATGGGCCCGCTGGGTGGGAGCTGTGCTGTTGTTCCCAGGGGGGTTTGGGTCTGCTGTGGCCTGTGTCTGTGTTTGGGGAGCCCACTGCCCAGAGGTCCCCGATGGTCCGGGCTGGTCATCAGGTTCCAGGTCGCCAGAGCTGCTGTCCTCACTGGGGGCCTGTTCCGGGGGTGGGATGGACATTTGAGGACCCTCCTGACCGGTGTGTTGGCGTTCGGGTCCTGCATGGGGTGAGAGAGTATGGTTATTGTTTCTGTGTGTGGAAAAGCGTGCGAATTATGAGTGCCCTTGTCCCCCAGTGCAGGCATTCCCTTGTGGGTGGTGTTGTGAGGGTGGTTTGTGGGGGGGATGGGTATGTGCAGTGGTCATGCTTAGGTAATGGGTGTCCAATGTTTGTGGTGGCATGCAAGGGTTGGTGAGGGGTTGGGTGGGTTGTGCTAGGGATACATTCTCAGGGATGATGTGTGATGGTGGGTTGGGGGTGAGGGTGGGGGTGGGGGTGTGGGTTGGCATGCTGGTGTGGTGGGGGGGATGAAGTATATGAGATAGGACTTACCAGAGTCCATTCCTCCGGGTACTCCAGCGAGGCCCTCAGGATGCAGGATGTTTAATACTTCTTGCTCCCATGCTGTGAATTCTGGTGGGGTGGGTGGGGGTCCTCCGCCAGTCTTCTGCACCGCGATGTTGTGTCGCGACACCATCGAGCGCACCTTCCCCCGTAGGTCGTTCCATCGTTTGCGGATGTCGTCCCTATTTCTGGGATGCTGTCCCACCGCGTTGACCCTGTCCACGATCCGCTGCCATAGCTCTGCCTTCCTTGCTATGGTGGTGTGCTGCACCTGCGAGCCGAAGAGCTGGGGTTCCACTCTTAGGATTTCCTCCACCATCACCCTGAGTTCTTGGTCCGTGAAGCGTGGGTCTCTTTGTGGTGCCATGGGGTGGTGTGGATGAGGTGTGGGGTGGTGTATGTGGTGATGAGTGTGTTGGTGTGTGGTGCTTTGTGCTACTATGTGGTGTGTGTGATGTTGTAGTGTGCCTCTGTGTGTCTGGCTCTCTATTCTCTGATGTGTCTCTCTCTCCTTCGTCTCTGATTTTTGGTAGTAGGGGTTTGTGGGTGATGTGGGTGTGTGTTTTATATTGTATTGGATGTGTGGGAGTGTTGTTTGTATGTGTATCAGGTGTGTGTATTTCAAATTGTCCAATGTGGTAGTGTTTTGTAAAGGTGTGGGTATTTTGACCGCAGCGGTGTGTACCGCCAATAGACTACCGCGTTTGAAAGACCGCCGTGTGGATTTGTGGATCGTAATGGCATGGGCGTATTTCTGTTGGCGTGGCGGTGGAGGTTTGGTCATCTCCAGTTTATCGCGGGCCGCTGATGTGGCGGACTGCAATGGCGGTCGGATTTTTGGAGGTTTGGCAGTTGTGGGTCAGAATGACTGTGGCGGCTGACCGCGGCTGCGGCGGTATTGTGGCGGTCTTCTGACCGGCGGTAAGCGGCTTTTACCGCTGAGGTCAGAATGACCCCCTGAGTGTGTTTATTTGGCATTTGAACTTGGGGTGGGTATAAAAAAAAAAGCCTAGCACATGGAATGGCACCAAAGTGGCACATGCCACACTTTGTGTGGACAGTTACCAGGCAATACCGTGTGAATGTGGAATTGTATTTTGCCACTTTGTAAACAAAGTACTGTGACACATGTTGGCTTATAGTCTGTATTTTTAATAGAGGCTAGCTGTATGGAATGTGTTTAACAGGGGTGTAGGAAGGTTGAATTTAATCAGTTTTGGATATATGAGCACAAACATAGGGGGCCTATTTATAATAAAGTCACTTTAGAAATACAGGGATGCCCTGTATGAAAAAAATACCATGTACCCCTGTGTTTCCTACTGCGCCAGCGCTAAATTTGCTGCTGAGTGCCAAGGCAGCCACCCTTGCGCCATGGTGCAAAAAGGCTGCGTAGTGGGGGTGATTGTTTTTGTGCAGGAAGGGACACCTTCCTGCACAAAAACAATCTTCAATGGAGATTCACTCTTTCTTTGTTTGCTGCAGAATGGAGCACACATAGGGCCAGATGTACAAGAAAGTGGCGCATCAGCTGTGCTCCGCCACTTTTCTTGTGACGCCCTGCCTGCACCTAAGGACACTATTGTAGCGCCGTATTTACAATACAACGCACCTTGGTGCACATTAGGACAATAGCGTCTTCATTTTTGACACTATAGTAGTACTTTGCAGGATTAGTGCAATAAATAATGTCTCTAACCCTGCAAAGTAACAGGAGGCCCATTGATAGAAATGGGCACATCATTTTAATGCCTGCTTTGAGCAGGCATTAGAAATGACGCTAAAAATGGTGCAGTGAAAATGAGTACATTTCAATGCGCCATTTTGGACGCGGGCATAATATAGGTGTTGCAAAGGGGCACAATGCAAGCATTGCGCCACTTTGTAAATATGACAAGGAAGAACGGCCTCCTTAACTTTACATTAGAGTAAAAAAAATCACACTACTGTGGCACTAAGCGGCACTAGGGCCTTGGAAAACTGGCCTGTAGAAAGGGCAAACAATTAGGAGAAACAAAAGCATTTCTTTTTGTTGCGCCATGCTAATGCTACCCTGGAGGTGGCGTTAGATTTTGGATTTGCCTCAGGTTGACGAAATCTCGTAAATCTGGGGAAGTGTCAAAATGCAATGGGTGTTGCTGTGGCATGCCCACAGCAACACCCATTGCACACTTCATCCATGCAAAGTACTGCGTGTGTAGGGGCCGTATTTACAAGGTGGCGTTAAGCCACAAAAAGTAGCTTAACGGTGCTTTGGAATATTGCGCAGAGCACAGTGCCACTGGAGCATCAAACTAAATGATGCTGAGGTGCTGCTAGGGGCTTGTAAATATGCCCCATAGTACCTAAAATGTGCCTCACTTTGCCCATTATTCCTTTCTTTACGAACTGAAGAGTAATGTTTTTTCATTATTTGCCTGAGGCATTTCAGAATTAAATTTAGATTTACCTAGTTGGGTGTGTTTATTATGCATGATCATTTCCATATTTAAATAGCAAATATGGGCCAGATTTACAAGGCCCTATGGCCACCGGAACATCACTTTTTGCAACGCTCCGGTGATGCTAACCCCTTCTCCATATTTACAAGGAGGTGTAACGCACTTTTTGTGGCTTTTCACCTCCTTGCAAACATGGGCCTCTCCGATGCAGTTTTCTGTCTCAGAGGGGCATGCAATGGGTGTTGCAGTGGGTGTTCCATTGCAGCACCCATTGCTTTTGACATTGTCCCAGATTTACGAGAAATCGTAAATCAGTGGCAGCGCCAAAAACTAACGCCACCCCAGCGGAGTTAGCATGGCAAAACTAGGAGGAATACTTTTAAACCTTCTTATTTTTTGCTTTTCTATGTGTGCTGCATTTTGCAGCACACATAGAAGAAACAAAATGCCATTGATGATTGTGATGATTGCTTATGTGCAGGAAGGTGTCCCTTCCTGCACATAAACAATCATTCCAAAATGATGCTTTGGTACTTCTATGTGTGCTGCATTTTGCGTTGGCGCAGGCAGCTTAATTTAGCGCAGGGGGAAACATAGGGCTGTGTCATAGCCTTGTGAATGCAGTGCAGCCCTGTGTTTCAAAACTGGCACAGCGTGGCTCTGCTGATTTTGGCGCAGCACAGTGCTGCACCAGTTTCTTGTAGATCTGGCCTTTTGTTTAACCACCTCACACTACATTTCCCAGAAGAGACAATGAAAACCAAAGAAACAGTTAAAACAAATTGTATGCAGAGTCTTGGTCCTGCAATCAAAGCTAAACTAAGGGCCAGATTTACAAGGCTCTAGTGCCTCCTTGCGCCACCTTAGTGTCACTTTTTGTACACTAATGTGGCTCAATTAGGTAAAAATTGCTGTGCCATATCTACAAAATGGCGCAATGCATGCATTGCGCCACTTTGCGACCCCTTGCCTCATATTATGCCTGCGCTAGGCATACTGTATGCAAGAGGAGGCGTTCTGGAGTTAGGAGGCTCGCAAAAATGGTGTAATGAAATTGACAAGATTTAATTGCACCTTTTTTGGCGTCATTTTTAACGCTGGCTTAAAGCAAGCATCAAAAGGATGCACCCATTGAAATCAATTGGCCTCCTTGCACTTAGCTCCACTAGCATCAAAACTTTTGACGCTAGTGGAGCAAAGTGTCACAATAGTGTAAAAAACTTGGGGGCATATTTATACTCTGTCTGCGCCGAATGTGCGTCAAAATTTTTGACACACATTCAGCGCAAACTTTGTCCCATATTTAAACTTTGATGCCAGAGCCCGCGGACGTCAAAATCCCGCCGTGTGCGTCATTTTTTGCATGCGGCAACCCGCCTTGCGTTAATCATATGCAAGGTAGGCGTTCCCGTCCAAAAATGTACTTAAACGCCCGTGCGTCGTATTTATGCTTTCGGGCAAAAATGCCACACGGCCGAGAGGCGAAGCCGGAAAATGACGCCCAGCCCGATTTGCGTAAAAAAATTACGCCTGGGTCAGGGCAGGCGTTAAAATGGGGCAAACACACCTTATTTAATCAGAACACACAGAAGCAACAGCAGAGCAGCAAAAGGGAGACATGGAGGTGCTTCTCATCCAGCGTGCACGTAGACGCAGAGCCCAGCAACAACAACAGCAGCTACCACAACACCAACAGGGACCCCAAAGGCAGCGCAGAAGGCAGGAGAGGATATTCCGCACCAGAAAAACCCTTCCTGGCCTCAGGGAACATGACATCATCCAGAGGTACAGGTTGAACTGGCAGGCCATTCAGCAGCAGCTGAGAAACATAGAGCCACAGTTGGCACCCACCTTGCTAACACCCCGCACCATCCCAACAGAAACCAAGCTGCTAGCTGTACTTCACATGCTGGCAAGTGGCACTTTTCAAACAACTGGTGCCCTGGTTGCCGGAATATCACAGCCATCATTTTCTGCCTTTTTACCCAAAGTACTGGATGCCATCATTGGACTCACACCCCGCCACATCTGCTTCCCTAACACACTGCAGAAGCAGCAGGAAACAAAACAGGGGTTTTACCTCATTAGTGGCTTCCCACACGTCCTTGGTGCAATCGACTGCACACATGTGCGCCTTGTGCCACCTGCTGCAACTCAACACCTCTACAGCAATAGGAAGCACACACATTCCATCAATGTGCAGGCCATTGTCAATCACCAAGGATTGATCACCAACATCGTGGCAAAATATCCTGGGAGTGTCCATGACTCAGTCATCTTCCGTCACTCTACCATCAATCAGCACTTCCAGGATGGACTGTATGGCAATGGACTTCTTGTTGGTAAGTACAAAAACCTACTTATATACACACTGCACAGCAACCCTCTAGGACACACAACACATACACCACAACAGCAACATGTCGACAGGAACACACTGAGGTCGTGACATCGCTAGCCATGTTTCATAGGTCAGCATTGAACCTGTCACACATCTGAAATTAGTGTACAGTCTAATGTTAAGACGTCAATGATCACAACGTTTGGAGTGGTTTGCCTAATTTCCACCTTGCAAAATGTAAGCGTTTCAATTATGTTTAAATTAATCCATTGCATAAGTCTAAAGGTATGGGATGTCCAGGGTACATAGATGTGAATGTGTTAACAACACTGTCAAAATGAATCAGTGTATGAAACTATCATCTCACCCCCAGTGAAGACACAGGGACACCTGTATCACAAGTCACAATGCTAGGGAGTGCACACTGTACTGCAAATCCCAAAGCATACTGCTGACAACCGGTCAGCAGCCAAACACTTGTTCAGCCAAGGAAACAAGACAATGCAGATGGTACATCCTACAAGCCTTGCAATCAACACAACAACACAAAAGAGTCACAGACAACACAAGACAACTACTGCCATGCAAGGTGATATAAATGGGGCAAGCTACATCAACATGATCCCAATCATTTTCTCTTTCAGCTGATCAGGGGTATGGGATCCAGCCATGGATCATGACACCATTTGGCAACCCAAGCACTGCAGCAGAGCGTGCCTACAATGACGCACATAGGAGGACACGCAGCATAGTCAAGAGGACCTTCGGCATCCTCAAGTCAAGATTCAGGTGCCTTGACATCACTGGTGGTAGCCTCCTATATTCCGCTGAAATGGTCTGTAAGATCATTCTAACATGTGCCATCCTGCACAACATTTGCATAAGAAGGAACATTCCCCTCTTGGAACCAGAGCCACACATGCCTGAAGAGGAGGAAGAGGAGGATGGTGGCCTGCAACATGAGGGGGAACAAAAAAACATGGCTGCTGGTTTGGGTACTCGCCAACATATTGTGAACAATTTCTTTTAAAAATAATCACCATCACCACTATATTAACTAATGTAAATAAACACTGATAATAATCACCATATCATGGCTTGCTAATCATTTTTGCTCACCTTTATCTCTAAGTATCAGAATAAGAGTGTAGCCTCATGGAGCATAGCTGATATACCGATCAGGACACAGAAAATCCCAGAGCAATTGTGATGCGTATCATACAACAGTCACATACACACACACTGTAAATGACATATATCCAGTACATTTCACCTTTGAAGGGCAATAGCAAAGGACCACACCTATTTCACACATACATGTTGGAAACATGGTTCATCGCAGCATATGGCACACAACTAAGACACCATCATACATGAGGCAGTTGATGTGCTATTGCATTGGTAACAGGAATGCATGACCAGATCCTTGACAGCAGTAAGTCCAACTGCATATAATCTTTGCAAGGACTATCTGTGACTAGAGTTCCATATAAGCAGAACATAGACAGCAAAAGTGCCACACATATGACAAGCATTGCGCACATGACATTCCATGTACGTGTCAGCCCATTTCCTAACTCCTGACACACCCATGCTCCTGGTCACAACCCACCTGTCTGAAGGGGCCCCTGGAATAGTAATATGTGTACCCATATATTCCCTCCTCTACACACACAGACAAACAATAGTAATCCTGTGTGCTACACCCTTTCCTATGTTATGCCATTGTCATAGTACATCTGACTGCATGGACGTCAGGTCAATTAATACACTGGCTTGTAGTTTCTAAGCCCTGTTAGCACCTGTAGATTGCTTCCCATGTGAAAGGTACTGTTGGCCATTTGAATCAATACTCACATACAGGACTTGTGAGAAACAGATGCAGCACACACCTGTGAGCACCTCCATGCACACCACCCATTTGAACATGCACTGCCCCTGCTGATGCCTGGAACAGCATAGAAGTTGCCATTTTGTCAAATACACCGTTATGCATTGCCAGTAATTAAGCCGTGTAACACAGCCCTTGGGTTCATGTGTCACCTTCAAAAACACAGGACATACACAGTTTTCCATGTCAACTGTCTTGTTCTTCCTCCGACCAGTCTTAGTCAGAGCACTGATTATGTAACTTGTGAAACTGCTGGATCCAGATATACCCTGCATCCTGTCAGCCTGACTGGCACCTGTCTGTGTGTTACCCTAACGATTCCTTGTGGCTACATATGTACCACACTTGCGTTACCAAACCTCACATTCCTCAGAGGGTATTTTGTCATGTGCTTCATCAATGCATACCCAAATACATTGTATAGGATCATCTGCCTTTTAATTGTACCATATTTGTAAAATTGTCTTTGAATACCAAAATCACGGCCCATCCCTTGTCTGGGTCTCATGTATGCATGAACAACAAAGTGTGACAGTGTACCAGGGCCGTATGCAGGGATTGGGTATGGTGCCTCCAGCAGAACCAGCTACCTCTGACAATGTCCATGAAAAGTCCACACATGTTAGGACCCTGACAGTTCACACGCTGAATCACATTGCTCACAACATATTGATGGGCCGTGCGTGGTGAATAGCTGCGAGAATAATCAGCACAGATGCTATGATGTTCCCAGATGCAGTGGGAATTTTAGAGGCCAACCTGTGTACAAATGTTGTAATGACACCTGCCGGAACATGACACCTGAGACATTATCTCACTCAGCACACAAAGGTTGCCCTGTTGACAGTCTCATAACACGTCTTCAGTGACAGGGTGGGACCATCCCCATGTAGGTTCTCATGTCCTCATCGACTTTACTCACATTGATCTCCGAAGGATACTTAGTAGATACAGGAATAGCTGCCACTGACTCATGATGAGACCTGGACGTAACTGTGACAACATCCACCCCTAAAAATATACAGGATCAACATTGGACCACACACATGAATAAGACACCTCTGTGCAAATGATCACTGTAAATATGTGGACACGTGCTGCCTCGTCTGCTGGTCCACCACTGCCACTGGAGAGATGTGGCTCCATCATATGACCACAACTGTTGCATCATATTACATTTGTTGTTCACCTTTGGCTGTCTGGGCCAATGACATGGTACCCACTTCGTCTATGCATGTGCCTGACTCACTGTGGGTTCACCAACAAGTGCCTAGGAAGCAGTTACCAAAATTCTAGGACATGGGGTGGGCAACTTGTGGACCATTGACTTGAACAAGCGTCTGTCATCTATCTGGTGCATGTTTTGTCATTTGTGGTGTCAACGTTACCCAAAATCTTGGAAGTGCACACAACAGATGTTGCTACATGTATGATTAGCACATGTCCTCTCTCATTTCCACAATGACTTGCATCTAAGGTTTGGACTCATTGACTTCACATTCATACAAGCATATTTGCAATAATGCATCTTGTGATGCACACACATTGGGTCAACTAATACATTAGTAGCCACTGAACACACATTGAGCCATAGGCATTGAGGTATTCTACTCATGTGCGTCACCTTGCTATCCTCTCCTGATGCCAAACACGCCCAAATTGTGCAATACATATATGTAGGCCACACATATGGCCATCTAGTGCGTCAGCCGAGCGTCAAAATCCTGTTAAGGAAGTAGCAGGTCATGGTCCGCTGCAGTATGATGTCTCACATGTGAACATACACCATCAACACCAAAGTGGGTGCAATCAGACTATCTCAGTTGTGTCCCAAATGTAACATTACATTAAAAATGGAAAAAATACCCAAAACCAGTTCATGCCCTGAAATTTTGACGCACACGCGTCAAAAAATGACGCTTATGCCCGAAAAATGACACATAATGCCCTGAAAATTGGTTAAGTGTTAAGACTATTTACAATTATTTGGATGCGGCCTAATTTTCACTCCTGTGCGTCGAAAAATATGATGCACATACTGTATGCGTGAAAAAATATGACGCATAACGATAAAAACAGCGGCCATTTCATGCAGGAAGTGATGTAATAGGATATCCTGTTTACAGATTATGTACAGTGAGGGTACTTTCACTTTCACTTTGCAGTCTGTGATTCTTCTAGACTGTGCGGCTGTGTTCAGGGTGTTGTCCAGTGATTTTGTGCTTTTGTGTCCTGTGTGCTACATTACTTGTTACTTTGTGAAATAAATATTGTTGTTGTATACTGTCTGAGTGTGTTTTGTTTACAATTGTCCGGTATTGCATTGTATTTGTTGTTTGTGGGAGTCCGTTGTGGGTAGTGCTAGTTTGGGGATAGTTGGGCTCTTTTAGTTGTTAAGTTTACTTATTTTTTGTACTTCTACTTTCCCCCTTTTCTCCTTTCTTCTTCTTTATCCCCTATTGCCCTTTTCGGTGCTGAGATGGTGGGTAGGCCACGTCTTGGCAGGATGGGTGAGGAGGAGCTTGGGGGCTTTATAAGGCTGGTGTGCCATTTCCTCCCGCTGATGATCGAGGCAGGGGGCAGGGTGATACAGGGGTATCACACTGAGGCGCGACAAATCCGGTGGGGAAAGGTGCTGCATCACTTCCAGCGCGTGTATGGGAGCCAGAGGAATGACCACCAGCTGAAGCACTGCTGGGCTGACCTCATCACCAGGGAGCAAGATCTGCTGGACCACCTGGGAATAGTGATTGGTGGCCCTGTTGGTAATTACAAATCATGTAAATCTGCACAATTAAAAGCTCTGTAGTGACATCAGATGATTTGTACAATATCTGCCGGCTATGTTGCTGACTGTGTGGAATGCTGCGGAAACATACAGGGTCATTGATGGACTATGTGAAGGACCACATAGGTGGGTGGGGGGTTGATGTTTAGAACGTTTCGTTACATGTGATAAGTAAGTTTAGCTTAGGTTAGTTAGGGACAGTTGTGGGTAATGAGTAGTTAGGGTAGATTAGGGTAGGTAAGACTTTTCCCCGAGTTTCCTCTTCTGTTATTACTGTTTAATAAATATATAGTGAACCCTTTACAGTATGTGTTAAATGCTTGTTGATCAGGGCCTTGGCATACATCTACATGAATTTTGTTCTATTACATTTGTGTCCTATGCTACGAACAAATCCCAACTGAGCTGTAAGATTGGCAGCTACCCCAAAGCTACCTTGCAAAGATTCCACCATTCATTGCAACCACCAATCACAGTTAATATGGATCCCAACGTGTTTTTGTCAATAAGTATGCTATCAAAGTCACAAACAGTGATTCCAGATTTGGTATTGGGGGGAACTGTTTTAGGTCTGACTGCAGTGTGATGTTCAAGGACACCCTTATAAGGTGAGTGGTCGTAAGCACTCTTGTAGTATCATCTTCATGACTCACAGACATCATTTGTGACACTGTTCAGCATGATTACTTATTTGGATGGAAACTCAGACACCTTCATTCATGCATTTTTTTGAGTGTTTGCTTAGATTTGTGGCCACTGTTATATGTGCTGGTATTGCATGGTGACAACATTTAGCTGCCACTTATTGATGACTTAGAAATCCCTTGAGGAAGCATTATTCTGTCCAACACAGCATGATGGTGTATGTTTTCTCTCTTCATCAGATATTACCCTCTGGAAGGGCAGAGTATGATGCAATCCTGGCCACTGTGCAAAGTAATGTGACTGCATAATTTCAGGACAGTTGTATTGACAAGCTACGTAATTTGACAGGAGGCACATTTCAGTTATCTACTGCACAGTTGATGTGTCACATTACACAGAGACAAATTTGTTGTGTAAGTGCTATTTATTGAAAAGTGCTGTAGTGCTATATGTACATTGTCCATGATTGTGAGTCCATTATAGTGACATCTTCCATTGTGATCCTACACAAGTGGTAAAGGAAAATGCATTTGACATGCTGGGGTGATGTGTCAGACAGTGCAGAGGGACAGGATTTGCCAATGAGTAAGTGAGAGACAATCACTGGGCAGGATGACAAGATTAACAGTGGTTTGCAGAACAGTCATTGAGTACAGTTGTTGTAAGACTGGCATGTTACAAAGTGCTGGACCTTGGTAATAGTTGGCCATATGGCAGGGACTAGTGCTTCCGGGTACTTTTCCGTGTGAAGGTGATCTGTTCCATGTCTTCTCCTTCTGATGTGTGTGTTGCCTCCTCTGTTCTTGGTGGTGCTGGTTGTGAAGGGGCAACACACACCTCAGTGTTAGAAGACGTGGAGTCAGACATCCCTGGTCGCTGCTACCTGTGAAGGTCTTAAGGGCAGTACTGCTGCAAGGAGGATCTGCTGATTCTTAAGAATAGCAGCCACATCACAATGGTAGGCAGCCAGGTCGGCCCTGAGGGGCTCAATGTTGCATTCGTGAACGCGTTGACAGGATTGCTGTTGTAGGTGTAGAGTCAACTGTATTACAGCTGTGCTGATTTCCTTCAGCCTTTTTTCTACTTCCTGCAAGATAGTTGTTCGCCCTTGCATAGCTGCTGCAGATGACATCATGCACAAACGCACCCCCTCTAGGCTGGCTGCCATAGTTTGCATCCCCACCTGCACCTCATTGGGCAGCTCCCGCTGTACTCCAACTACAGTTCTCTCAAAGCTGGTGCCTGTGTCGTCTGAGTCCTCAGCTGTATTGGAGCTGGCAGATCTTACAATTGGGGTGGTGGGTGGATCCTCTGCGATGGCTGCTTGTTCTGTGCTCCTCCTTGTGACTGAAGGTGGGGTCTGGAGGGTTCCAAGGACATCTTGGATGGTCTGCTGGGGGATGTTTGTCAGCTCGTCATCCATGTCATCAGGGTATTCCTGGACAGGCATATCCGCAGGAGATCCATCGTCCTCTGCAATGAAATAGGGTACAATTAGTGTGTCTGTGTTGTGGCATTGGTGATGTGACATGCCTGCCTTGTGATGAATTCACATTGTGATCTTGTTTCCTGTTCATTGATCCAGTCGTTCAGATGGGCATTCTACCCAGCCCACCTGCATGTCACATGTATTGTATTAAGTTATTAGACTTGTCGGCATCATCTCCTCTAGTGTTGTTTTAGGCCAAACAATGAATTGCCTCCTTCTTGTCCTACTCAAGCCTCCGTCTACATCCATTCTCATGGTGAGACCTTTCACTGGCTGTGGGTGCTCTGATGGCACAGCAGCATACTTAACAATCTGGACCTGCCCCAGTCTCTGATCTTTCACATCCACTTGTATGTAGTTGACATGTAGCATATCCTAGGCATAGCATTGTTATGGCACGAAATGGATGTTAGCATTGGTGATGTATACAGCTGATGTTGGGGAATGTGTGGAGATTGGATTGCCCTGATAGTCGTAGCAGTGTCCTATTTCCTCCTCTGACTGTGCAGGTGTATGTCAGTGACCAGTTACATGTGTCCTCCCCTTCAATGCTGTTGTCTGAGCAGTATGACATTTGGGATGTTGCATTGTGACCCAGGCACAGGATGGACCCTGACATATGCAGCATGGGTGTGTCCTTAGTGCTGTGTAGCTCCTAATGTTGATGACATTGGCTGATGTTTGTGGCAACTATGGGCATTCACAATTGACAGGACTGGAAAATTTTTCTTGTTTCAGGGGATTGTTGAAGTTGTCATCCTCAACCCTCTAATTTAGGTGTGTATTATCCATGCGGACGTTCCTGCCATTGGCTACTTGAGCTGCACACAGAGCGGAGGTGGTAGTGGCAACAGTTGTCACTGTTACATTCCAGTTGTCGGTATGGCTAGAGGTTGTTAATTGGGCCCTAGTTATTGTAGGGGGTATAGTGGCTGACGTGTGCATGGATGTCAGTTTGACGTTGTGCCCTTCCCTCCTGGCGTGGCTTTACCTTTGCTCCATCGTTGGCATGGCCGCATGCCCCATGGGACTGTTGTTGGTGTAGTGTAATGGTGTGCCCCAGCTTCCCTCTGTGCAGCCCATGCCCCCATGCCATACCCCTTTACCCATGCCACTCCATGTATATGATGACTTCCATGCATTCTTCCATGCATTTTGTGGTCCGTATCCCCCCCCCTGCTTACAGTTGTAATTTGTGCATTTTACTTCCCCATGCAACTTACCCTGCATCTGTGTTGTTTCCTGGTAGTCTGCGCTGTCCTGTCCTTGAATCCCTGTGACGATCTCCTCAGGGATGAGGGCTGCGACCATCTCCTCCATGTGGTCCAGGGCCTCCTGGTGTGCTGGACTCCCACCTCCAGTCTGCAGTGCTGCCTTCCTGTTCCTGGCCATCTTTTCCTTGGTCCTGCGCTTGCAGTCATGCCAGCGTTTCTTGCACTCGATGACTGTTCTGCGTACTACTGCCACACTGTTAATCTTGTCAACAATTTGTTGCCATCTTGCCTCTCTCCTACTGATTGGCAACTTTGAGGTGACAAACAGTTGGTGCTGGTGTTCCGTCACCTCTTTAACCAGGATTTCCTGTTCCTCTGCACTGAAGCAACATTTCTTTTCTTCTTCAAACTGTCCTGGGTCTTGTGTGGGTCCTCCTGACTGGTTCCTGGTCTGTTGTCATCTTCCTGGGGTCTGTACAGGCATCTGGGATCCATTTTGGCTCTCCTCTGCTGAAATGGCTGTGTTCGCAGGGAATTTTGATGCTATTGTGTAAAAAAACGCCGCATATCCGGTGTGCGGTGTCGTAAATTGACCCATAGTCATTTCCGATGGTTAACATCGTTTTGCTTTACGACTTGACACTGCGATGTGCGTAAAAAAAAAAGACTTACACCTGTGGTTTGCGCCGCCGTGCGTCACAGTATAAATTTGACGCCCGCACGGCGCAAAGAAATGGCATTAGCCGGCGCTAATACGGCACAGTTTTGCGTCAAAAAGTATAAATATGGGTCTTTGACTCTATTGGCCTAATGTGCGCCATGGGGCGCCATATTGTAAATATGGCGCATATAAGGTGTTGTTATATGGCTGTAGGGGGGGAAAAGAAATCTGGCACATCAGTACTGATGAGCCAGATATTTGTAAATCTGGGCCTAAACGCCTGTGGGACAGGGGCATAATTGGCTATGTAAGACAGAACATCACAAGAGACTGAATGCCCCCCAGACACGCTGCCCGTTCAGATGCACTAACCTGCACCGGAAATTACAATTTCCCTGCTTCTAAAAAGGCTGTCGTTTTTTGATCACGTAAGTAACAAGGTTTAAAAGAAATCACGAAGTTAAAATTATTCTTCACAATACATCAATGTAAATTAACGTGCAGCAGGAAGTCTTTTGTATTATTTTAAAATAATGTTCTTTTTCCCACAAGTTGGATCCTCAAAACAAAACTGACTTTATTTAAAATGTCTGTCTTGTTTCATTATTTTTCTGGATTTTTTTCAGTAGGCAGCATCAATTATTTTCATTCATTGAAGATTAACGTTGCATCAGGTATTTCTTTTTAACTTGATTTTGAAAACCAAAAAGTACAAGTATATTTACCAGTGCATCCTTATATAATTTTAAGCAGTGATAAAGGTAAGTAGGATACAAAAATCTTATGACACGGACAGGACAGGAGCAGCCTTTTGACAAAAAAATTCTGCTTCGGGATTGTTTTTCCTCAAAAGATAGCACAATGCTCTTTTCACGTTAAGAGGCGAAGCAGAGTATTTCTAAGATTTGTTCATGGAACTGTGCTGTTTATCATGTCCATCTCCATCTTTGCTCTTACTGACAGAAGGCATCGTAGAATAAGCCCTGCGCAGCGGTCACTGAGCGCCACCCTGTGGGCATTCGCGATTCTGCAGCCATAGGACATGTCTTGACAGTTTTTACGTAACCCGGTCTTTCAGTTAGCAGAGCCAATTTAAGGCTACACGTTGACATAGGCCTACTCTGCTTTTCCTTTTTGCTATATTAAGACTCAAGAGTTACAAATTACACACACATTCAGCAAACAGTACGGTAAATCTAGGACAGGAGGGAGGCACATTATTGCCTGCAAGAAGTTAAGCAATTGTACCTCAGTGGGGTGGACAACAACTTGCGCCTGAGGAAGAACAAGTTACCTGTAAAGTGATGCACCGAAAGCCTATATTAAAGTGCATTCAATGTGGACTAATAATTTGATATATGTGGTATAGCCCCATTAATTCAAGTGTAATCATTTAATTTGATTTAATATCTATGGTATTAAGGAATAGTTTTCATTGAAATGATTCCTTATGAATGGGTTCTAAACATCATATGCTTGTGTCGAAATTTTAGTTCCCCATTGTAACTTTAACAAATTATTTTGCCTTCACAATTTACTGTAACATGAACATTTGACAAGATTTATTAATGATAGATGTGCATTTACAATGATGTATGTGTTTTACTTAACATGAATAAAGTGTGTCACCATCATCATCATCATCATTGAGCTTTATTTCAGTGGCTGCTGCCATAAAAGCAATACAAATACACACATAAAACCATGGTTCACAATATGACATATGAAATTACAATAAACTCCTTGAGATAAAAACCTTTACATTGCCAAAGCCCAGGACATACAAGTCAGACACTGAGTTACTCTATCAAAGAATACATATGGCAAGATTTACTTAAATTTCATGGGCCTACAGCATAAAATGATTAACCAAGCTTATGTTCTAAGTCAAGCAGATAACACAGTAGGACTTTAACAAGTAGATTTAAATTCCTGGAAACTGGATATTCTCCTCCCCGTGTTATAAGGAGGTCTATTATAACACAAATGTATAGACAAAAATCTAAAATAACAATACTAAATCAATTCTAAAACACAGTCTCTGTCCTTAAATAAATATTGTATTGATACATAAAACTTGCTCTGGTATGCCATATTGCCGCAAAAAAATTTGCCACATCGCACACCACCGCCCCGTGGGTGCTAGTACTACAAATCCTAAGGGCCAAGTGGCGATCCCTAATACCCATGGAGTTACAGAGAGGTCTAATCCAACGGGCCCTTTGATTTTTATATGCGTGACATTGGAATAAAAGATGGCTGATTGATTCCCTAGTGTTACACCCCATCTGGCAGAGGTCTGTTAAACTAGCAGTTTGCTTCCATCTGGAGGTAAGATCACGCACTTGTAAAGATCCTAATCTGAATCTTATAAAAAGTGCACGTGCCACAGGATGTGAAATAATATCAAGAAAGTGCTCAAACTAGTAGTGACAATTAAATGATAAAAAACTGTCCGTCATGCTGCGGGACAGCTACTAAAATTGATGTTTGTATACTCTCCCAGTATGCATCCTTCAGAATCTGCAAGGCGTTTTTTGGAAGATGCAAAGGATCCTCCCAAGAGGAGCCCAATCCAAGTTTAAGGAAACCTCTTTTTACATAGTGACACCATGGGATTTTCCCAACCTGGGGGTCTCCTAAGAGCGCTCCAAGCCATGTCCAATAAGGATCTAAAGCTGATGTGGACCAAATCCGAATCTAATATTGCAGCGGTCTCAAAGCAGCAATATCTGTAATAGAATACAAGTTTAGGTCCATCTTTAACAGGGCCTTGATAAAAAAGGACTTGGCTCTTTCCATATCGTTAAGTTTACCGTAGCCCCACAACTAAGCACCGTACAGAGCACCCGCTCTAGCCTGCACTTTGTAAATATCCACTGCGGGTGTGATGGGGAAGGTGGGTGTTCTAGCAGCAAATCTCAGAATACCCCCTGACTTTTGTTTTAGGGACATCGTACACTTGGTCAGGAGTGATGGCTAATTATGGGAGTTTTCTAGTCTAATTCCCAAAAAATCAAAAACAGTAACACGTTCAATGGCCTTACCATCCAACACTATACTTTTCTTTGCTCTAAATATTGTGTCACCAAATACCATACATTTGGTTTTGGTGCTGTTTATTTGTAGGTCGTAGACCCTGCAAAAGCCCGAAAAGTTCTCCAACATCCTAGTCCGGAGGTAGTCTGGGATAAAAGCAGGGTATCATCAGCAAACAACAAACACAGGGGGTTATTCTAACTTTGGAGGAGTTGTTAATCCGTCCCAAAAGTGACGGAAAAGTGACGGATTTACCACCAGCCGTATTACGAGTCCATTATATCCTATGGAACTCGTAATACGGCTGGTGGTATATCCGTCACTTTACCGTCACTTTTGGGACGGATTAACACTCCTCCAAAGTTAGAATAACCCCCACAGTGTCTTAATCCCTCCCAATTTCGGAGCGTCATTTGAACTATCACATAGATACGGAATGCAGGCATTTATGAAAAGTAGAAAGAGGGTCGGAACCAAAACACACCCCTGTCTAACACCTCTTTGTATGCGAAACTCGTCAGATAATTCTCTATCCTTCCCTCACCTTACTCTAGCAAAACTCTCTGAGTATAGTTCCTTGATCAAATTTAACAAAGGGCATGAGGGACCAAATCAAAGGCGGATCTAAGATCAACAAAGATCAACAAAGACAATGAACAACCTACCGGCGTCCAGGTCCAGAACCTTCCATTTGATTGTAAGGAAACGGAAGACCTGGTCCACCGTGGCCATCTTCTGCCTTAAGTCCGCCTCCAAGTGACTTAAGGCCCCATTCTCTTCTATCCAGGCTCTAAGCCTACCCAAAATCTGGAAAGAAAAGATCTTTTGGAAATTACCTAAAAGGCTAATCAGTCTGTAATCACCCGGAGCAGATTTGTCCCCTTTTTTGCAAATAGGGACAATTATTGCACCCTTCCAGGAGTGGGGAAGGATGTTGCTCTCCAGAATAGCATTTGAGACTTGGTTAATGTATGGGCCCCATAGTTTCAGATCAGACTTATAAAGGTCAGATGGAATCCCATCGAACCCATGAGCCTTCCCACAAGGCCATGTTTGGCCCTCCTAAAGGCATTGTTGAACCATGGATTTTGTTTGTGGACACTGCGCCTCCCGCTACCCCTATTTTCCCTAATGAAGAGGGCCTTCAGGGAAGCAAAGAGTTCAACATGTTTAACCATGATCTGGTCAGAAGAATGAGGATTGAATGCAAGGGCAGCTATATAACTAGAGACCAAGTCAGACATTAGAGCTACTAGAGCACCTTTGGTCTTTGACAGCCTCCCATCTTAATACACGCTGGTTACTAGCCACCTCCAGGGAGGGCGTAACTCCCTGGTCTTGCTTGTTTGACCTATAACCAGGGAACCACCTATCCCACTCTAGAATAAGGGGAAAGTGATCACTGCAGCTGTGGTCTCCCACTTTAAAGTCCTTAATTTCGTGCCAAATCCTAATGTCAATAAGCAGATAATCAATCAGACTACTGTAGGACCCTCTAAAAAAAGTGGAACTTGCAGGAATATCTGAGGGAAAGCACCATTTCCTGGCAGTTGGCCATATAGCAGCATTAGCTCAATAACCTGCAACACCCTTAAACTATAATTAGGCTGATTCCTAAGCATGGAAAAGGATGGAATTCACCATGTTGCATCCTCGTCCCGGGGTAGCTCTGCAAAGAGGAAGTTGGGCTTTAGAAAAACATTAAAGTCGCCAGCTATGATGACAAAGTGCGAGGGAAATAGTTCAGCCACAAGTGTTTTTAACAAGGTGATAGTTACTAAGGTTTTGCTAATGGGGCCTGGTCTGTTATAGAGATTGACACAGAAAAGCATGGGACCCAATTTTGGTTTAATTGAAACTGCCAAAATATCAGGTCAATTCACTTCCCTTGCTAAAGAGATCTTTACCCATGTGATGAGACTCCCTCCTGCCCTCCCCGCAGATGAAGGAACGTCCTCCTTGCAGAATGAGATATACCCCTGTCTGTGCACATTAATAGTAGCCCATGTCTCCTGGCAAAGACAAACACTACAGGAGTCAATAAGGGAACCCCAATCAGGATCTCCTATCTTGTTTCATAGACCCACTATATTCCAGGAAATTATAGAGGAATGGAAGGGCGGAGGTCTTGGATGAATGTTGTTAACAAGCTTGTGATGAGGCACTGGAGGCAACATTACTGGATCTTCTACTAGCCTTGGAGTCTTGTCCAGGGTATCACCCCCATAATACACTCCTGAGAGCTAACATCCAAGTCCCTACATGAATTTCCACCCTCATGCAGTAATATAATGTTCAAGGGGCTGTTGCTTCTTTTAGTCAATCGATGTCTGATAAATCAGGGCTTTGCGTTTTACTTTGAAGTTTCAACCGCTTGCCCCGGGTCTCGCGCTCCCTCCAGACAGTGTCCACAAAAGGGACCGTTGAATTAGAAGAAGGTAGCTCGACAGAGCCCGAAGTAACAACCATAATTTCAGGGGTAGGAGATGGCTCCTTGACTAAGGTATCCCAAACGGGACAGTTCATTTGGAGGACGATGTTCTAACTGTTGCGTAGTGGGTTCTGGGCCTCCAGGGATATCAGGCCTTTGACCAGATCAGGGGTAGCTAAAACTAGCTCGACAGTATCCAAAAGACCTAGCTTGCCTGTATGGCACTTGGCAAAAATAAGGTCTGAGTGAATGATAGGACCACATTTCCTAACATGCCTTATCCAATGGGTAGCCTTGTTTTTTAACGACAGACTATCTTTGTGCAAGTTAGTTGCTTATTTTGGGACGTTGCACATATATAGATTGAATGGTCCCTTTTGTAATTAATTTCTGTGGGTTGCCTAGCGAGGGTATACCATGGCGCTCCCATACAGGAGCTAGACTGCGAAAGACAGATACTACGGCTAGATCCTCTGGGAACTTTTGTACTTCCCAATGATGGTCCGGTTCTGGACAGTAGCTTGTTGGGCCCCACGCCAGGTTCCTTTCTCCACTCTTTAGTAGTAGACAAGGTGGGTTTAGGACTTTTTCCATGGGGAGTCTCCCCGGCTCTCTTCTTGACCTCCGGGCAAAGTAAGGTGAGAGCCTCTGACAGACATTCGTTTTAAGTCCTTTACCTCTTGTTTTAGATCCATAATTAACTTCAACACTTCCATCTGAAAATTTCCACCCCTAGCCTGCCTGCTAGATGTTCCCAGATTAGGATCCAAGCAACCGTTCTCTGGATTTAGGTCAAGGTCTCCTAATGCGGAAAAACGATTGGAGCAAGGTATGTCGTGCACTATAGCAGTGCAAACAGCAACACCCCCATCTGCCGTTTGCGTGGAACTGTGTCTTTAGGCCTCTAAATCAACTGTAACATTGAACCCCGCTAGAGTTAACAAGCTTAAAGCAGGATCCGTGCAGCTAGCTGGGTTGGCCCTTTTGGGTGTTCTGGGCGTAAAAAAAGATGAAAGAGAAGCGATAGTTGTCCCTTTTATAACTTGATTCTCTTTCCCTTTTAGCATAGACTCAACCTCTTCAATTAAAGTATCAATTTCATTGGTAGCACAGTTGGAGAATCTCTTTGAAGTTTTATGAGATTTGGGGATTTTAGATGAAATAGCTAGTACCACAGGAATCCCTTGAGTTTTACGCTTCCCAATTCTGTAGTTGGTGTCAAGAGATCCAGTAGATATAACCAAGAATGTATAGAATGTCAGACCAAAAGACGTCTGCATTAAAATCAAGAGTTGTGGCCCAGCCTGGCCTCTTCCGGTTTCTGACGGGCGTGTCAGTTTAATTCTTTTTGTTCTGGTTTGGCCATATGGATTTGCTAGCCCTCAACCTTGCAGAACATGAGGAAGCTGTTTTCTTTTTGCTAACCTGTCATTTCATTATAGATGTTGTTCCCATAGAATGTTAGTTTAGAAATAGATATTGTTATAAATGGGGTTTTTGGTTGGCAGTCAGGTTGCCCTCTGTCCAAGCAAAAACCCTCACTCTAGTCAGGGTAAGTCACACACAATCCAAAATCAGCCTGTGCTCACCCTCCGGTAGCTTGGCACGAGCAGTCAGGCTTAACTTAGAAGGCAATGTGTAAAGCATTTGTGCAATAAATCATACAACACCATAGCATAACACCACAAAAATACACCACACAGTATTTACAAAAATATATAATATTTATCTGGGTATCTTCAGGTCAAAACGATCAAAGTTGCAATACGAATTTGTAAAGATATCACTGAAAAGTGATAGAAAGTGTCTTAAGTCTTTAGAAAGTAAACAAAGTCTCTTTCAAACACAAAGTACCTGGTTTCTGGTGGAAAATCTCCTCAGAGGGCCACAGGAGAAGAGGTGCGTGGAAAACTGGTGTGTGCGTTGATTTCTCCTCAGCACACACGGACTTGCTCCGTTATTTTCCACGCGTGGAGTCGTGCGTCGTTTTCCGGAGCGCGGACAGTCTCTTACTGTGGTTTGCGGGGAGTACCAGATGTCCCGGGTCTGTGCATGGATTTTCTTGCTTGTTTTCCGGCTGCGCGTCGTTCTGTGGGGCTGCGCGTCGAAGTTTCGATCTCACGGCAGGCGTCGCGTCGATTTCTCCTGCGGAGTCGGGCGGCGTTGTCCTTGCGAGGCCGTGCGTCAAAGTTTCGATCTCACGGCAGGCGTCGCGTCGATTTCTCCTGCGGAGTCGGGCGGCGTTGTCCTTGCGAGGCCGTGCGTCAAAGTTTTGATCTCACGGCAGGCGTTGCGTCGATTTCTCCCGGGAAGTCGGGCGGCGTTGTCCTTGCGAGGCCGTGCGTCAAAGTTTCGGTCACCCCGAAGACGTCGTGTCGATCAGCGTCGGTGTGCGGCATTTTTCTTGCCGCGGAACAAGCTGTGCGTCGAAAAGTTCGGCGCACGGAGCGTCCAAGAGGAAGAGGGAAGTCTTTTTGGTCCTCAGGGAACAGGAGGCAAGCTCTATCCAAGCCCTTGGAGAGCACTTTTACAGCCAGACAAGAGTTCAGCAAGGCAGCAGGCCAACAGCAAGGCAGCAGTCCTTTGTAGAAAAGCAGACAGGTGAGTCCTTTGAGCAGCCAGGCAGTTCTTCTTGGCAGGATGTAGTTTCTGGTTCAGGTTTCTTTTCCAGCAAGTGTCTGATGAGGTAGGGCAGAGGCCCTGTTTTATACTAAGTTGTGCCTTTGAAGTGGGGGTGACTTCAAAGAGTGTCTAAGAAATGCACCAAGCCCCCTTTCAGTTCAATCCTGTCTGCCAGAGTCCCAGTAGGGGGTGTGGCAGTCCTTTGTGTGAGGGCAGGCCCTCCACCCTCCCAGCCCAGGAAGACCCATTCAAAATGCAGATGTATGCAAGTGAGGCTGAGTACCCTGTGTTTGGGGTGTGTCTGAGTGAATGCACAAGGAGCTGTCAACTAAACCTAGCCAGACGTGAATTGAAGGGCACAACAAGATTTTAGTGCGAAGAAATGCTCACTTTCTAAAAGTGGCATTTCTAGAATAGTAATATTAAATCCGACTTCACCAGTCAGCAGGATTTTGTATTACCATTCTGGCCATACTAAATATGACCTTCCTGCTCCTTTCAGATCAGCAGCTGCCACTTCAACAGTGTATGAGGGCAGCCCCAATGTTAGCCTATGAAAGGAGCAGACCTCACAGTAGTGTAAAAACGAATTTAGGAGTTTTACACTACCAGGACATATAACTACACAGGTACATGTCCTGCCTTTTACCTACACAGCACCCTGCTCTAGGGGTTACCTAGGGCACACATTAGGGATGACTTATATGTAGTAAAAGGGGAGTTCTAGGCTTGGCAAGTACTTTTAAATGCCAAGTCGAAGTGGCAGTGAAACTGCACACACAGGCCTTGCAATGGCAGGCCTGAGACAGGGTTAAGGGGCTACTGAGGTGGGTGGCACAACCAGTGCTGCAGGCCCACTAGTAGCATTTAATCTACCTGCCCTAGGCACATGTAGTGCACTCTACCAGGGACTTACAAGTAAATTAAATAGTCAATCATGGATAAACCAATCAGTAGTACAATTTACACAGAGAGCATATGCACTTTAGCACTGGTTAGCAGCGGTAAAGTGCCCAGAGGTCAAAAGCCAACAACAACAGGTCAGAAAAAATAGGAGGAAGGAGGCAAAATGTTTGGGGATGTCCCTTTCAAAAAGCCAGGTCCAACAGATATGCTACTGTTTTATGCATAGAGAGCCTGAGAAAGTAACCTTGAAATTGGAATACTGAGAAACTGAGAATATGGACATTATAATTTGTTGCAAAGTCATACAGGAGAGCAAAGATAGATGCCTTTCCATGATAGTCCTAGGAACTTGTCCTGATGTTGCCAATGTCTGTTTCATGGTGTGCTATGATTGGACAATGAAACCTTGCTATCCATATGGCACTGCCAGTGGACAAATTATCTTTCACTTTGGACTTTAATTTACTGTTTCCCAGTTGGATTTGCAGAGACACCATGCGGATTTTGCAGAGTCTCTTTCCCTTGGACTTTGAGAAGTACAGACCTCTGAGCCCTTACCCCACACTTTCCCAAATTCTAAGCTGAGGGACTTTAGATTTCTCCTGATGCATGAGAAGACTCTTTGCTGAGCTTCTTACATGCTGACACCTTCCCTTTTTACTTACTTTTGGCTAACTTTAGTTAGCCTCATTTTCGCACCAGATGTCGTTTTTCCAAATTCTTGTTCTCCTTTATTTCCTTTTTATTATTTTTTGTCCACATGTCTTGTAGCCTAGCACATCAGTTAGTGACTTGTCACCTTTAGGGATTTCCCTTACTCAATCAACTAATTTATTTGGTTCTTAGATTGCCTTCATGTTTAGGAGAGTTGGGCACTGTTTGTTTTCTGAGCATCAGGTTCTTCTCCTGTTGTTCTTCATTGCCCTTATTGAATGTTTAGTTTGCTTAATGTTAAGGTACCTAAACTTCTTTCGTCGTTTAGGTCAACCTATTGTGATTCTGTATCTGTATAGTTTGGTTTTGAGAATTAAATAATCATTTACATTACCCTGAGTATAAGCTTGAAATAAAACGTTTTAACTTCATTTCTGCCTTGGGCTGTCCTTGTGTGGTCAAGATGGTCATACTATAGAGATGTTAACCTTTCTTACCCCTTGCTAGGGTGAAAAGGTCTGGTGACCTCATTTATAACATACCTGAAATGCTCCAGTGGTACATAGTCATTGATTGAAATGGGGTCTTTGGTTGGCAGTCAGGTTAACCCCTGTCCAAGCAAGGACCCTCACTCTAGTCACGGCAAAGGAGAAACACACCTGGTTAACCCCCGCTCACCCCCTTGGTAGCTTAAAATGATCTAGCAGGCTTAACTCAGAAGTGATGGGTAAAGTATTTGTACCAACACACACAGTAATACAGTGAACCACTACAAAATGACACAAAACAGCTTTAGAAAAATAGTAAATATTTTATCTAAATAAGCAAGCCCAAATACGATAACAATCCACAATACACAATTAAAAATATGATTTTAGCACCTAAAAACACAAAAATAGTGCATAGATGCACAAATGCTACAATTTGATGTTAAGTGACGTCATTATTAAGTCGTTTTCTACAATGCAACGCCACAGGCACCATTTACAGAGTCACACGACCCCCAGGTACAGTTCCTTGGTAAAACAAATAGAAAACAGGCTGGCGCCTGGAGTCGGGGAGCGAGTTGTCACTGGATCTGATGTGGCATTGCTTCCGGTGGTACGGGGCAGAGAAGCAGAAGCGGCATTGGTCCTTACTGCGGAGCGATGGAGGTGAGGCGGCATCGGTTGCGAGGTGTAGGCCACTTGGTTCCGGCAGAGACGAAGTCCGGCGAAGTCACGAAGCTGCGGGGCGACCTGAGCACGTCGGATATCATGTGCATCGGTCTTAAGATACTCCGATCTCAGCAAAGTCTTGCAGGATCAGCGGCTGTGGCAACGCGAGGCCTGTGGAGTCGCGGGGGTTGTTGCGCTTCTGCGAAGTTATGGCTTTAGGCAGGTGGCATCGCAGTTTCCGTGCAGCAGCATCCTTAGCGAAGTCAAATGGCGTCATCTGGTGTAGTTCGACAGGTTTTTCTCCAGAAATTTACTTCCAGGGGCCAAGGAACTGGAAGGGCACCCTCTGGCATGCAGACTCAAAACTGGATGATGAAGCCTTTACAGTACTGAGGCTTCAAAACAGGTGGCAAGCGGTACTCCAAGCCCTTGAAGATTCTTTTTCAAGCAGAAATGCACAACAAAGTCCAGTCTTTGTCCCCTTTCACAAGCAGAAGCAGCAACTGCCGGATAGCCCAACAAAGCACAGTCACGGGCCAGGGCAGTACTTCTACTCAGCTCTTCAGCTCTTCTCCTTGGCAGAGGTTCCTCTTGATTCCAGAAGTGATCTAAAGTCTAGGGTTTTGGGTTCAATACTTAAACCCCTTTCTGCCTTTCAAGTAGGCCAACTTCAAAGGAAAGTCTCTGTTGTTCACAAGATCCTGCCTTGCCCAGGCCAAGCCCCACAGACACACACCAGGGGGTTGGAGACTGCATTGTGTGAAGGCAGGCACTGCCCATTCAGGTGTAAGTGACCACTCCTCCCTCCACTCTAGCACAGATGGGTCATCGGGATATGCAGGGTACACCCCAGCACCCTTTGTGTCACTGTTTAGAGGAGAGGTGCAAACAGCCCAACTGTCAAACTGACCCAAGCAGGGAATCCAGAAACAGGCAGAGTCACAGAATGGTTTAAGCAAGAAAATGCCGACTTTCTAAAAGTGGCATTTTCAAACTAACAATCTAAAAACCAACTTCACTAAAAGATGTATTTTTAAATTGTGAGTCCAGAGACACCAAACTCCAGATTTCAATATGCTCTCAAAGGGAATTTAAGAATATTTAAAGGCAGAGCCCATGTTAACCAATGAGAGAGATAGGCCTTGCAAAGCCGAATTTAGTTCATTGTCAGGACATGTAAAACACACCAGGACATGTCCCACCTTTAACATACACTGCACCCTGCCCATGGGGCTACCTAAGGCCTACCTTAGGGGTGTCTTACATGTATAAAAAGGGAAGGTTTAGGCCTGGCATGGTGGTACACTTGCCAGGTCGAATTGGCAGGTTGAAACTGCACACACAGACACTGCAGTGGCAGGTCTGAGCCATGTTTACAGGGCTACTAATGTGGGTAGCACAACAAGTGCTGCAGGCCCACTATTAGCATTTGATTTACAGGCCCTAAGTACCACTAATGCACTTTAATAGGGACTTATTAGTAAATCAAATATGTCAATCATGGAAAAGCCAATACATACAATTTCACATAGGGAGCACTTGCATTTTAGCACTGGTCAGCAGTGGTAAAGTGCCCAGAGTAACAAAAACAGTGAAAACAGAGTCCAGAACACATCAACAACCTCGGAAACAGAGGCAAAAAGCTAGGGGACACCACGCCAAGGATGCCAAATTTGACAGTTGTTAAGATGATGAGCCAAATAAAAATGCATAAAGCCTTTATCACAGCTCCTGTGAGTTGTAGATGGAAAATCTCAATACTGACTGCTTTGTCATTCAATAACTGCACCTGTCGATCAGACATAAATTCATGAGACAAGGGAAGTTCAGGTGATTTTCTTTGTCAATATTGGTTACACAGCTACCCTTTTGTAGTACAATGGGACAATGAGGTGGAAACGCTCCAGGCAAGTCACTACTCTCTAAATTGACTTTGACGCCTTCCAGGAGGTTTAGGTCAGCTGGGTCCAGCCATCTCTGTGGATCTCTACATAAATTCTGGCCAGGGGCATATTTCTTCAGTAAAGCATGTCAGTGTGGCCTCTTCTACAGGGATGGTGCCTTCATTTGAAGGGGAAGTATTAATGGTTGCTGACAAGCTCATCCCCCCCTTGGGGAGATTGGGCAGGATCCAGGGGAAGCGACTGAATGACGGCCTATCGAGTTCAAAGTTAATCATAAGTACTAGCTGTAGTTATATAAAAAGTGAAGTGTGGTCTAGATAAAGTCGCAAGCAATGCTTAGATCAAAAATGGGATCCCAGTGACAACTGGCAGTGCAGGTTTTGTGGGCTTCGTTCCAGGTTTTCTGCAAAGAATATATTGGATTCCATAGGAACGTTTCCAAAGTTGCTTTTAGGTAATGACAGGTATTGGGTCCTAAGGACCTTGGCAAAGGTCTACTACGTATGTTCTACTAATGCTCAAAAGTAAGGCAATTTTGGAGAGCGCTCCTCAAGTGACTCCATACTTTTAGGAACCAAGTAACAGTCTCCAAAACATTGATTACTCTTGATGATGATAATATGATGACTACATGTATTCACTCAAGAATAATTGAAAGCATTAATGATCGCATTAAGATCATTTTAAGAATATAGAAAAACGGCAACCTTGGTCACGTGGATGCATGCTTTATTTGTATGTACTCTGGAACATCATTTGAGAAATGTTTACAAAATAAAGGGATACAGTTATGCATTTGAAGATAGAAAACATTTCCTCACAATATATGTAGCTATTTGAAAACAATACACAATGCTTGCTGTAGATTGCTGTTGTTTAGCCATCGTTTTCTTTTTCCTCATCCCTTTCTCCCTGTGTGCTCACCTACAATCATGGTCTCCCGTCTTTACTTCAGTATCAGATGATAATAGAGTGCCAAATATTAGATAATATATGGTGTAGGCTGCGCTACAACCAATAGATTTGCTTATTATCATTGAACACCTTGGAATAGCATTGTGATGGCAAATTATGATGGGCATACCTTTTGCAATTTTGACATATAGTTAGCATTTATTATCTATACTTTTATCTAGGAGTTGTTTTTAATTTCATGTGCAGTTATTAGTAAAAGGAACTTCCTGCTGATGATCACTAGCCTCCTTTAATACAACCATTTATACCTTCTAGCACACTCTTCTTAATCCCGTACTAATATATGAAGAATAGATGTACGAAATTAACCCTTTATAGTCCCAAACCTTACTCAAAATACAGTGGGTTGACAAAAACACTAGTGATGCATTTTTAGTTGATTCAGTTACTTGCACCATCTTCTTCAGAAAGAATCTCCTCATTCTGTTTCAGAAAGACAATCATCTATCCATCCGACCACACATCGAAAAAGAGTCTCAATGACTTTGAAGGCATTTAATGAATATTATAGTCTTACATGGCATATTAGTTATTTCTTGTTTCTACACATTGCAGCTGCACCGAACAGCGAGGGCATATCTTGCTTGGAACAGTAGAGATTACAGAGAGCGAATAAGACCTTGATGTTAAAATTAGAAAAACAGTGTGTGTTTGGGGGGGGGGGGGGAGGGGGGGGGGGCTGAGTTTCTAATGAGTTCATGTAAAGTCAAAAAAGATGACTTGTCAGCATTTTCCATACAAACAGGATTTTTGATTGAGTTCTTAGCTTCGGTGGAACAGAGTTCCAGAGGCGGGAGCAGCTCAGTCAAGGACTGTTTAAGAGCTGCTGATGTGTTAACTTTTAGGGTTTCCAACTGCAGACAATAATTGCTTTAAGACGTCGTTGTCTACTAGAGATGGTCGGGTTTATAAGGTAGACAATCTAAATGAACGGATTTGTATGCCAGACAGTAACATAGATCTGTAATTTAATTCTGGTCTCAAATGGTATCCTCTAATGAACTTCAAGACTGGAGAAATGGGTTTGATTTTTTTGTCGTTGTGGATGAGTCAGAAAGTGGCATGAAAACAGCGTTGGTCGATAAGAGAGAAGACTGAGCAACTCAGCGAAAATGGAGTTTCAAGAATGGAAATGCTCCTGTGAGAGCAGCAGAAATCATCCTGATTGAGGTCTGACAGGCCTGAATTGGCTGTTCAGCTAAGGAATAATGAAGACGAACTCCGATTTATGAACGTCAGCATGAGAAAGTTGTTAAGACATCCGTTGCTAGAGAATGAGTACAAGATCAGAGGCTGAGAAAGAAGAGTGAGGTTTTTTAGTGTAGTCTGTCTTTAGTCTGTGCTGGAATATACTGAGAATAGTAGAGCTCGCCTTTATGAAGATGGGCAGGGTTGTATCTGCACAATGCTACAAGGCAAAAATGCGCATTTAGAACTGTATAGTAAATGCCGAATTAGTTACACGGCTGAATCAAAAGCTGTCTGTGGTGTATTACGGCATACGAAAAAGACTTCTTCTAAAAGGTATAAGACTACTGTGCGAGATAAGAGAAGCATTGCACTAGGGCAAAAGAAGACCTTTTTTCCTAAATCAACTCCCGCATCTTTCAAACATGTCCTTGTGCTTCTCGGGTTGCCATTGGTGAAGTGGTACGGGACCAAGAGGCATGGGGCCCCATCCTGTTTTGCACCAGCTGCAATGTATGTAACAGGCCAAGCTATCTCTCTAGAGTTTTGTGGTTTTTAGCGCCTTTGGAGCCTGCCTCGTGTTTGCTTTTCCCCAAGAGTAGGGGAGGAGGAGTGACACTTTGACCGAAGTCTGAGAGGAAGCACGTGCCTAGGAATTGTGAGGGCAGTGTGAAAGAAGGTAACTTATGGAACGAAGTAGAAAGAAGGAAGAAAAAGGAAGAAATGAAAAAGCGATGAACGCAGGTAAAAGAGAGGATGAAAGGCAGCAAGGAGAGAAAACATTCAGTGAAAGGTGTCAAGAAGATAAGAGTGAGAGAAAAAAGTAGATTACAAACAAAAGCAGCTGTGAGAAGAGAGAGAGACAGAGGAAAAAAGAATGTTAGAATAAATAAGAGGATGGAGGAGGGAGAGATGTACATAGAGACTGGACAACAAGTTATACCTCTGAAAGAGAAATGGAAGAAATACATTGAAAGAGAGGCTGGGGAGACGTTTAGGACACAGAGACAATAGAGGAGAAAGAGGAGGAAAGGAAGTAGGAAGAACAAGCATTTGCAATGTAATTGGTCTCACGTTTTCCTCGAGTTAGAGCTATTAGCATTGTAAATTACTAACTGGACTTTTCTTGCCACACAAGCTGAAATTAAAAAGTAAATCAGTTGGCATAAGCGAGTGGATTCAAGGAGCCGCTGTGATCGTGATGGAGACACACAAAAGAAGTTTACTTGCAGTCGAATAATACCAACGACCCTGCAAATTACTATCTATCACACTCTTACCCAGCCTAATTAAAATTCTGGAGAAAAATACATTTTCCGCACAAAACTCAAAATTTCTTGAATGCGGCAATACTTGGAATTGAATCTGTGCTGTTGATGACCATGGAAGTAATGTGTCAGATATAAGAAGACATTTAAATGGCTGTCCTGTTCATGCTGGAGTTATCAGCCACTTTTGATATGATCAACCATTGCATCTTAATTACTCAACTGGTTAAAACTGGCATACACTGCACTCTCTTTGTATGACTTAAATCATTCGTAGGCAATCGCACACAGATGTTACTTTTGCTCGCCTTCTTTTCAGATAAAGTACCGGTGAACTGTGAGCTCCACAGGGATCATCATTATCACCTCTACTTTTTTTTATGTACAGCATACATCACTATCATATGCAGGAAATATTCAAATCATTGTAGGGGCAGTCGGTGGGGATTAAAGAGTGGATGAACCACAATTTCTTAAAACTGAATCCAAGCTAAAAAAAATCTTATTCCAGGAAACATCCCCTCGCTCTGGGACTGCATTTTGTACCCACCCAGAGCTACTGAACAACCTCATTCTGCTGAACACAAGAAAGCTAACATAATCAGACCCACAATCAATTCTAACTCACACCTAATATAATAGTATATTCTTGGACCTTGAGGATATATTTTGGCCAAACTTCTACTTGTGCAGAATGTAGCCATCTGTACGGTTTGTAATCTTCACTAATTTACTCACGTTACGGAGACTTGCCGCTCCCTGCACTGACTCCAAATTTAGAAATGAATACAGTTTAGGACTCTGTATCGCCCACAGGGTATCCTAGGACACTGAAAAATCTGAATAAGAAAATAAAATTTGCCCATACGCCCCACACCATCTTGTGCCCTTCATCTTTGTTATTTTCTTTTCTATCAGTAAACATGCACTGCCAAAGCCAATAAGTCTGGCCTTGCCAGTCGTGCAGTGGTTAATTTTGTTTTATTTTCTATTACAAGAATGTGCCACAAAAAGTAAAGAGGAAAAGAAAACATGCATACTCAGATTTTGCCTCTATATACTTTCATTAAACATTTTAACTGAAAAAACATTCACTAATGTGGCTGTTTTTCTAGTGAATGTGTATTTATATAAAAGCCTATCAGTTGTGCCATGCACTTTGTAATTATTTGTAAAAGAGCCAAGAACGAATCACCAGCTAACCAAGCACACACTGCAGACAGCTACAATGTCACAACGTTACCTAAACACTTTATTATAGAAAATAAGATCCTGGTTTACCTGGTCACCCAAAGTGCAGACAAAATAAAAAGTCACTATTTAAATGTAACATAAATATACTAAAATGAAAAAAAACACTTGGAACCAGGTTTTTGCACAGAAGAGAAAGGAACTACTTTTGGGTGAATGTGAGTAAATGTGCACAGCTTTGTGCAGTCACTCAAAGTAGAGGTGGCTAATGGATAAACGGGGTTGAATCATTGCCACATGCTGTATCTTGTGGTTGCCGAAGGTAAAAACGTGAATAACGATTCAACAGACCAACGGATGAAGACTACAGACAAAATGCCCCTTTGTGTATGTATGTGAAGTCTTTTGGAAAAAATAATAGTCTGAAGAGACAGCTAAGGCTGTGCCAAAGCCCAGATCTAAAAATGACCTGAGTTGGTGGTTGCTCCTTCCATCACCTAGCCCCCAAGCTTTGAAATTATTACCTTAGAGTAGGCGAGTTGTAGACCCTGAAAAATAGTATGAGATGTGACATGAAATTAATTAACTTGTATTTTGTTTCTTCTGGAACTCTCTAAAGGCTGAACGATAGATAATAGAACTGAACATCCTAGCTGGGCTATGATCACAATAAAAAATGTTGAGTCCCTAGTTAGTTTAAGGTTCAGAAAGGAGATTTATACTCATATAATCCTACTTGTTACACAATGCATCTCTGTGTGAAACGTGTGGAATTAATAGACCAGGCATGCACAGAAAGAAAAGCCACTTTATGTATCAATTTAAAGGTAAGAATAATAGATATACATTATGAGACTCCGAAAGTAAATGAATTGTCAATGACTTGAACAAAACCGATCCGACCCAATGCTCCCACAATGATGAACAGAAGAGAGCAGGTAGAAGTGAATTGATTTGCAGGGTCAACTCTGCTTCTGATTTTTTCAGTATATGGCAGACGATTAGAAACGTGCACCTTTGAGCTGAGTAACCTTACTATCAATTATTTACTAGATGGGCGCAAAATACTGGTAACAAGCGTTATTTTAAAAAAACAAGCATGCTTAGTGTTAATAAATTAATTGAACAAACTGATATTCAAGAGGAAATGACAGTTATCTGTATTACAAAATGAAAGAAATATTGCATACATTTTTAGATTAAACAAATATTTTACATCACTAGGCATATTAATCTGATTTGTTTTATTGCGATGGCATCAACAGATCGCTATTGTGTTGTCATTCTGCAATGGTACACCACACTCAACTTTTTTTTTTAGCAATGACAGAGGTTCGTAAAGTAGAAATGCAGCTATTTCAATGTTTTACTAGCATGCCTCTAACAGGTTTGCAGTCTTGCCCAATTTGACTTTGTTTGATCCCGGACTGCCTGAACACCCCTGAACCACAGGCAAATGACAAGCTAACATCCTGAGGCAAAAATGACAAGATCTGTCTTAACGTAAAGCCCGTGTTTTGTATGACAGACGATCTTATGCCCAAAAACAAACTGAAAGGATAACAAACGTAGTTTGCTTTTTCACGATAGTCAGCGATAGAGAGCAGCCAGTATGACACATACAAGGTAACCAAACATTTGCAAAGCAATGGGTCTCACGTTTGCTCAAGTTAGAGCTATTAGCATTGTAGCTTACTAACTGGACTTTTCTTGCCACACAGACTGAAAATAAAAAGTAAAACAGTTGTCATAAGCAAGCCGATTCAAAGCGCCGCCGTGAGCATGCAGGAGACACACAAGAATAAAAAGAAATTTGCTCGCAGTCAAAGTTCTCAGCAAACCTGCAATTATCCATGTGACAGGGTCGGTCCCCTAGGCGGTAACAAAACCACCTGAAGGGGGGACAAAGGTAAAGCAGTTACCATCTAAAACAAAGGATTTTTAAAAGGCAGGTCCACAAACGAGTGATAGTGATGGGCGTGCAATGGGTGTGGTTAAAAGCCCAGATACATACCAACAAGTTGGAAAAGCACCCTGCTATGCTCAATCTAAAAACGAGGAGCAACATGGTGAGAGCACTTCTAAGCAGGAGCTGTATAGTCTTAATGCACACAGATTGTTTAAAATTGTATATTGGGAGTAAGGGAAGCAGTACAAATCACTGACCACTTTATTGAAAAGGCCGCTTTAAATCGCCCCTCATCACCTCTGCAGACAGCAAACAGAGGTCAGTTACAGGTTTGCGTCCGGTGATAGGCAACGACAAATGCGGTACCTGTCATGCATTAGAGGATGCCATTGTGTCTCAGGAATTTACATTTGGAAAGAAGACTATCAAACTCTCACACATGACTAACTGTAAAACTACAAATGTTATCTATCTTGTTCTGTGTCCTTGCATCTCGGATACATCGGAGAGATGAGTAGAGAATACAGACAACGCTACAGTGGACATAAATCCATGATGCTCAATCAGAGGGAGGGAGCCCCATTGATCCAACATTAGACACAGGAGAACCATATGGATAAACAATTAAGATGAATCATCCTGGAAAGGATACAATCAATTAGAGGGATGGATGTCAACAGGAAAAGGAAAATGAGAGAAGTATACTGGATGTATACATTGGAGACATAGTTTGAAGACCTTAATGAGTACATCTTCTGGGAGAATGCTGTGGGATAACTCCATCCTGTGGGTTTATGCTTCCAAGGTATGGTTCCTTGGCGGTTATTGTTTTCTCCTGATCTCCCCTAGTTAGGTTTCTGGTCCTGGACCTATGGTGCCTTACACATGGGTGGTCATTCTGACCCTGGCGGTCTTTGACCGCCAGGGCGGAGGACCGCGGGAGCACCGCCGACAGGCCGGCGGTGCTCCAATGGGGATTCCGACCGCGGCGGTAAAGCCGCGGTCGGACCGGCACCACTGGCGGGGTCCCGCCAGTGTACCGCGGCCCCATTGAATCCTCCGCGGCGGCGCAGCTTGCTGCACCGCCGCGGGGATTCCGACCCCCCCTACCGCCATCCAGATCCCGGCGGTCGGACCGCCGAGATCCGGATGGCGGTAGGGGGGGTCGCGGGGCCCCTGGGGGCCCCTGCAGTGCCCATGCCACTGGCATGGGCATTGCAGGGGCCCCCGTAAGAGGGCCCCTACATGTATTTCACTGTCTGCTGCGCAGACAGTGAAATACGCGACGGGTGCAACTGCACCCGTCGCACAGCTTCCACTCCGCCGGCTCGATTCCGAGCCGGCTTCATCGTGGAAGCCTCTTTCCCGCTGGGCTGGCTGGCGGTCTGAAGGCGACCGCCCGCCAGCCCAGCGGGAAAGTCAGAATTACCGCCGCGGTCTTTCGACCGCGGAACGGTAACCTGACGGCGGGACTTTGGCGGGCGGCCTCCGCCGCCCGCCAAGGTCAGAATGAGGGCCATAGTGTCTGTTCCTCCTGCTCTGTGGGGCTAACTCATATAGTTTTGTTCCTCTGAACCTTATTATTGTATGTATTATATATTTTTTTGTTTGTTTTTTTCCTGTTGGATCCTTTGTGACATTTTATTAGCCCTTATTTTCTCCTATTCTTCAGTTTAGGTTATTATTTTGTAGCAGCCTTGGTCGCAGTTCGGCAGCCATCCAAGTGAGCCTGCAGTATGGTATGATTTATATCTCTGTTCCATCATGGTGCCCATGTTTTTTATATATTTTTTTCTCCTCTGGTACTAGTAGTCTGTTTTTGATGTTTACAGTGGATACACATTCACATTAACAAGCCAGCACATGATGCGCTAAACTGGTATTTAACCTCTCTCTAACACCAGGGTACCATGCCTCTCCTTTGTAAGAGAATCCAAGGATTTCTGTAGAGATGTAAGGAACAGAACTCCTATATTATACAGGTAAGGTTTATCCTCCCTCGGCAGGGTCACGTTTCTGAGCAGAGGCTCGAGCCATGTTTGTCTCAAGTCTGCTTAGGCCCAGTTATGCTGGTTTTCCCCGGCTGTTAGACTTGACATGCCTTAGGGTGGTCACCCCTAACTTTTTGCCTGCCTCCCTCCACTTTTTGGACTATGTTTTTGCTGGCTTTTAGACTCTGCGCACCTTACCACGGCTAACCAGTGCTAAAGTGCATATGCTCTCTCCCTTTAAACATGGTAACTTTGGATCATACCCAATTGGACTATTTAATCTACTTATAAGTCCCTAGTAATGTGCACTGTAGGTGCCTAGGGCCTGTAGATTAAATGCTACTAGTGGGCCTGCAGCACTGGTTGTGCCACCCACTCAAGTAGCCCCTTTACCTTGTCCCAGGCCTGCCATTGCAAGGCCTGCGTGTGCAGTTTCACTGCCAATTCGACTTGGCATTTAAAAGTACTTGCCAAGCCTAAAACTCCCTTTTTTCTACACATAAGTCACCTCTAATGTGTGCCCTAGGTAACCCCTAGGGCAGGGTGCTGTGTGGGTAAAAGGCAGGGCATGTACCTGTGTAGTTTACATGTCCTGGTAGTGTAAAACTCCTAAATTCGTTTTTACACTACTGTGGGGCCCGATCCCTTCATAGGCTAACATTGGAGCTGCCCTCATACATTATTGAAGTGGTAGCTGCTGATCTGAAAGGAGCAGGAAGGACATATTTAGTATGGCCAGAATGGTAATACAAAATCCTGCTGCCTGGTGAAGTTGGATTTAATATTACTATTCTAGAAATGCCACTTTTAGAAAGTTAGCATTTCTTTGCACTTAAATCTTTCTGTGCCTTACAATCCACGTCTGGCTGGGTTTAGTTGACAGCTCCTTGTGCATTCACTCAGACACACGCCAAACACAGAGTACTCAGCCTCACTTGCATACATCTGCATTTTGAATGGGTCTTCCTGGGCTGGGAGGGTGGAGGGCCTGCTCTGACACAAAGGACTGCCACACCCCCTACTGGGACCCTGGCAGACAGGATTGAACTGAAAGGGGATCAGGTGCACTTCTAATCCACTCTTTGAGGTCTCCCCCACTTCAAAGGCACATTTGGGTATAAAACAGGGCCTCTGCCCTACCACCTCAGACACTTGCTGGAGAAGAAACCTGAACCAGAACCTGCATCCTGCCAAGAAGAACTGCCTGCCTGCTCAAAGGACTCACCTGACTGCTTTCTACAAAGGACTGCTGCCTTGCTGTTGGCCTGCTGCCTTGCTGAACTCTTGTCTGACTGTAAAGGTGCTCTCCAAGGGCTTGGATGGAGCTTGCCTCCTGTTCCCTGAAGTGTCAGGATCAAAAAGACTTCTTTCTTTCAACTGGACGCCGTGGGTGCCGAAAAATTCAACGCACAGCTTGTTCGGCGGTGACAAATTCACCGCACCCCGATCCGGAAAGACGCCGCTCGACACGACGCCTACGGTGCGACAGGAACTTCGATGCACGGCCCGCCTGGACAACGCCGCCCGGCTTCCCAAGAGGAAATCGACGCGACGCCTGCCGTGAGGAAGAAAATTCCACGCCCAACCCCCCTGGAATGACTCGCAGCCGGATAACAAGCCTAGGATTCCACACATAGACCCTGGGACATCTGGTAATCCCGTGACCCACAGAAGGAGTTGGCCCGCGTGCCAGAAAACGACGCACGTCTTTCCTGAGTGAAAAATAACGACGCAAGTCAGTGTGTGAAGGGGCAAAACCAACGCACACCCCATTTTTCTTCCCGTAGAACGACGCACGTCTCCCCGTGTGAAAAATAACGACGCAAGTCCGTGTGTGAAGTGGCGAAACCGACGCACACACCATTTTTCCACGCATCTCCTCCTCTGTGGCCTTCTGCAGAGATTTTCCGCTGCAAACCAGGTACTTTGTGCTTGAAAGAGACTTTGTTTGCTTTTTAAAGACTTAAGACACTTTATATCACCTTTCAGTGATATCTCTACAAATGCTTATTGCATCTTTTATTGTGTTGATCTACAAATACCCAGATAAATATTATATATTTTTCTAAACAATGTGTGGTGTATTTTTGTGGTGCTATATTGTGTTATTGTATGATTTATTGCACAAATACTTTACACATTGCCTTCTAAGTTAAGCCTGACTGCTTGTGCCAAGCTACCAGAGGGTGGGCACAGGATAATTTGGATTGTGTGTGACTTACCCTGACTAGAGTGAGGGTTCTTGCTTGGACAGAGGGTAACCTGACTGCCAACCAAAAACCCCATTTCTAACACCGGCTCACTTTTATTTTCTACGCATTTTATTTATTTTTCCTTATGTGCATGCTACCTATGTCTCTTGAAGGGCTTAGAGGGCCCATATTTATGAATGTGTAGATCCGGCAATTAGGCCTTTTTGGACCTTTGGTGTTATTCATATAACTTTAAGATGCTGTAGTCCCCCACTGGCTCCATTATCACCATGTTTCAGATATGATGGCCTTTCGGGGACTTATTGCTGATTGTATATTTTTCTAGCACCCTATTTAGTCATAAAAAAGAACCAAATGTGAAATTGGTCACCCAGACTGACTTGGTTGCTGCAACGCAGCTCTCGTACTGGTGGGTCAAAAGCAACAACCAGCTGGGAAAATTTCATAAGATCACTAATTCATCCAGCAAAAGACCTCAAATAACATCAACAGGAAGCCTTTACAACAAGAACTCTGTTGTAGTCAAAACTATGCCCACTGCCTGTCTCCTTATCTCACAAAATAGACAAATTCAAGATCTTAAAAAGCAATAAATAGATCATTACAGAGTCTTCGTCTATCTGGCCCATTAACAACATTCTGAAGGAAATGAGGGATTAAAAGCAAGGAAGAAAAAAATAACATGGCAAGCAAAGAGGGAAGCTGAAGAGACATTCTGGGCCAAGCTACTCCATTGTGTAAATGATAACAACAGCACAAGATTCTGGAGAACAATAGATAATCTACTTAAGCCTTCAATTCATGGAGTAAACTCTCACTTGACAGAAGAGTTCTGGGTTAACATTATCATGTCTCATTTTAATACGGTCCCTTCCAGTCGCAAGCAAGGAAGAATGGTATTAAGTCACATGAATGAAGGAGCCACACAAGCCTAAGGTGGCACGGAGCACCGGGACCTAATGGGATTCCTGTGGTCTTTTTTTACATTAGACCCAGATTACTGGGCAGAAGCACTGAACCCGGTGTTTGAAGAAATTCTCCAAACAGGAATAATTCCAGCATCCTGAAGGGGGTGATTATCTCCCCAATCTTTAAGAAAGGAGACAAGAGCAAGCCAAAAAACTACAGGTTGGTCACTTTACTTGACAATGATGCCAAATACTATACTGGCCTCATCTTAGAAGACCTAAAGGACTGGGAAACAGTAAACACAATAATCCCCCTCAAACAAACCAGATTCAGGAAGGACATGGGGACTGCTACAAATGCACAAATTCTCTCCTTGCTGATTGATGCCGTCAAGGCTGTCAACCTCCCACTATACCTCTGCTTCATTGCTTACATCTCAGCATTTGATTATATAGTCAGGAAGATACTGTGGGACAAACTAGCAAAAAGAGACATCCTGTCTGGACTCTTGAAGCAGCTAATCTTGCTACATACTGACACCTGTGTTCAAGTGAAGCTAGGGGTGGCTGAATACCTGACAAAAAGGACCCGACCAACAAGGGGCTGAAACAAAGCTGCGTACTAGCCCCGATCCTGTTCAATCTCTTCATGGCTTACATATTACCTGAGTTAGACAAATTCAAATCCCACGCACATAGGATGGGTGGGCTCAGCCTCTCAAACTTACTATATGCTGATGATAACGCGTCAGAACCTTGATAAGTAAACTTACAAGGAGACACGTCTAGGCCAATGAACCTTTTGACCACGTTTGGAGACTTCACAGAACGAGATATCTTTCTGCCATCACAATCAATCGGTCAATAGCTCTATCAATATGTGTAATAACTGATCAATCAAGCTAATCAATAACATTTAATATAGATCAATATATTGACCACACCATGGCCTTCAGCCATGAATAACCACAACACATCTAATAGGTGTTAAGATATTTATTCCCTATTAGCTACAATCTAATATCATGTTTATTAGTTTCAACAATAACAAGCACATCAAAACCACTATAACTTGGCAACCCGAGCAAAACTTTATCAAAGCATAGATCATGAACATTAGAATAAAGCACAACATTAACATGGTCAGCTTTAGCAGAGCATCATTAATACATTATTCAACAAAGCAAGAATTCAGTCATTTGTCTATTTGCATCCAATATTAGTGAACTCCTTAACTAACAACGAATTAGCATCAGCATGTTTGGGCTTCATGCAAAACAATTTAGCAAACACCAATTTGGAAAAACATCTAACTATGGCCTCTATCAAAAGAGCAGTTGGTCCCTAGAAAGAAAAGGCAAACAGACAATTACAATTTCATCAGATAGTTACCCATCCGAGTGAGTCAGCAAACAGCGTCAGTCTTCGTCCTCAGGACATCAGTCGATTCGCCATCAGAAAATGTAGAACGGGTTAAGTTTCAGTAGGGCATAGACAAAGAACAAGGCTCTTCCCTCATAAGGAGGAGAAGTGTATAACAAACAAGGAATAGGATGAGGATGGTTTAAAGTATCAGACGGCTAAAGACAAAGTCTCTCAGAATGGCAAGGGATGATGAAGAATGGCGAAGAATGGCTTCAAAAGTGGCTTGCTTCTCCTTGAGTCATGTGGTTATATCAAAACTGTCGAACAAGTCTCTAATTTCCCATTGGGCAATATTTGGTGCATCATTATCTCTGTCCACTAATTCTCCACACACCTTACTAGAATTTTCCACAAAACACAGTTCTCATGCCGTTGATTGGTTCCTGTGATTGACGTCTTCATCAGGTGGAATGTCAGGTAAGAAAATTTACACTTTACGCTCCAGTCAGTAATCCCATTGTCTTATCCTAGCCCAGGCGACCTTGCACCTGTTGCGAATTACACTGTTGCATTCCGCAAGAATGTCTCCTTGAGCAAGTCGGGACCCATGAGAAAGAATTTACTACAGCTACACACACATATCTGTAGCTTCTGGAAAAGTACAGCTTTGTGTCCTTCAGGAAAACAGCACATTGCACGTTAGAAAACCACAGTTAATATGAGACCAGGCAGCTAGGCCCATAACCCCTAATACAACCCTTAATACTAATACAAAGTCATACATTAGTACATTGTTAATTCATCATTAGTCAGTTTCATTTATCATCGTATATATTAGTGGCCACTCCCCGTGGGCACATTTCAAACGCGTACATTATTTCTACATTACCACATTTTCTATGCAGCTCCACTACACATTAAATTGCAAGCTTTACATGTTAATATTGATTTCAAAGGTTACACTCCAACACTGATGACCTTGTGCTAATCAGCCGAACTCCAGTTGGCCTTCAGCGCCTACTTGACCCAACCCATGACTACTCTTTAAAAAACGGGAAACAGTTAATGAATACAAATATTTGGGAGTCATATTAGACAGCAAAGGCACATTCACACCTCATTAAGAGACATTAAAAAGAGGAGGATTGGACATGGCAGTTGCACTAAAAACCTTAAGAACAAAACCACCGGACCAAGCCTCCCCCCAAATCATCAGGTAATACAAGAAAAACGTATCCTGACTATGGGAACTAATGTATGAGGGGTAGGGATGCTAGCACTCTGAACAACATAATAAAAAAGGCTCTGCAGATGATTTTTAGCCTACCAAATTACACATCCCCAACACAAATAAGACTAGAATTCAGCTTACAGTTGCAACAATTCGCGTGCAGGGACGCCTATGTAAAAAGCTTTTATAACATCAAGAGTGCTGAGCCTGGTTCTCTAAATGTTTACCTGTGGAACGAATTATGGACTAAAGGTGTAGACGCAACAAATAGATACTACACGAGTCAATAGAGCTATTGGGACACCATAGCCTCTGGGAAATCCCGGGAACATACAACAGCTTTAAAAAAACTCGTAACTAAAGGCCTCAAAAGGTTCTCAATTCTGAAAGATAAAGCAGAACTTTCAGAAAGAAACCTCAGTGGCGCGGCACAATACCACTTAGCTGTCACTAAAAGACATAAAGGAAAAATATCTCCGGTATTGGCTCGGCATCCTCCCTGCGCTGCCACATCTGCCTCCATGGAAGCGACCCCAGACGTTCATCAGCTGTAGATTGTGCGGGGCAGCAAAAGAGGACGTTTTGCACTTAATATGAATACGCGAGAACTCGGACATGAACGTAGATCATTGCTAGGACAAATTTTCAGTGCAAAAGGAATGAGAACATGCAGGCAGCCATGAAAGCATGTTTTGCCGGAGAAGACATGCAGCTGACCTCCCGACTTGTCCGTTTTCTAACCTTTTTAGAACAGAGAATGCAGTTATCAACTACACTCCCGGCTGCGAACCAGACCACATAAGTGGCTTGCTTTCACTTAGTAGGCCTATTCAGCACAAATGAACTTATAAGTACTGACAACCCCGCAGGAGGGTTCCCTCAGCCACGCAGAGCAGTAATATTGAGTGGATAATTAACAATGGGAATCCCCGGGCTCCAAACACCTGGCTAAGAGTGCGCTAAATCATTCTACAAGCTCTTTCTAGTGGCCCACTGTGTTAGACACTACTTGCATGCCCATTGGTCTGTTAGTCATACAATCGATAGCACATTATTAACCTGCCCTCCGATTTTATGCCCCATTGTGGTCATTATGGGCATCTAGTATTGTGTCTACTGCTAAGAGGCTGATAAAAGCAGGTTTTCTTTGGAAAAATTGTAAAACTCACTAACATAATTATTAGCACAGCTATAGACCTCTGACACAATTGGCATAATGGACTTTATCTTATGGCTGTCTAATATGTGTAACCTGACTCGTTTTAATTTTTATTGCAATGGTTTTCAATAATCACGCAAATAAAGATTACTTGCTTGCTTACTTAGTATTTAGTCATACTCTGGCCTCTGGGACAGACTTTATCCCCTACGTACTAGCTACTTGTTTTCCTCACCTGTTTTCGCATGTTCTTGTTTGTCCTAGCATTCAGAGTACTCCCTTTTTTGATTTTCTATGACCCTACTTGGGGGCGCCGTGTGATTTCAGGAATGGTCTTGTATATTTTGTATCGAGTACCAAGCATTAATATATACTTGATGTTTTCTCCCTATGAGTGTAGGTGTACCAGGCAGGGTCTGAGTGGAACTTGTTTTGTGGTTGCCCAATGCGATGTAATGCAGAGTTCTTATTGGCTTTATGGTCCCTCACCAGGTCAGTGTAAGTCACCCCTATGGTTGACGCTCCTAACCCGGAGGGCAGGGTGCAGGTACCTGTATGTGAGGCCCCCCTGCTTGAGCGGGGGTGCCCCAACGAACTCCAGTTCCATTGCACTGGACTTCGTAAGTGCAGGGAAGTCATTTTACTTGTGCAACGGACGCAGGTGAGTCCAGCTACATAATGGTAACTCTGAACCTGGGCATGTTTGGTATCAAACATGTCGGAATCATGCCCCAATAGTGTTGCCATTATTGGTTGTATGACTCTATGCACTCTTGGGGCTTCTTAGAGGACCCCCAGTATTTCTCTGACCAGTTTTCTGGCGATGTCCAGGCAGCACGCGCTGCTGCCACCCCATAGACAGGGTTCTGTCCTCCTGCAGCTTGACCAGCTCAAGCAGGGGAAGGCAGAACAAAGGATTTCCTGTGGGAGAGGGAGGCAACACCCTCTCCCCTTGGAAATAGGTGTTCTATTGCTTGGGAGGGGTAGCCTCCCCAAGCCACCGACATGCTTTGAAGGGCACATTTGGTACCTTTCTTGCATAAACCGGATTACACCAGTCCAGGGACCTGTGGTCCCTGCTCTGGCATGAAACTGGACAAAGGAAAGGGGAGTGACCACTCCCCCATCACCACCCAAGGGGTGGTGCTCAGAGCTCCTTTAGGTAGCCACTCGATTCTGATATCTTGAATCCAAGATGGGCAGAGGCCCCTGGGAGCATCTGAGTGGCCAGGCCAGGCATGTGACGTCACAGTCCCCTCCTGATAGTTGATCACCTTGCAGATGGCCAAGCCCCCTTTTTACGACTATTTAGGGTCTCCCTCTTGAGTGGGTCCTCATATTCAACATGCAAGATTCCAGCAGGACTCTTCTGCATCATTTACTTTATCTTCTGGCCTCTGGAACTGCAACTACAACTACACTCTTCAGGAATCAACACTCTACAACTTCAGTGACAACTTCTCTTTGCAACATTGTTTCTCTCTCAACTGTAACATTTCCCCATCTGTGCATCCTTTGAGGTTGACGAGACTCCAGCCTGCACCAAGAAGTAAGAAGGAATCTCCCTTGGTGTGAAGGAGTCACTACCCTGCATCTGCAGACACCAATTGCAACGACGACTAGCTGCGTGGATTTACTTTCCGCTGGAACTGTGTGGATCCTGCTTTACAGGTGGTGGTCTTCAGTTGTTCCCTTGGGCCTCTCTGCCAGCTGTCCAACTTGGGAGATGGTAAGCCTTTGCATCTCCTTGCAGGACAGTCCCCGATGCACCGCAACTCTTGAAGCTGCCAAGGCTTGTTTGCTCCTGCTCCAAGGGATCTTTAGGCTTCGTGTAGCCCGGCCCCCAGTACTTCTTCCTGCCAAGCACAGTCTCCTGTCTGCGGCTCCAGCGACGTGGATGTCCTCTTCAGATGTGCGGAGTGGGCCTCACAGTAACTTGCTATGCCTGCTGTCAGTGGGTTGCCTGTGGGGGCTGTCTCCTCTTCTGGTGACTCTCCTGACTGCTGAGGGTCACCCTGGACTCCCCTCCTTGGGTCAAGTCCTCTTGGCCTTGCTGACCTTCTTCAGCCTTGCAACTTGTTTTGCTCTTCTTTTGCTTTGCCAAGGCTTGTTGGTGGTCTTCCTGCACCACTGACCCATTGTCACCCTACAGCCGACATGGGAAACCATCTGCATCACTTCAGGGACTCCTCTTCAGCTCATGTGGTGCATAGCTGGTCTTCTTCGTCCCCTGTCGACATGGACCTGCATCCACAGAAGGGTGGGTAGTGGCTCGTGTCACAACCGGACACTCCATCATAAACTGGACTTGGTCCCCTTCCTTTGCAGGTCCTCCTCTGCCAGAATCCACCTTTGGGTTCTTCCAGTCTTGTTTGGGTCTTGCACAATCCTTTTCCCAAATCTTCCTGTTGGGCTTGGGGAAAACCAGATACTTACTTCTGCTCTCCTGGTCGCTGGGTGTCTCTCTGGTACTCACCTTTTGGGATTCCTAGTTCCTCCAGCTCCTCTCTGACAATTCCATAACCTTAGGTGGGAAGCTGTATCTCACATTTCACTTATTTAGTATATTGTTTGGACCTCCCCTAGGGCCTACACTATTTTCTATAACTTTTGCCAATGCTTGTTACTTTTATACTCTTCACTGATTGCTAATGTGTATATAATAGTGTGTTTACCCACCTCCAGCTGGGGGAGTGCCTATTAGTATTTGTGTTACCATAAAAAGTACCTTTAGTTTTGTAACACTGTGTGGTTCTTTCATGTGGGAGAGTACTGGGTGACTATAGAGGTACTGCATAAGCTTTGCATGTCTCCTAGGCAAGTTTTGGCTGCTCATCCACAACTACCCCTAGAGAGCCCTGGCTTCCTAGACACTACCTACACTTCACTAATAGGGAATACCTGGACCTGGTATAGGGTGATAATATCATCGATGTCCACCATGACCTAGGCCAGCTTCATATATGGGGCATTTCCTGTCAGGCACTAGGCCTACCCACACAAGTGAGGTACCATTTTTAATGGGAGACTTGGGTGAATGATGGGTGGAAGGACGTTTGTGGCTCCCCTCAGGTTCCAGAACTTTGCATCGCTGAAATGTGGGGAAAATGTTTTTTAGATAAATTTTGAGGTTTGCAAAGGATTCTGGGTGACAGAACCTGGTGGTCACCTAATTCTGGATTTTCCCAGGTTTCTATTTTTTTTTTTAATGTATAGGTTTGCTATGTTTCCCAAGGTGCAGGCTGGACTAGAGTCCATAATCCACAGCTAGGCATTTTGCAAAAGAAAGTCAGTTTTCATTGGAAAAATTTGATGTATCCACCTTGTGATTTGGGTCATTTCCTCTTGCGGGCATTTGGCCTACTCACGCCTGCGAGGTACTATTTTTATCAGGAGACTTGAGGGACTGCTAGGTGGAAACATATTTGGGGCTCCTCCCAGATTCCAGAACTTTGCAATTCTGAAGTTTGAAGAAAATGTGTTTTTTAGACCAATTTTGAGGTTGTCAGAGCATTTTGGGTGACGAAACGTGGTGCGAGCCCCCAACAAGTCACCCAATTCTGGATTCCTCTCATTGTCTAGTTTTAAAAAATGTACAGGTTTGCTAGGTTTTCCTAGGTGCCGGCTGAGCTAGAGGTAGAAATCCACAGCTAGGCACTTTGCAAAAAACATGCCTGTTTTCATTGGGAAAATGTGATGTGTCCACGTTGTGTTTTGAAGCATTTACTGTCACGGGTACTAGTCCTACCCATACAAGTGAGGTACCATTTTTTATCGAATGACATGGGGGAATGCTGGGTAGAACGAAGTTTGTGGCTTCCCTCAGATTCCAGAACTTTGCATTCCTGAAATGGGAGGAAAATGTGTTTATGGGACACATTTTGAGGTTTGCAAAGGTTTCTGGGTGAGAAAAGCTGTTGAGAGCCCCACAAGTCACCCCATTTTTAATCTCCCTTAGTATCTAGTTTAAAAAAATGTATAGGTATGCTACGTTTCCCTAGATGTTAGCTGAACTACTGCCCAAAATCCTCAGCTAGGCACTTTGCAAAAAACACGTCCGTGTTCATTGGAAAAATGTGATGTGTCCACATCGTGTTTAGGTGCATTTCCTCTCGCGGGCACTAGGCCTACCCTCACAAGTGAGGTACCATTTTTACTGGGAGACATAGGGGAATGCTGGGTGGAAGGATGTTTGAGGACTCCCTCACATTCAAGATTTTTGCATCGCTGAAATGTAAGGGAAATGTGTTTCTTCAGACAAATTTTGAGGTTTGCAAAGGATTCTGGGTGACAGAACCTGGTGAGAGACACACAAGTCCCCATATTCTGGATTTCCCTAGGTGTCTAGTTTTAAAAAATGTACAGGTTTGCTAGGTTTCCCTAGGTGCTGGCTGAACTGCAGCCCAAAATCCTAAGCTAGGCACTTTGCAAAAAACACATCTGTTTTCTTTGGAAAAATGTGATGTGTCCACGTTGTGTTTAGGTGCATTTCCTCTCGCAGGCACTAGGCCTACCCACACAAGTGAGGTACCATTTTTACTGGGAGACTTAGGGGAATGCTGGATAGAAGGAAGTTTGAGGATTCCCTCAGGTTCCAGATTTTTGTATCGCTGAAATGTGAGACAATTTGTTTTTTTTCAGACACATTTTGAGGTTTGCAAAGGATTCTGGGTGACAGGACCTGGCGAGAGCCACACAAGTCCCCATATTCTGGATTTCCCTAGGTGTATAATTTAAAAAAATGTATAGGTTTGCTAGGTTTTTCTAGGTGCCTGCTGAGCTAGAGGCCAAAATCCACAGCTAGGCACTTTGCAGAAAACACGCCCGTTTTCATTGGAAAAATGTGATGTGTCCACGTTGTGTTTTGGGGCATTTACTGTCACGGGCACTAGGCCTACCCATACAAGTGAGGTACCATTTTTATCGGATGACTTGGGGGAATGCTGGGAAGAAAGAAGTTTATGGCTCCTCTCAGATTACAGAACTTTGCATCGCTGAAATGTGAGGAAAATGTGTTTTTTGGACACATTATGGGGTTTGCAAAGGTTTCTGTGTGACAGAAGCTGGCGAGCACCCCACAAGTCACCCCATTTTTGATTTCCCTAGGTATCTAGTTTTAAAAAATGTATAGGTTTGCTAGGTTTTCCCTAGATGCTATCTGAACTACAGACCAAAATCCTTAGCTAGGCACTTTGCAAAAAACAGTCTGTTTTCATTGCAAAAATGTGATGTTTCCACGTTGTGTTTAGGTGCATTTCCTCTTGTGTACATTAGGCCTAAGCACACAAGTGAGGTACCAATTTTACTGGGAAATGTGGGGGAATGCTGGGTGGAAGGAAATTTGAGGATTCCCTCAGATTTCAGATTTTTGCTTTGCTGAAATGTGAGGAAAATGTGTTTTTTCTGACAACTTTTGAGGTTTGCAAAGGATTGGGGGTGACAGAACCTGGTAGGAGCCACACAAGTCCCCCTATTCTGGATTTCCCTAGGTGTCTAGTTTTAAAAAATGTATAGGTTTGCTATATTTCACCAGTTGCTGGCTGAGCTAGAAGCCAAAATCCACAGTTAGGCACATTGCCAAAAACGAGTCAGTTTTCATGTGGAAAAATGCAATGTGTCCACTTTGCGTTTTGGGGCGTTTCTGGTCATAGACACTGGGCCTACCCACAGAAGTGAGGTACCATTTGTATTGGGAGACTTGGAGGAACACAGAATGGAAGAACAAGTGTTATTGTCGAATGTCTTTCTCTACATTTGTGCCTTCCAAATGTAAAACAGTTTGTAAGAAAGAAGTCCTTTTGATATGAAAAATGCCTTGTAATGCACATGCTAGTATGGGAATTCAGAGATGTGTAAATAACCACAGCTTCTAAACTCCATATCTTGTGCCCATTTCAGAAATACATAGGTTTCCTTGTTACCTTTTTTTCACTATTTATATTTTGCCAAATTAATTGCTATATTTCTGGTATTTAATGAAAACCCATTGCAAGGTGCAGCTCATTAATTGGCTCTGGGGACCTTGGGTTCTTGATGAACCTACAAGCTCTATATAACCCTGCAACTAAAAGAGATCAGCAGACATAACGATATTTTGCTTTAAAAAATCTGCCATAGTTTTGAAAAGTTACAGATAAAACGTTGAAAGAAATGTATGTTTTGTTTTTTCAACTCAATTTCAGTATTTTTTTTATTTCAACTGTTATTTTCTATAGGAAAACTTTGAAGGATGAGTACAAATGACCCGTTGCTGAATTCAGCAATTTGTCTACCTTTCAGAAATGTTTAGCTATCCAGGATCCACCATTGGTTTTACACCCATTTCAGTCACTAACTCAAAGGAGGCTGAAAGCACAAAAAATTGTAAAAATGGGGTGTCTCGGTAAAATGCCAAAACTGTGTTGAAAAAGTTGGCTTTCTGATTCAAGTCTTCCTGTTCCTGAAAGCTGGGAAGATGGTGAGCTTAGCACTACAAACTCCTGGTTTATCCTATTTGCAGAGGAAAAAAAAACAGATGCTTTCTTCTGCAGCACTTATTCCCCATTATTCCCCCCCAAAAAAACAAAATTTAGCTGTATTTTGGCTAATTTCTCGGTCTCCTCCAGGGGAACCCACAAACTCTTGGTGCCTTTACAATCCCTAGGATGTTGGAAAAAAGTGTGCAAATTTGGCATGGATAGCTTATGTGGGCAAAAAGGTATGGTGGCCTAAGAGTGAACTACCCCAAATAGCCAAAAAAGGGCTCAGAACTGTACCACTTCCATTCTGCCAACCAGGTTGGGATAGTATGTCTCGGTGATCGGTGTTATCGTCTTTCTACACCTCTTTAGTCACAGGACAAAGATATACAGGTATGCCATAACCAAATCTATGCTTCAGATGACTAATCTGGTATTTTACTTTTTCTTTGGAATCTTTATAGCACCTAGCTTGGGATTCTTGACTCCTTTCTCATGCCAATTTATAAATGCCTGCTATTGGCCTTTGCACAGTTTCTTTCAGGCTCGACGGAACTCTTAACAATAGCGATTATGAATCACATGTTGCAGGATTACATGCAGGCAACCAGAAATTATACACTGTTACAGCAGTTAAGGATGATAGAGTGTAAATGTTTGCTCTGTTCCTCATGTTGCAGATGTCAGAAGACCGTGACAAGTTTCATTCACAAATGTAGAAGAGAGAAAAACTAATGTAGAAAGTTACACTGCGCCTTTTGCTTGTACTTCACAGTTCGACATACGTGCCTTTTTCAATTAAATCACATGCTAGAAAGTTAGAATTGATGTTAAAGTGTAATTTAGACTCTAAACTAATAGCTTTTGACGAAACAAATTTGATTTTCTTATGTTTCATGAAAGATAGTATATAAGTGAGAAAAATGCACTTCTTTGTTATACATTATGTAATGCAGTAACAAAGCTTTTACAATTTAATTGAAATGTATTACTTATACTGATTAAATATTATTGGCGATTAATTTATAAGTTTGCATATGTGTGTTTCATTAACAAGTACTTTTCAAATGCATTTTTATTTTTCTTGTCTTAGCATAACTAAGGCCTACGGAGCTTGCATTTTGCATAAATTTAAATGTGCTGAATTGTTTTTTTTTCATAAGGGGAAACCTTCTTTCAGATTTCTTTCTCAGGAGAGGCAAAGCTGAACATTTAAAAAGTTTATTGTTTAACTGTAAGAGAACTGTAGCTGTTTGTCCTTGAAATAGATATAATTCAGGAACATGGCATGCATTTGTTTCAAATCTATTGACACCACACGGAAAATGAAATGTTCTCAGGACAAACCTGGGAAAATGTCAGACTGTTGCAACCTGAAGTTTGCTAATATTTGATTGGATGATGCCCCTTTTTCATAATATGAGCCTATACCTTTAGATGATGAACTTTGCTCAGAGAGGAGAAGAGGGCAGTCCTGTCTTGGTCAGGGAAAGACTTTATCCTGATGCTTACCAGTTACTTTGCTGATGAAGATCCTCTGAATGCTATATCCCTTGGGGTTGTATCTTCCTCTCTGCCTTTTGAACTTGCCTTTTGAAATGCTCTGTTAAGTTAGAAACGCCACAATGCTGACACTTATTTTACTTTTTAGTAGTTAGTTATCTGTAGCACAAGTTATTTTGTTTTCAGAATTATTTTTGTTCCTTTTTGTATTTTTCCCACATGTGTTCCTCCCCACACATGTATGTCCCCTATTTGGTAAGCTGTATGGTTGACATGTGCCAACCAATGATTATTGACTTGATTGGATTTAAATTGACTAAAGATTGTGCAATCTGAGCACTGCACGATTTCTGTGTCTCAGATATTTCTATTGACTTTCTGCATCATTCTTCTCAAATGTTTAGTTTTGTTAATGTTAATTCGCTTAAACTTATTTTTTCACCTTGGGCAACCTTTGGTGATTATGTACCTTTACAACTTGGTTTTATGCATCGTCTACATGATTTTGTCCTATATTCTGACTGGAGTTTTCCTTCCATGGCCACATAGGTCATGGTGCCTAAATTATTGCGGTTGTGTTGAAGTAATTGTTTATGGTTCACCACACACCTTACTGGGTCAAAGGGTTAGTCAACCTCGTTGGGCATTTGATTCCTGAAAAGGATGAAAAATACGTTCACAAGGATTTAGGGTTTGGTATCACTGAACAACTGTTTATAAGTTATTAATTTTAATTCGCAGGATTATATGCATGTGAACAGCAAATACACAATAGTACGGCAGTCAATACCTTTGCATGACAGTGGACACTGAATCTACTTTGGTGTTTTAATTTTTGACACTAAAGTGGTTTAAATGTCAAATATTTTGGTTCTCTGGTGGTGCTTCTATAACCTATGGCCTTTTATCATGAAGAAGTTGTAGAACAACCTCACTTTCCCACTTGACTGTCCATGTGACTTGATGTATGTTTCTCTGTACAGAGCATAAATAATCTTATGTTTAATTTGATTAGAGCTATACTCTTCCACAATCCCCTGATGAAGGATTTTATCCACATCACATTAGGAATACATGATGTAAAATACACTGAGCTCCATAGTAATCTTAATGGAATGGTGTAGGAAATACGAATGTTTGGTGAATTTTAATAGAATCTTTTTATTCACTAAAGTGCATCAGTTCTTAAGATAATTGGAACCCCTAGTGATTTGTTTTTTATTTTTTTAGAAAACTGCAAAATAACTCAATTTGTTCCTCAGGTTGTCCATCCTTGCAGTGAGCAGGCAAGATGTCCGAAAGACTGTTGTTAGAAATGGGGTTTTTGGTTGGCAGTCAGGTTACCCCCTGTCCAGGCAAAAGCCCTCACTCTAGTCAGGGTAAGTCACACACAATCCAAGATTATCCTGTGCCCACCCTCTGGTAGCTTGGCACGAGCAGTCAGGCTTAACTTAGAAGGCAATGTGTAAAGTATTTGTGCAATAAATCATACAATACCACCATATAGCACCACAAAAATACACCACACAGTGTTTAGAAAAATATATAATATTTATCAGGATAATTGTAGGTCAAAACGAATAAAGTTGCAATGTGAATTTGTAGAGATATCCCTGAAAAGTTATATAAAATATCTTAAGTCTTTAAAAAGCAAACAAAGTCTCTTTCAAGCACAAAGTACCTGGTTTGGAGTGGAAAATCTCCTCAGAGGGCCACAGAAGAAGAGATACGTGGAAAAAGGGTGTGTGCGTCGATTTCTCCCCAGCACACACGGACTCGCATCGTTATTTTTCACGCGGGGAAGTCGTGTGTCGTTTTCCAGCGCGCGGACAGTCTCTTTCTCTGGATCGCGGGGATTACCAGATGTCCCGGGTCTGTGCGTGGGTTTTCCTGCTTGTTTTCCAGCTGCGCGTCGTTCTGCGGGGCTGCGCGTCGAAATTTCGATCTCACAGCAGGCGTTGCGGCGATTTCTCCTCTGGAGGTCGGGCGTCGTTGTCCTTGCGAAGTCGTGCGTCGAAGTTCTGGTCGTCCCGAATGCGTCGCGTCGATCAGCGTCGGTGTGCGGCGTTTTTCTCGGCGCGGAACAATCTGTGCGTCGAAAATGTTGGCGCACGGAGCGTCCAAGTGAAAAAGAGAAGTCTTTTTGGTCCTGAGACTTCAGGGAACAGGAGGCAAGCTCTATCCAAGCCCTTGGAGAGCACTTTCACAGCCAGACAAGAGTTCAGCAAGGCAGCAGGCCAACAGCAAGGCAGCAGTCCTTTGTAGAAAGCAGACAGGTGAGTCCTTTGAGCAGCCAGGCAGTTCTTCTTGGCAGGATGTAGTTTCTGGTTCAGGTTTCTTCTCCAGCAAGTGTCTGATGAGGTAGGGCAGAGGCCCTGTTTTATACTAAGTTGTGCCTTAGAAGTGGGGGTGACTTCAAAGAGTGTCTAAGAAATGCACCAAGCCCCCTTTCAGTTCAATCCTGTCTGCCAGAGTCCCAGTAGGGGGTGTGGCAGTCCTTTGTGTGAGGGCAGGCCCTCCACCCTCCCAGCCCAGGAAGACCCATTCAAAATGCAGATGTATGAAAGTGAGGCTGAGTACCCTGTGTTTGGGGTGTGTCTGAGTGAATGCACAAGGAGCTGTCAACTAAACCTAGCCAGATGTGGGTTGAAGGGCGCAGAAAGATTTAAGTGCAAATAAATGCTCACTTTCTAAAAGTGGCATTTCTAGAATAGTAATATTAAATCCGACTTCAACAGTCAGCTGGATTTTGTATTACCATTCTGGCCATACTAAATATGACCTTCCTGCTCCTTTCAGATCAGCAACTGCCACTTCAACAATGTATGAGGGCAGTCCCAATGTTAGCCTATGAAGGGAGCAGGCCTCACAGTAGTGTAAAAACGAATTTAGGAGTTTTACACTACCAGGACATATAACTACACAGGTACATGTCCTGCCTTTTACCGACACAGCACCCTGCTCTAGGGGTTACCTAGGGCACACATTAGGGGTGACTTATATGTAGAAAAAGGGGAGTTCTAGGCTTGGCAAGTACTTTTAAATGCCAGGTCAAAGTGGCAGTGAAACTGCACACACAGGCCTTGCAATGGCAGGCCTGAGACAAGGTTAAGGGGCTACTGAAGTGGGTGGCACAACCAGTGCTGCAGGCCCACTAGTAGCATTTAATCTACATGCCCTAGGCACATGTAGTGCACTCTACTAGGGACTTACAAGTAAATTAAATAGTCAATCATGGATAAACCAATCAATAGTACAATTTACACAGAGAGCATATGCACTTTAGCACTGGTTAGCAGTGGTAAAGTGCCTAGAGGTCAAAAGCCAACAACAACAGGTTAGAAAAAATAGGAGGAAGGAGGCAAAAAGTTTGGGGATGATCCTGTCAAAAAGCCAGGTACAACAACTGTAATTGATTTTTTTTTTTTTTAAACAATGATTTTCAGTTTCATAAGATCTCAAGTAAGGATTGCTTCTAGCAAGCCAGGCACTTTGAGGATCTGAATATCTTCAGTTTGACACTCTTTTTGTCTCTTAGTCCTTCTGACTTCTGGTTCATCAATGTCACTAACATATTGTTCAGTTGCCTCTTTTTCTTCCTGATAATCTCTGAAATTCATTCTTTAGTTACAACAGTGCTCCATTTCTCACCACTTGTCACCCTCTTCTCTTCCCACTGCACTCTATGATCAAAAATGTTTGCACTTTCTTCCAGTTTGTAGTGCTCTCTCATTCTCCGTTGCTTGATTTAATGCTTTCATTCTCAGATCATTTACCAATGACTGTGCTTTTGTCACAAATTGAATTGAAATCCTTCTGTTATGTCTTCTCTCCCTCTAAACATGAATTCTAGCCTTGAGTTTGACTTTGCGAATCAATGGCTGCTGACACCCTTTCTTCACCGGCTTGCCGCCCTCTTTTGGTATGGGGCACATGTATCCAGTATGGTAATCCGCCACACTTAAGCAAGAATGTTCACCAAAAGGATTACTTGAAAAGATCTTTTCCAACGTGGCTTAAGGCACATTTTCATGACACGTTTTCATGACATGTTTCTTCCCTAAAACGCATTTGCCTGAATGAATGTCATGGCACAGCTGAACTTGCATGTGCAGTTGCCAAGTTAACCTGATGAGAAAAAGAACACACCACATACGCCAATCTTTTGCCGTTGTCCGGAACCATATCATTCATTATATTCAGAAAGCCAAGCTGCAGACCTGAACCAAATAGTCATGGCTCCCCCCATCAGCACTTTGTGTGTGGAGAAAGAGTCCACTCATTTGATTTGGGAGTGCTTGGAAGGCTCATCAGAACAAGGGGAAAAGCATAGGGCCATTTAAGCAAGGTAAAAGCAGACACCTTCGCTATCCTGGATTTCAGACTTCCAATATTTGCTCCACAATGCCTAAAGTTGCTGATCTGTACCTGCAGTAGAAATTCTGATCAATTTTAAAGGCTTCACACAACAATTTCATGATTTCATTCTAAAAATGTGTCAATATCTGACTTCAGAGAAACCTTCAGGTCTAATCTGGGAATACGTTCCCTCAATAATAGTTTGGCAACTGATGCTGTCACACCTCTTTGTTGAGTACTCTTCAACCAACTGGGAGGAGAGACACCTTCTGAGCCCTGAATCTGCCATATTAGGGTTGTTCTGACATCCCTTTTGTGCCAACTTAGTCAGCATCAACATGAAATTCACCTTAATCTTATACTTCGCTCCTTATGTGTTGCTCCAATATTTAGCATATTCAAGAATCTTATTCAAGGACTTTGATTGACAACAACCCAAGAACTAATGTTCAAAAGAGTAATAATCTGGTTATACTTTACCATGACAATGGGGAAGGTGCATGTGTCTGGGTGTCTGTGGCTCATTGTCAGACCAACCCACAATCACTTTGCATTCTGCCCACAACTCCTTAGAAAACTTAACTTCAAAAAAGTATCAACATCTCCCAAAAGTACCTTTGTGATGTTCACACTCCTGTCCTCCTCACTGTACCATTTGTTAGAATTCAAATTAATTTGTGAATGAAAAAATGATCAGAGCAGCTCAAAGGCACATTATCTTATGCACATCCATGCTACTCTCAAAGAAAAATCTCCAACCTCTTAGTCACTCATACCTGTCCTCTCTTTCTTTCCTCCTTTACCCCCTTTCCTTCTATTATTCCCATTATGCTTTGTCCACTAGTTTATATATATTTGTAGTCTCTCCCCCTCCCTTATGCATCCCACTCACACCTTAAAATGCACTTGGGGGATATCATTTTCGTGAATTCATCATCCTGATATTTTACCATAAGTCCTTAGTTTCAGTCAAATCAATCTCATACTAGTCACCAGACCCTTTAAATCTGGCATGCACTTTGCAGCTTCTATAATCAAAACATGAGTTCAGCCTCATTATACATGTTTGCAAAGTCTAGTTCAAGAGTCTTGTTTACAAGTACCTCAAATTCTGCTTTTATTTTGACAACACTAATATCTTTGGAAGAAGCCTCTTCTGATTGTGGTTGTAATTATGAAGCGAATACTATAGTGTCCACAGATGTAGCAGGGACTTCCAGAAATAGACCTGAGGTGGCTGGGGTAAAACCTCCCTCTGCAGGGCCCTGCATAATTGGCAAACTTGCAATTTCTACAGGGTCTGTCCTCCACCCATGGCCACCAACTGCAGTGGAGATCACTCTCCAGGTTGAGGAACAACATTGTATGGATGTGGTCAGGAATTCAGCAAATCATCCAAGAATCCATCATCTGTATCACTGTCACTCTCAGGCTGTCGTGCCACACCCAACTTCCTCTTTTTACCTCTGTCTCTTCCTTTACAGTCGCTAGATAAACAGCCACACCCTCAAGCACACTCTCGCAAATGTGTCACAAAGGGGAAATTGTACACACTAATCTATTGCTGTGATCTTATTCCTTTGTTTGACCCAAACACATGTGGAAAGTCTGACATTAGTGGCCATGCCATATTGGGGTGTACCCTCTGGAGACACTTCCCCTTTTGAACAGGAGCAAAATACTTTTTTTTCAACATAGTTCTTACCTTCTTAAAGAACGTCTTCTTTGCTACTCATGCAAAACACACACACAAAATGAATCCATTCTATAAAGAAATAACCACCAGTTTCAAGCAAATCATAATGTTGTGTTCAGCTTCACAAATGCCCTCTCCACAGGGTCACTCCTAAATTGTTGCCTTCTTCCTCTTACTTTTTTGGTGAATTCATTTTTGTTTGCCTTAGGACTCTGTACTGTGCTACTCCTAAACAGTGCTAAAGCGCTTGTGCTCTCTCCCTAAAACATGGTTAAATAGACTTATACCCAAATGGCATATTCCTTGTACAGTGGTATGCCATATACCTAGGGCCTGTAAATTAGATACTACCAGTGGGCCTGCAGCACCTATTGTGCCACTCATTTAAGTAGCACTTTAAACATGCCCCATGCCCCAGGCCTGCCAGTGCAGCCTGAATGCAATGGGCTACTGCCATGTCGACTTGGTATGCAAATCTAAGTTTGTTTTGCACAACTGTGAGGCCTACCCCTCCTATAGGATAACACTGGGGATTCCTTATTACATTTAATAAGCTATAATTCCTAAATGAGAGGATGTTGATGTCTCATGTTTGGTACCAATGAAATTGTAATGATAAACCCTCAAAGTCAAATTTATCATTACAATTTTGAAAATGCCACTTTTAGAAAGTTGGCATTTTCTGGCCCTTGGTGCCTGCAGCCTGCCTTGGGTCACATCACTGAATGTAGCTGACAGACTTTGTGAATTCCTCCCCGACAGTTGCACAATAGTGAGATTAGGTGTGCCCAATAGGTCATCAACTGGCTTGATGTGGAGGGACGGAGCTGAGATCAGCCCTGCTTGCACCTGAATAGGCTGTGCCTTGTCTCCTCACAATAGGCCTAACAACCCTGTATTGTGACAGCAACCAACTTGGAGCCAGGGCAGGGGATTCGGGGAATTCCAAGAACTTCAAAGAACCTTTGCAGAAACTTCTCCTGCCTTCTAGGAGAAGTGCACCAGGGTATACATATAGGACCTTCAGACCCACTTCTCAGTTCACTACTGGGAATATGGAAGGACTCTCAGGGGACTGCCTGTGGGTGTAATCCGCTGTGCACACTGCCAGACTGCTGCTGTACATGGAGGGACTGCTTTGATATCTGGAGCCTGCCTTGAAACACCAGAGGCCAGCTCTCTTGTTGAGCCCTGCATCTACACTTGCTACCAGAACTTCCAGAAGAGACTCCAAGGACTAGATGCTGGCCTCCTGTTCAGACCCACAGGGACATAACAGGCTCCCACCATCTTGAACCTGCACTCGGACCAAGCCTAAGTGAGTCCTCGACCTCCAAGAGATTTCCACACACTGCTGGACCTTTGTGTGTGGTGCTGAAGGTGACTAGATATCTGTGATTGGGGCTTTTATCGTTTAGGAGATATTTTTTACTTTAAACTTCAAAAATTCATAACTATGGTTTTACTCATTGGGTTTTTGTTCTTTTGTTGTTAATTTATTAATACTGACTATTTTGCTAAATTGGTTTGAGACTTTTCTTGTATTGTGTTTCCACTTTATTGCTGTTTGTGTGCTGCATAATTTTTTTACACATTGCCTCTGAGTTAATCCTGAATGCTTTATATGGCAAGGTACCCAGAGTTAAGCACAAGTTAATTTAGTGAATTGTGGTGTTTCACCATGCAAGGGACAGCGGATGTTGCTTGACGAAGGTTAACCCAACTAACAATCAAACCGCTTAGCCAAGAAAGTTCTGCCATACTTATACTCACCCTCCTAGGATACTGCAACCACTTTCAGAACATTGGAACGCAGTCAATAATCCAAATAGGGCCATGGAAGTTTGGGAATGCAGATTGAATCGGGCACAAGTTAAGTCTGGGGTGAACTTGAAATCATCTAGGCCACAGCTTGAAACCATTCTCTGGTACCAGATTGGTTAGTACTTTTCTTTGGGTATATTTGGGAACCATAAAGCGCTACTGGATGGCTAAAGTTTCACAACTGAGCCTGGTCAACAATTCAATATATTTGAAGCACATTAGGCTCCAGAAGTAGGATAGAGTATTTTAGTTTCAAACCATGAAGGTGTATTTAAGCTTAATGGTTTACAGAAGGCAATATTCAGGTTTGCATGGATTAATACAATTCAAAACACAAATACATCAAATACTATGAAGGTTTAAATTTAGTCAAAGTCCTATGGCTCTCAGAAGGAACCAAAATGAGGTTGCCTCAAAAAGAAAGGACAATAGAGAAGTCAGGACTTTAAGGGCTAGATATACATAGCTTATTCTTGGTCGAAAACGGCCTGATTCGGCTGATAACCCTTTCGCAAAAGGGAAGGGGTCCCCAGTAGACCCCTTGCCCTTTGCGAATGCATGTGAACATATTTTTAAGAGCAGGCGTGATCCTACACACCACAGCCTACTCTTAAAAAATTAAACGTAACCATTTTGTTTTTTGCTTTTTAAACACATCCTTTTTTCCTATAAGGAAAACGGGCTGCGTTTGAAAAAATGATTGCTATATTTAAAAGGATTCACAGAAATGGTGATCTGCTGATCTCAGCAGGGCACCATCCCTGTGATTTATGCGATTCCCAGTGCGTCGCAAATTACGACCTACCTAATTAATAATAATGAGGTAAGTCTATTTGCGACCCACTGGGAATCGCAAAAGAAACTTAATGGAGTTTCATATATTTGGAATTGCAGTTTCCTAATTGCGATTTGCATTGAATCATAATTAGGAAATCGCAATTCCAAACATTCGTACATGTAGCCCTACATCTTATCCTCTGCTCTATGCTACACAGAACAATTAAGCACTAATCTAATCTGCACCAATCTATAATTTGTCCAAAAGAGTTCTGGAACCATATGAAGATAGTTTATTGATCAAAGGCATATCATTTGTATCAACAGAGAAACCTGGATATTCAAAGTCACGTCTAGAAATGATCCAATTGTCCTGAAAATTGAGATTAAAACATTATTTTTCAGAAGTTGACCAATCACCGACAAGAGGCTTTTCAGTACTCCAAAAACCATCACCCCTTTCCCCCCCCAACAGTTAACATGCCAATGGAGCTGGTTACCTTTGAGAAGGTGGTACATAGACAACTGGATTTAATTGAATCAAAAATGAAATTAATCAAATACAACCTCTCTAAAGATGAAAGGAAAGCCCTACCCTAAAAACATCACAAAACGATGAGGAGATCATCATAAAGCCAGCAGATAAAAGAGGGGCTATTGTAATAATGGATCGCACAGAGTATGAACACAAAATCTTTCAACAACTTCAACAGGAATCCCATTATCGCCAAGTACAAGGGAACCCCACAGAAGCGATTAAAGAGGTGATAGATAATTTAATCAACCAACGTACAGAAGGAGGCTGGTTTTCTAATAAAGGAAACTAATTTCTTCAAAACCAACATCCCAGAACTCCAGTAATATAAACACTTCCAAAAATCCATAAAGAGCTGGAAGGTATATTATTTCAGGTGCAAACTCCATACTTGATACATTGCGAAATATGTTGACATTTTCTGCAAACCATTGATAAATAATATTCCTAGTTACCTTAAGGATATCGTGGATATGTTGAATAAACTGACTCATGTGACATTTGATCCAAATAAAGATATTTTGTGAGTTTGGATATCACTACACAACATCCCACAGGAAGTTGCCCTAGAAGCAATGGAAGTCTTTCTGGAATTGAGACCCTCCCCTCATGAAGTTCCAATAGAATTAATTCTCAAGATGGTCAAAATACGCCTTTAGAATTTTTTTTGCTATTTCAATAAGAATGATAACTTCAGGTGAAAGGGACTGCAACAGGATGTCCCTTTGCTCCAGAAATGCTGATTATGTGCATGGCCAAATATGAGGAGAGGTGGATCTATGGTAAAAACCCTTACAAAGATAACATCTGAACCTGGAAAAGATTTATCGACAACATCTTCCTAATTTGGAGAGGTTTTGAAATTGAGCTCCAACTACTTGTTCACTGGTTAAATAATAGAACACAAGACATCAAATTAAAATCCCATTGGAGCAAAGATGAGATACATTTCCTGGATTTAACAACTAAACGAGGCAAAGGCAAGGTCTTTACCACTTTATGCACAAAATCTACACACTATGACACTTTTATCCATTATTCCAGTCACCAACAAGGAAATCTAAGTCACAATCTTCCATACAGTCAATTTTTACGTCTAAGATGAAATTGTACCAAAAAATAGGAATACTTTATAAATGCCCAACAGTTAATAGTCAAACTCAAGGCTAGAAATTACCCACATAAACTACTGAAGAGAGCAATGAAATGGGCATGGTACACACCAAGGGAGACTCCTTTGGAATCATCTTAGAAGAATAAGGAAGAACGTCTGGTATGTGTCACAACCATTAACTCAAACACTCATGAAGTGAAAAAAGCTGTGCAAAAACACTAGCGTATTACATCTGCCCGAGATAGTTTCAAAGAATTTCCTCTTTTTGCACTCAAAAGAAATAGGAACCTCAAAAATAGGCAGGTCCACTCAAATACAGAAAGGAAAAGACCTACATCAAATCTAAGGAATGTCGTTGGACCAGTAGGACTACCACCCATCACTGGCCACAAATATTGCGGCATGTGAATCAACAATTGAAGGTAATAAATTTATATACAATGATATAGTAATGAAACACAATGCGTTTACAAATTGTAAATCAAGAAATGTCATCTACTGCATTCTGTGGCCATGCAAAAAATGCTTATGTGGGACAAAGCAGCCAAGAGGTCCAACATAGAATTAGTGAACACAAGACAAGGAACAGATGCCAAAATATGACAGCTCCCTTGGTCCAACGTTTCTTGGTCTCAAACATTCCTTATCACATTTTAAATGGACAGTACTAAGGAAGGTCAAAACATATAACAGAACATTACTGAGACAAGAAGCCTTTATGATCATGAAGATGAAGACAGTGGAAACAGGACTGAACGAGATGACAGAAATAGGAAACGTATATCCACTTTGACTGATCCCTCATCACAGACATCAACACACTGTGAGGGCATGGATCTGACAGAGCGCCGGGTCCTTAGTAAGTAAACTTACAAGGGGACACTTACAGGTCAATGAACCTTTGGATTTGCATGGAGTATCCTAGCTAGGCTAATGTTAGTCACACTAATAATTAATACGCAATTCAATAAACATTAGTTATCAACAAAAATGAATCAGAAACAATAACACCCCATGACCCTCCGGTCATGAATAACCACAACTCGCTATAAGTTTTTAGTAGTTCTATTCTCTATTAGTTACAATACTAATTCATGAAACTTTAATTCAACTTTATTCACGTCAGCAAATCCGTATTAATTCATTAGAAGGTGCCAAAAACAGTCTAATCAAAACTTGCATCAAAGTACATTCTAAAGCAGTAGCATAGGTTAATAATCAAATCAGGAATGAATACGTTGACATGGATAGCAGAGTTCAGCAAATCAGTTCGGCAATCATTTGTCTCTGTGTTTGTCAATGTCAAAAGGTAGAAACCTCACGTAAACCAGATTAGCATCAGCATGTGGGACTTCAAGCGAAAACAGTTTAGAACATGAATTTGGAAAACATCTAACTATGAGAAAAACTATTTAAAACAGCGCAGTTGGTACCTGGAAAGAAAAGGCACAAAAGTAAATTCAGTCACGTTGTCATATCTACCTATCCTCTGCATGGATCAGCAACAAGTCAGTCTTCATCCTCAGGTCATCAATCAATCAGCAACACATCAGGCTCTCAAGAGCTTGAGTCCAATGACAGAATCTTGTTCTCTTTGATCTCGTAGTCTCTTTCTGGACATCTGCATCTAACATCTCTCTTTCTGCTTCCATTTGAAGTTTTCCCCCCTTGTCACGGCATTGTATCAAAGTTGCCCAAAATATCCCCCAATTCCTAAATGGTCAATTAATCACCAGTTATGACTCTGTCCAATTGCATCTTTACCGCAAATCCATAAATTTTACTATTGTACAGTTCTCAGATTGTTGATTGTTCCAGTTTGCAATGTCCTCATCATCCGGCTCATCAGGTATCGAAAATGTTGCATCTTCTTCTCCAGTCAGTGTCTCTATTGTTCGAGTCCTGGGACAGTACGCTCTGAGCGCTTTACACAGTAGTTGATACATTCTGGTTTCCATTGTCTCCTGCCTGTTGGTTCATGAAGAGGTTTTAGATAAACAATTTTTGTTAAACAATGAGCAGTTCGTGGCTAGTCTGATTTGTCAGCATTTTTCATTTTAACGTTAATATTCAGCTTCTGCACGAGGCCTGGCAAAACTAGATCACGACTTTGGCTAAGCTAAGCTATACAATATAATGCAAAACACAAGTTAAATCTTTCAATATGAAATAGTACTACGTGTATTTCAATACATTTTTCTGTATTTCACATATGCTATTCATTTTATTAGTACATTCGTGAATCTTGGTGATCGTTCTCCGAGGGCACATTTTGAAACGTGCACATTATTTTTCTATGTTAATCATTTTCTACATTTTTAATTATTCAAAATGCATAGACATTCATTAATAATCTCTAATTTATACATTTGCGCTATCAATCCCTCCTCTGATGACTAAATATGTCATCACACTACTTTTACCACCAACAGTTTCACAGCTCTGTTTCTTCAGCATTTTGCCTTCTCCTCAAATCTTCCCTATGGATTCTTTCTCTATTTTGTTCTTCCCGCCTCTGATTATTTTTCAACCTTTTCAATTTAATCTTTTAACACAATATACATAGTCCCCAAATTCCTAATATGCAAGCAATCCCATTTTATATTCCCTGTATGATTTTTAATAATACCCAATTCCAAATATTACTAAGCCAATTTCCCATTAAAGCAAATCCTTTCCCCTACCTTTTCCCATTCACCTGGTTCCTTTAATTCCTTCAAATCCTTACTTGAGTTAGTCAGGTTAGTATGTAAGTCTCTTATCTCTTTACTGTTATCCGGTATATATGAGCAACAATGCCTAGAGTTAATCATTTTACAGACTCCGCCGTCCTTCGCTAGGAGGATGTCTAAAGCAAGACGATTTTGAGGCCATGCAAAAAATGCAGCCACTTCAGTATCTATCAGGATTATTGCCCCTGTAAAATTTGTCAACATGCTATCCACAATAGTAGACAACTTTCTAATCTTGATCAAATTCAGGATGACTCCCAGTGAAGGAATCACCGCACCAAATTTATTTCCCACTATTGCAGATGAGGATTCCCTCCTCTGTCGCTTATGATGTAATTCAGTCAATTTAGGAAACTTCTTTAAGTCCTCTATCTGGTAAATCTTTGGGAACACTATCCCCAAATAACATCCCATACCATCCTCTTGGAAGAAGGTAATAAGCATTAAGTCCATAAATATAGTAAATACCTGGAATCGTGGGGTCCTGACCATTCAACATAAAAGTCCATTTACTCTGAAACAAAAACACATGCCTACATTCACTCGTACCCACAAATAAAGTGTCAGTGCGTGATTTTGGCCTATGTATATACAAAGCTTCCCTACATGTACTGCATCTAAAGCTAATTTCCCTTGCGTCTTAATAGCAGTGTAAGATAATCATTCTTGTGAGTCCTTTTCTGTAAGCCTTTTTCTAATTTCTCCTTTAATGCTTTTCTCCTATTATCAGTATGCCCTAAAAACTTTTTTCTAAAGGTGTAAGCAAGCATGTAAGGTTATTTCTATGCGCATATGTAGCTCCAAATGTTAGTGTAGGCTCAAAAAATCCTCTAACCAATACTATATCATGATCCTTAGCTATTCTACTCAGATATCTAATATTAGGAACAAAAGAAAACACTAAGTCGTAGTTAGAGTAAAAATACCATATATACTCTTGATCATAGAACCTTGTTAGTAGCAGACTACAACTTATCCTGTAAGTTAGTGGAAGGCTGTGGTATGTAACTCTTTCCTCTGCAGATGAAGGAATTTGTGTACACACAAGACAATCCCTTGCATCCATCATTTCAACGTACTCACTCAACAAGCGATAGAAGACATTCGAAGAAAGATCTCCTTGAGCATTATTATAGTCATGCAAATATTTCTCATCTGACTTAAACTTTCCCAAAGCTGTTAGTGTAGTAGTTTCAAAAGCAGTAGTATGGATGGCTCCTTTCGCATCAAGAACAGACATACCCACACTCAGTACAATAAACAAAATCCCACACATAATCGACAATCAAATGCTCATATGTTTACAGCACCTAGCATCCCTAACTTGATTATTTAACTCAGCCATGATCTGTAAAGAGTCAAAAAGCAGAAATAATCTTTGGAAAATTGCAGCGAAAAAAAAAAACAAAAAAAAAAATATTCTTCTTTCACAGCTCAGTTTCACATCCAGGAATCCTTATCCTTGTCAGTATTGATTAGCAGCTTGTCACATCCAGTTTTCAATGTCAAATCAGGTCATCAATGTCTCTTCCAGTTATATTTCAACACTCTTTTTTCTCAAAATGTTTTCAGATTGGTTCGACAGTTCAGCTCCTTGTTCGCCTTCAGGTTACATCAAAATACTGACTTGGAACCTTTTGATCAAAACAAAAAGACATAAACTCGTGCTGCCATTCGTTCGTAGCTGCATATGCCCATTCAGGACCCACGTATCTTCGACTCGCCATTCCCTTTCTTTTCAACTATCGGTCAACACTTATCTCTCCTTCACTTAACTCTTCTTTTCTCTTGGTATCTACTTCTTCCTTGATGGTTTAATTTACTACCACTTCCTTTCTTTTCTCTATTCGTGACTCAGGCCAATTATCTCCTTTCCTCAAACCTTCTGTCAATATTTTTCTCAGGATTGGACTTTTCTCCTTTTCTTTTTCTATGGTGTTTTCTCTTGATGGACCTGCAACAGGCTCAGGAGGAGTTAAGTCACTTTGGTGGTCATTACAACCCTGGATGTCGGTTTTAAAGTGGCAGTTAGACCGCCAACAGGCCGGCGGTAAAAAATTTGCAATTACGACCATGGCGAAACCGCCAACAAAGACAGCCACTTTAACACTCCGCCCGCCAGGGCGGTACAAACAGCTTGGAGGTCACTGCCAACAGACAGGCGGAGGACAAAGTACAGCCCACAGTATCACAAAAAGGCAATCCGCCACTTTTTCTGGGGCGGATTCACCGTGGATAAAAACACGGCGGAAACAGGATTCCGAAGGGAAAACGCTCACCTCTACACACCCCACGAGGAACTAGGACACCATGGAGCCGGAACACCAAATTCTCCCTGCGATGGTCTTCCTGCTCCTCTACCAGGAGCACGAATGCCGGCAGCGAAGACCACGGTGAGTACTGCACCTACGACACAGGGGAGGGGGGAGGGAAAAAAACAAGGACACACACACATGCAACACCCCCACCCTCACCCACTACAACACACACACTAATACATGATAGTCACACCCCCCAACCCCCCGGAAGAATGCAAAGACAAAAGAAAATTAGTGGAACATTGTAATATATTAAAATCAAGCACACAAATATATATATATATATATATATATATATATATATATATATACACACACACACATATACACACACCATTAACAAAATATACACCAAGAATAGTAGTCCAGGTAGTGCTCCAATTAAGTCTGTGGAACACTGGGCCCACACCTTATGGGCGAGGCCCACACAAGATCCGACAATGACAGAGAGAACACTGCAGGGGCATCAGATACCAATAAAACAGGCACCTCAGGGGGAGGGAAAGGGGGGGCACCTCAGCCGGTTGAGTGCACGACGTCAAATCCACGAGAGGGCCACATGCCCACTGCCACATCCTGGGGAGTGCAAAGCCACAGTCTCTCAAGTCTCTACAGTGGGTGGGTTGCCCACTGTTCAATCCTGGGGAGTACAAAGCCACAGTCTCTCAAGTCTCTACAGTGGGTGAGTTGCCCACTGTTAAATCCTGGGGAGTGCAAAGCCACAGTCTCTCAAGTGGATAACAGTCTCCACTGGTTCTGGAGGGGGCATGGTGCCCAGAGTGCTTCATCCTGCTAAGGACAGAGGTAGTGAATGTATCTCTCCACTGGTTCTGGAGGGGGCATGGTGCCCAGAGTGCTTCATCATGCTAATGACAGAGGTAGTGGATGTCGCACTACACTGGTTCTGGTGGGGGCATGGTGCCCAGAGTGCTTCATTCTGCCCGTGACGGACTCAGTAGCGTCAGTGCCCTTGGCGCTCATGGGCCAGCGTTGCTTGAGACGGCGGTGCCCTGTTCAGCGGTGCTTGAGATGGCGGTGCCCTGTTCAGCGGTGCTTGGAGCGGCGGGCTCCTTTGCAGTGACTCAGCTGCTGGCGGTCCTCTCTGTCCCAGCGGGGCTTGTGCTGGCAGTCCTCTCTGTCCCAGTGGGGCTCGTGCTGGCGGTCCTCTCTAGCCCAGCGGGGCTCGTGCTGGCGGTCCTCTCTAGCCCAGCGGGGCTCGTGCTGGCGGTCCTCTCTAGCCCAGAGGGGCTCGTGCTGGCGGTCCTCTCTAGCCCCGCGGGGATGATGGCTGTGGCCTTCTGGTCAGCGGGGATGATGGCTGTGGCCTCCTGGGCAGCGGGGATGATGTCGGTCTCCTCCGCTGTGCTGCTCTTCCCAGTCTTTCCTGCTTTCTTGTGGCCCTTCCCCACCTTGGAAGGTGTTGCAGCTGACTCCACACTCCCACCGGGACCCCTGTGAGCGGCTTTGGTGGCTGGAGTCTTCCCCCTCTCCCGCCGGGCACTGGCCAACTTCTGATGTTTCACAGGTGGGGGACTGTCTGTGCTGTGGCTCCGTGCCACATTGGCTGCCCTGGTGGCCGGTGCACTCCATATTCCGGTGACTACAGGCACCGCTGGTCCCGGAGATGTTGTGGCTGAGATGCTAGTTTGGGACCTAGGAGACAGACAGGGTGGGGGAGGTGTGGGAAAGAGGTCAAGGTTGGACAGGAAAAGTTTTTGGGAGACACTGGGATGGGTAGCTGGAGGGGGTTTGGGAGTGGAGGAAGAGGTTGTGTTTGTAGGAGGGGTTCGTTTGCGGACTTTGGGTGAAGGTGCATGCACTGGAGGCTGTCGTGAGGTAGATTGCTGTTGGGTGGGTGTGTGCCTGCGTTTGTGTATCTTGGGAGGGGGGCGTCACAGACACACTGGGAGAGGACACAGGGGACGTGTGAATGGTAGTGGGGGTGGTGACTGCACGTAAGCGGCGTGTGGTGTTGGGTGTGCTGGTGATGGACGTAGTGGCTGTAGATGTAGTGCATGCAGGTGTCAGTGTAGATGAGACTGGGAGGGAGGAGGGAGATGAGGAGGAGGGGGACACAGTGGAGGCAGTGGATGTTGGTGTGTCTGCATGTGTGTGATGCTTGCGTGAGTGCCGGTGGGATGTGTGGTGCTTATGTTTGCCTGAGCTTCCCTTGTGTGTTGACGTGTGTGCATGCTGGTCTAGAGGTGTGCTTGGGATAGGCTGGGGTACAGGGGATTGGGTCTGGGTGGAGGAAGCTGGAGGGGAGAGGCTAGACACAGGGACAATGGCTGCCATCAGTGCTGAGGCCAGAGTCTGAAAAACTCGCTGAAGGGCCGCCTGACCAGAATGAATGCCCTCCAGGAATGCATTGGTTTGTTGCAACTGCCTTTCGACACCCTGGATGGCATTCAAAATGGTAGACTGCCCAACAGTGAGGGACCTAAGGAGGTCAATGGCCTCCTCACTGAGGGCAGCAGGGGTGACTGGGGCCGGGCCTGAGGTGCCTGGGGCTAAGGTGATGCCCACCCTCCCGGGTGAGCGGGCACAGGGCAAAGGCTGAGGGGCTGCTGGGAGGGGGGTGGCAGCTTTACCTGTAGATGGGGGGGCCACAGATGTTGCCACCACCACAAGGGAGCTCCCATCAGAGGACGAGTCCGTGTCGCTAGTCTCAGCTCCTGTCTCCGCCGTGGAGTTCCCCTCGCCCTCCGTCCCACTGGTGAAGTCCGAGCCCGTAGTGTGGCCCTCCATGGCCATGTGGGATGCAGCCCCCTCGTGCTCCGGTGCCACTGCTCCTCCGCCTGATGATGCTAATGCACACAAGAACAGGGAGACCACAAAAGGGGGGGGGGGACAGAAGAAAGACATGTTGAGTGCATGCATTACCGCTACCGTTGGCGGACACAACAGACACAGAAGCCCCCTGCACCATGCCGTGCTCTTGGGCTCCACTGTTCAATTCCTGGGAAATGGCCTACTAGGCTATGGACGTCATCTGCACACACGGATGACACAGGGGCATGACTAGGTGTACTTGGCACTCTACAGAGGTGGGGTGGGGTGCCACATGGCCTGTCTTACGGAGGGACCTTGCCTACGGAACTCGCCCTGGCCTAGGGAAACCCACAGCCCATATCCCCCACCCAGACCCCTCCACTGCGTGCAAAATCAGCAGGATGAGAGTGTATTCACCCCCTTGTGGCTGCTGTGATGCCCTCAAGCACCCATCCAACTCCGGGTACGCCACCGCCAGGATCCTGAACATCAGGGGGTCATGGTGCGACGGGCACCCCTCCCACGTTGGGAGGCCATCCCCAGCTGAGCCTCCACCGTCTTCTTGCTCCAGCGGCGAATGTCCTCCCATCTTTTCCGGCAGTGGGTGCTCCATCTGTGGTAGACCCCAGGGTCCGGACGTCCTTGGCGATGGCACGCCAAATATATTTTTTCTGGTGGGCGCTGACCTACATGATTTGTACAGGGGAAAGAGAAACTTATTACCAACTGCACTGTCACAGTCATTGGCCACATTCCCTACCCTTGCCATGTTGCACATGCACTCACCGTTGTTTCATGCACGCCGCACTCTCCCCCCTTCCTTCTTACATCCACCCCTCTCCACACAAGCATAGCCCATACAGCATGCTCCAAGTGTACTTACCTGTTTGTCTGGAGGACCGTAGAGTAGCGTGTACTGGGGGAGGACCCCATCCACGAGTTTCTCCAACTCCTCCGATGTGAAGGCAGGGGCCCTTTCCCCAGACACTCGAACCATTGTCTCTTCCAGACTGAGGTCACAGCAGCACTTGCAGTGTAGGTCCTCTCCTTTCGAAGATCAGGTATCGAGTGATTGAACAGATAGAAAATGGCGGTCACGTCCGCGGCAGTGCGTGCCATCACCACCGGCGTACATCTTCATTGGCTCCTGGTACCCATAGGGTCCAATGTTAACCAATGCAGCATTGCGCCGCGGTCTTCGACCGCCTACCGCGACGGTGTACAATGCCAGCGCAGTTACCTCACATCCCATTGTCCCAATTTACGGGTCAGGCAGCCGCAATTTCAGGGGCCCACATGGCTTCATTTTTAACTGCATCACACACACCTAGGCCTAGACTCACACATACAGACCACTTTTTTGATTATGATTGGTGTTCTGTGTAAGCTGTGGGTACGTACCTCTGAGTTGTTTGACTCTTTGCTCGCTGTTGTCCTTCATAGCCACCGTCCGCTGGGACATGTGAGGAGATGGCGGCATCCTCCGGTGTACCGACTGTTGGTGGACCTGTCGACAATGGAGGAAAGACATGTGATTATCACCTACAGGCTTGACCGTGCCACAATCCAGGAACTGTGTACCCAGTTGGAGCCAGACCTGATGTCAGCTATCCACCATCCCACAGGAATCCCCCCTCAAGTGCAGGTGCTGTCAGTGCTCCATTTCCTTGCAAGTGGGTCATTTCAAACAGCAGTGGCCATAGCATCAGGGATGTCCGAGCCTATGTTTTCCCACGTGTTGTCCAGAGTGTTGTCTGCCCTGCTGAAACACATGCAGAGCTACATCGTTTTCCCTCAGGTGGAGGATTTGCCTACAGTGAAGGGTGATTTCTATGCCCTGGGACATATCCCCAACATCATAGGTGCCATTGATGGGACACATGTGGCTTTAGTCCTCCCCCCCCCCACAGGAGTGAACAGGTGTACATAAACGGGAAGAGTTATCATTCTATGAATGTACAGATGGTATGTTTGGCAGACCAGTACATCTCCCATGTGATTGCCAAGTTCCCTGGCTCAGTGCATGATGCTTACATCCTGCAGAATAGCAGCATCCCTCATGTGATGGGTCAACTCCAGAGGCACTGTGTGTGGCTATTAGGTGAGCACCTGGTAGCAAGACAGTGGGAATGGTTGTCTGGGTCTGGGGATATCCCTACAGGTTAGTGTGTGTCTAACAGTTGTCCCTCGCCATTTGCAGGTGACTCTGGTTACCCCAACCTGTCATGGCTACTGACCCCAGTGAGGAATCCCAGGACAAGGGCAGAGGAACGCTACAATGAGGCCCATGGGCGAACTAGGAGGGTGATCGATCTGACCTTCGGCCTCCTGAAGGCCAGGTTCAGGTGCCTCCACATGACAGGTGGTTCCCTATTCTACTCACCAAAGAAGGTGTGCCAGATCATCGTGGCCTGCTGTATGCTTCACAACGTGGCTTTGCGACGACAGGTGCCTTTTCTGCAGGAGGATGGTCGAGATGTCGGTCTTGTTGCAGCTGTGGAGCCTGTGGACAGTGAAGACGAGGAAGCAGAAGAAGAAGACATGGACAACAGGGACTCATCGATCCAGCAATATTTCCAGTGAAACACAGGTAAGAATACAAACCTGCCTACTACATGTACTTTAACACTACTACCTCTCAACTGTTTGTCATTTTCACCCAGTGTATGGTCACTGAGTTGTCACTTTCCCTTACGATTTCACAGATGTGGGTCCCAATGAGTGACATCTGTATTGATTCGTCATGGACTACAGCTGTGTGACATAGGTATGTTGACATTACAAATGAAAGAGCTTTTTGCCACAGTAATTGCTAATACAGTATTCCCAAATCACACACTGACTCCAGATTGTTGTGTGATTTGAGGGTGTTTATTTTAGTGCTCAATATTGGAGGGGGTAGCAAAATGGTGAAGGGTGATGGTGGAGGAATGTCCATGGCAGAGTCCAGTCTATTAGTCTCACAGGTGCATTGCCCTAATGGGCATAGGAAGTGGAGATGGGGCAGTTTAAGGATGGACAGGGTGACAAAGTGGGACAGTAGGATGACAATCAGGGTGGTCTCATTTCTTGGCGGGGGTCTTGGCATCGTTCTCTGTCTTTGTCCTGGATCTCAGGGACCGTTTGCGAGGTGGTTCTCCCTCTGCAGGGGTGGGGTGCTGGTGTGGTGGTCCGGTGGCGGTGCCTCCTGTCCACTAGTGCCAGCAGAGGTGGTGGGCAGTTCATCGTCCAGGCTAGTGTCAGGGGCCCCTTGTAGTGCCACAGTGCCCCTCCTGGTGTTGAGCACTTCCTTCAGCACCCCTTCGATGGTGCCCAGGGTGGAATTGATGGCTCTGAGTTCCTCCCTGAAGCCCACATACTGTTCCTCCTGCAGGCGCTGGGTCTCCTGAAACTTGGCCAGTACCGTTGCCATCGTCTCCTGGGAGTGGTGGTAGGCTCCCATGATGTTGGAGAGGGCCTCGTGGAGAGTGGTTTCCCTGGGCCTGTCCGCCCCCTGTCGCACAGCAGCCCTCCCAGTTCCCCTGTGTTCCTGGGCCTCCGTCCCCTGGACCGTGTGCCCACTGCCACTGCCCCCATGGCCCTGTTGTTGTTGGGGTAGTGGGTTAGCCTGGGTTCCCTGAGTGGTGGACACACTGCTGATTGATGTGTCCTGGGGACAGAGATATGGGCCCGCTGGGTGGGTGCTGTGCTGGTGTTTCCAGAGGGGGGAAGGTCTATGGTGGCCTGTGACTGGGTGAGGGGAACCGACTGTCCTGAGCTCCCCGATGGGCCGGGCTGGTCATCTAGATCCAGTTGGACAGAGGTGCTGTCATCACTGTGAGCCTCTTCTGTTGGTGGTGTGGACATGTGTGGACCCGCCTGTCCAGTGACGTTTGGTAGGTGTCCTGCAGGGGTATAAAAGGATGTTTATTGCATCTGTGTGTGCCATGGTGTGCAATGGGTGGGTGACCATGTACCCCAGTGCTTGCATTCCTGTGTGGGACCTTGTGTGATGGTGGTTTAGGGGGGTGTATGGGTACGTGCAGTGGGCATGCTTTAGTGATGGGTGTCCATGCTTTGTTGTTGCATGCAGGGCTTGGGTTTGGGATGTGTGGTTTTTGATGTTGGGACATTTGTGAGGACTTAGAGTGATGGCGGTGAGGGTGAGGGTGGGGGTATGTGCTGGCATGCAGGTAGAGTGGGGGATGTAATAGTTAAGATTTGACTTACCAGAGTCCATTTCTGCACCTACTCCTGCAAGGCCCTCAGGATGCAGAATCGCCAAGACCTGCTCCTCCTATGTTGTTAGTTGGGGGGGAGGAGGTGGGGGTCCGCCACCAGTCCGCTGAACCGCAAAGTGGTGTCTTGAGACCACGGAATGCACCTTCCCCCGTAGGTCGTTCCACCTCTTCCTGACGTCCTCCTGATTTCTTGGGTGCTGTCCCACTGCATTGACCCTGTCCACTATTCTCCACCATAGCTCCATCTTCCTTGCAATGGAGGTGTGCTGCACCTGTGCTCCAAATAGCTGTGGCTCTACCCGGACGATTTCCTCCACCATGACCCTGAGCTCCTCCTCCGAGAACCTGGGGTGTCTTTGCCGTGCCATGGGGTGGTGTAGGTGATGTGTGGGGTGGTGTGTGGGGTGATAAGTGTGCTGATATGTACTGGTGTGTAGTGTGAGGTGCGTAGAAGTTACGTGGGTGATGGTTTGTGTGCCTGTGGATGGTAGTATTGTTGATGGTTGTGTCTCTCTGTGGCCTTCACTCACTAATTGTGGTCATAGGGGTTTGTGGTTGATGTGGGTGTTTGTTTTATATTGTGTTGGGTGTGTGGGAGTGGTGTGTGTATGTGTATCAGGTGTGTGTATTTCGATTTGTCCAATGTGGCTGTGTTTTGTATATGTGTGTGTATTTTGAGTGCGGCGGTGTGTACCGCCAATGGAATACCGCGGTTGAAAGACCGTCGCGTGGATTAGTGGGTTGTGATAGCGTGGGCGTACTTCTGTTGGCGTGACGGTGGAGGTTTTGGGGATTCCTTATTACATTTAATAAGCTGTAATTCCTAAAGGAGAGGATGTTGATGTCTCATGTTTGGTACCAATGAAACTGTAATGATAAACCCTCAAAGTCAAATTTATCATTACAATTTTGAAAATGCCACTTTTAGAAAGTTGGCATTTTCTGGCCCTTGGTGCCTGCAGCCTGCCTTGGGTCACATCACGGAGTGTAGCTGACAGACTTTGTGAATTCCTCCCCGACAGTTGCACAATAGTGAGATTAGGTGTGCCCAATAGGTCATCAACTGGCTTGATGTGGAGGGACGGAGCTGAGATCAGCCCTGCTTGCACCTGAATAGGCTGTGCATCGTCTCCTCACAATAGGCCTAACAACCCTGTATTGTGACAGCAACCAACTTGGAGCCAGGGCAGGGGATTCGGGGAATTCCAAGAACTTCAAAGAACCTTTGCAGAAACTTCTCCTGCCTTCTAGGAGAAGTGCACCAGGGTATACATATAGGACCTTCAGACCCACTTCTCAGTTCACTACTGGGAATATGGAAGGACTCTCAGGGGACTGCCTGTGGGTGTAATCCGCTGTGCACACTGCCAGACTGCTGCTGTACATGGAGGGACTGCTTTGATATCTGGAGCCTGCCTTGAAACACCAGAGGCCAGCTCTCTTGTTGAGCCCTGCATCTACACTTGCTACCAGAACTTCCAGAAGAGACTCCAAGGACTAGATGCTGGCCTCCTGTTCAGACCCACAGGGACATAACAGGCTCCCACCATCTTGAACCTGCACTCGGACCAAGCCTAAGTGAGTCCTCGACCTCCAAGAGATTTCCACACACTGCTGGACCTTTGTGTGTGGTGCTGAAGGTGACTAGATATCTGTGATTGGGGCTTTTATCGTTTGGGAGATATTTTTTACTTTAAACTTCAAAAATTCATAACTATGGTTTTACTCATTGGGTTTTTGTTCTTTTGTTGTTAATTTATTAATACTGACTATTTTGCTAAATTGGTTTGAGACTTTTCTTGTATTGTGTTTCCACTTTATTGCCGTTTGTGTGCTGCATAATTTTTTTACACATTGCCTCTGAGTTAATCCTGAATGCTTTATATGGCAAGGTACCCAGAGTTAAGCACAAGTTAATTTAGTGAATTGTGGTGTTTCACCATGCAAGGGACAGCGGATGTTGCTTGACGAAGGTTAACCCAACTAACAATCAAACCGCTTAGCCAAGAAAGTTCTGCCATACTTATACTCACCCTCCTAGGATACTGCAACCACTTTCAGAACATTGGAACGCAGTCAATAATCCAAATAGGGCCATGGAAGTTTGGGAATGCAGATTGAATCGGGGCACAAGTTAAGTCTGGGGTGAACTTGAAATCATCTAGGCCACAGCTTGAAACCATTCTCTGGTACCAGATTGGTTAGTACTTTTCTTTGGGTATATTTGGGAACCATAAAGCGCTACTGGATGGCTAAAGTTTCACAACTGAGCCTGGTCAACAGTTCAATATATTTGAAGCACATTAGGCTCCAGAAGTAGGATAGAGTATTTTAGTTTCAAACCATGAAGGTGTATTTAAGCTTAATGGTTTACAGAAGGCAATATTCAGGTTTGCATGGATTAATACAATTCAAAACACAAATACATCAAATACTATGAAGGTTTAAATTTAGTCAAAGTCCTATGGCTCTCAGAAGGAACCAAAATGAGGTTGCCTCAAAAAGAAAGGACAATAGAGAAGTCAGGACTTTAAGGGCTAGATATACATAGCTTATTCTTGGTCGAAAACGGCCTGATTCGGCTGATAACCCTTTCGCAAAAGGGAAGGGGTCCCCAGTAGACCCCTTGCCCTTTGCGAATGCATGTGAACATATTTTTAAGAGCAGGCGTGATCCTACACACCACAGCCTACTCTTAAAAAATTAAACGTAACCATTTTGTTTTTTGCTTTTTAAACACATCCTTTTTTCGTATAAGGAAAACGGGCTGCGTTTGAAAAAATGATTGCTATATTTAAAAGGATTCACAGAAATGGTGATCTGCTGATCTCAGCAGGGCACCATCCCTGTGATTTATGCGATTCCCAGTGCGTCGCAAATTGCGACCTACCTAATTAATAATAATGAGGTAAGTCTATTTGCGACCCACTGGGAATCGCAAAAGAAACTTAATGGAGTTTCATATATTTGGAATTGCAATTTCCTAATTGCGATTTGCATTGAATCATAATTAGGAAATCGCAATTCCAAACATTCGTACATGTAGCCCTACATCTTATCCTCTGCTCTATGCTACACAGAACAATTAAGCACTAATCTAATCTGCACCAATCTATAATTTGTCCAAAAGAGTTCTGGAACCATATGAAGATAGTTTATTGATCAAAGGCATATCATTTGTATCAACAGAGAAACCTGGATATTCAAAGTCACGTCTAGAAATGATCCAATTTTCCTGAAAATTGAGATTAAAACATTATTTTTCAGAAGTTGACCAATCACCGACAAGAGGCTTTTCAGTACTCCAAAAACCATCACCCATTTTCCCCCCCAACAGTTAACATGCCAATGGAGCTGGTTACCTTTGAGAAGGTGGTACATAGACAACTGGATTTAATTGAATCAAAAATGAAATTAATCAAATACAACCTCTCTAAAGATGAAAGGAAAGCCCTACCCTAAAAACATCACAAAACGATGAGGAGATCATAAAGCCAGCAGATAAAAGAGGGGCTATTGTAATAATGGATCGCACAGAGTATGAACACAAAATCTTTCAACAACTTCAACAGGAATCCCATTATCGCCAAGTACAAGGGAACCCCACAGAAGCGATTAACGAGGTGATAGATAATTTAATCAACCAACGTACAGAAGGAGGCTGGTTTTCTAATAAAGGAAACTAATTTCTTCAAAACCAACATCCCAGAACTCCAGTAATATAAACACTTCCAAAAATCCATAAAGAGCTGGAAGGTATATTATTTCAGGTGCAAACTCCATACTTGATACATTGCGAAATATGTTGACATTTTCTGCAAACCATTGATAAATAATATTCCTAGTTACCTTAAGGATATCGTGGATATGTTGAATAAACTGACTCATGTGACATTTGATCCAAATAAAGATATTTTGTGAGTTTGGATATCACTACACAACATCCCACAGGAAGTTGCCCTAGAAGCAATGGAAGTCTTTCTGGAATTGAGACCCTCCCCTCATGAAGTTCCAATAGAATTAATTCTCAAGATGGTCAAAATACGCCTTTAGAATTTTTTTTGCTATTTCAATAAGAATGATAACTTCAGGTGAAAGGGACTGCAACAGGATGTCCCTTTGCTCCAGAAATGCTGATTATGTGCATGGCCAAATATGAGGAGAGGTGGATCTATGGTAAAAACCCTTACAAAGATAACATCTGAACCTGGAAAAGATTTATCGACAACATCTTCCTAATTTGGAGAGGTTTTGAAATTGAGCTCCAACTACTTGTTCACTGGTTAAATAATAGAACACAAGACATCAAATTAAAATCCCATTGGAGCAAAGATGAGATACATTTCCTGGATTTAACAACTAAACGAGGCAAAGGCAAGGTCTTTACCACTTTATGCACAAAATCTACACACTATGACACTTTTATCCATTATTCCAGTCACCAACAAGGAAATCTAAGTCACAATCTTCCATACAGTCAATTTTTACGTCTAAGATGAAATTGTACCAAAAAATAGGAATACTTTATAAATGCCCAACAGTTAATAGTCAAACTCAAGGCTAGAAATTACCCACATAAACTACTGAAGAGAGCAATGAAATGGGCATGGTACACACCAAGGGAGACTCCTTTGGAATCATCTTAGAAGAATAAGGAAGAACGTCTGGTATGTGTCACAACCATTAACTCAAACACTCATGAAGTGAAAAAAGCTGTGCAAAAACACTAGCGTATTACATCTGCCCGAGATAGTTTCAAAGAATTTCCTCTTTTTGCACTCAAAAGAAATAGGAGCCTCAAAAATAGGCAGGTCCACTCAAATGCAGAAAGGAAAAGACCTACATCAAATCTAAGGAATGTCGTTGGACCAGTAGGACTACCACCCATCACTGGCCACAAATATTGCGGCATGTGAATCAACAATTGAAGGTAATAAATTTATATACAATGATATAGTAATGAAACACAATGCGTTTACAAATTGTAAATCAAGAAATGTCATCTACTGCATTCTGTGGCCATGCAAAAAATGCTTATGTGGGACAAAGCAGCCAAGAGGTCCAACATAGAATTAGTGAACACAAGACAAGGAACAGATGCCAAAATATGACAGCTCCCTTGGTCCAACGTTTCTTGGTCTCAAACATTCCTTATCACATTTTAAATGGGCAGTACTAAGGAAGGTCAAAACATATAACAGAACATTACTGAGACAAGAAGCCTTTATGATCATGAAGATGAAGACAGTGGAAACAGGACTGAACGAGATGACAGAAATAGGAAACGTATATCCACTTTGACTGATCCCTCATCACAGACATCAACACACTGTGAGGGCATGGATCTGACAGAGCGCCGGGTCCTTAGTAAGTAAACTTACAAGGGGACACTTATAGGTCAATGAACCTTTGGATTTGCATGGAGTATCCTAGCTAGGCTAATGTTAGTCACACTAATAATTAATACGCAATTCAATAAACATTAGTTATCAACAAAAATGAATCAGAAACAATAACACCCCATCACCCTCCGGTCATGAATAACCACAACTCGCTATAAGTTTTTAGTAGTTTTATTCTCTATTAGTTACAATACTAATTCATGAAACTTTAATTCAACTTTATTCATGTCAGCAAATCCGTATTAATTCATTAGAAGGTGCCAAAAACAGTCTAATCAAAACTTGCATCAAAGTACATTCTAAAGCAGTAGCATAGGTTAATAATCAAATCAGGAATGAATACGTTGACATGGATAGCAGAGTTCAGCAAATCAGTTCGGCAATCATTTGTCTCTGTGTTTGTCAATGTCAAAAGGTAGAAACCTTACGTAAACCAGATTAGCATCAGCATGTGGGACTTCAAGCGAAAACAGTTTGGAACATGAATTTGGAAAACATCTAACTATGAGAAAAACTATTTAAAACAGCGCAGTTGGTACCTGGAAAGAAAAGGCACAAAAGTAAATTCAGTCACGTTGTCATATCTACCTATCCTCTGCATGGATCAGCAACAAGTCAGTCTTCATCCTCAGGTCATCAATCAATCAGCAACACATCAGGCTCTCAAGAGCTTGAGTCCAATGACAGAATCTTGTTCTCTTTGATCTCGTAGTCTCTTTCTGGACATCTGCATCTAACATCTCTCTTTCTGCTTCCATTTGAAGTTTTCCCCCCTTGTCACGGCATTGTATCAAAGTTGCCCAAAATATCCCCCAATTCCTAAATGGTCAATTAATCACCAGTTATGACTCTGTCCAATTGCATCTTTACTGCAAATCCATAAATTTTACTATTGTACAGTTCTTAGATTGTTGATTGGTCCAGTTTGCAATGTCCTCATCATCCGGCTCATCAGGTATCGAAAATGTTGCATCTTCTTCTCCAGTCAGTGTCTCTATTGTTCGAGTCCTGGGACAGTACGCTCTGAGCGCTTTACACAGTAGTTGATACATTCTGGTTTCCATCGTCTCCTGCCTGTTGGTTCATGAAGAGGTTTTAGCTAAACAATTTTTGTTAAACAATGAGCAGTTCGTGGCTAGTCTGATTTGTCAGCATTTTTCATTTTAACGTTAATATTCAGCTTCTGCACGAGGCCTGGCAAAACTAGATCACGACTTTGGCTAAGCTAAGCTATACAATATAATGCAAAACACAAGTTAAATCTTTCAATATGAAATACTACTACGTGTATTTCAATACATTTTTCTGTATTTCACATATGCTATTCATTTTATTAGTACATTCGTGAATCTTGGTGATCGTTCTCCGAGGGCACATTTTGAAACGTGCACATTATTTTTCTATGTTAATCATTTTCTACATTTTTAATTATTCAAAATGCATAGACATTCATTAATAATCTCTAATTTATACATTTGCGCTATCAATCCCTCCTCTGATGACTAAATATGTCATCACACTACTTTTACCACCAACAGTTTCACAGCTCTGTTTCTTCAGCATTTTGCCTTCTCCTCAAATCTTCCCTATGGATTCTTTCTCTATTTTGTTCTTCCCGCCTCTGATTATTTTTCAACCTTTTCAATTTAATCTTTTAACACAATATACATAGTCCCCAAATTCCTAATATGCAAGCAATCCCATTTTATATTCCCTGTATGATTTTTAATAATACCCAATTCCAAATATTACTAAGCCAATTTCCCATTAAAGCAAATCCTTTCCCCTACCTTTTCCCATTCACCTGGTTCCTTTAATTCCTTCAAATCCTTACTTGAGTTAGTCAGGTTAGTATGTAAGTCTCTTATCTCTTTACTGTTATCCGGTATATATGAGCAACAATGCCTAGAGTTAATCATTTTACAGACTCCGCCGTCCTTCGCTAGGAGGATGTCTAAAGCAAGACGATCTTGAGGCCATGCAAAAAATGCAGCCACTTCAGTATCTATCAGGATTATTGCCCCTGTAAAATTTGTCAACATGCTATCCACAATAGTAGACAACTTTCTAATCTTGATCAAATTCAGGATGACTCCCAGTGAAGGAATCACCGCACCAAATTTATTTCCCACTATTGCAGATGAGGATTCCCTCCTCTGTCGCTTATGATGTAATTCAGTCAATTTAGGAAACTTCTTTAAGTCCTCTAACTGGTAAATCTTTGGGAACACTATCCCCAAATAACATCCCATACCATCCTCTTGGAAGAAGGTAATAAGCATTAAGTCCATAAATATAGTAAATACCTGGAATCGTGGGGTCCTGACCATTCAACATAAAAGTCCATTTACTCTGAAACAAAAACACATGCCTACATTCACTCGTACCCACAAATAAAGTGTCAGTGCGTGATTTTGGCCTATGTATATACAAAGCTTCCCTACATGTACTGCATCTAAAGCTAATTTCCCTTGCGTCTTAATAGCAGTGTAAGATAATCATTCTTGTGAGCCCTTTTCTGTAAGCCTTTTTCTAATTTCTCCTTTAATGCTTTTCTCCTATTATCAGTATGCCCTAAAAACTTTTTTCTAAAGGTGTAAGCAAGCATGTAAGGTTATTTCTATGCGCATATGTAGCTCCAAATGTTAGTGTAGGCTCAAAAAATCCTCTAACCAATACTATATCATGATCCTTAGCTATTCTACTCAGATATCTAATATTAGGAACAAAAGAAAACACTAAGTCGTAGTTAGAGTAAAAATACCATATATACTCTTGATCATAGAACCTTGTTAGTAGCAGACTACAACTTATCCTGCAAGTTAGTGGAAGGCTGTGGTATGTAACTCCTTCCTCTGCAGGTGAAGGAATTTGTGTACACACAAGACAATCCCTTGCATCCATCATTTCAACGTACTCACTCAACAAGCGATAGAAGACATTCGAAGAAAGATCTCCTTGAGCATTAATATAGTCATGCAAATATTTCTCATCTGACTTAAACTTTCCCAAAGCTGTTAGTGTAGTAGTTTCAAAAGCAGTAGTATGGATGGCTCCTTTCGCATCAAGAACAGACATACCCACACTCAGTACAATAAACAAAATCCCACACATAATCGACAATCAAATGCTCATATGTTTACAGCACCTAGCATCCCTAACTTGATTATTTAACTCAGCCATGATCTGTAAAGAGTCAAAAAGCAGAAATAATCTTTGGAAAATTGCAGCGAAAAAAAAAAAATTCTTCTTTCACAGCTCAGTTTCACATCCAGGAATCCTTATCCTTGTCAGTATTGATTAGCAGCTTGTCACATCCAGTTTTCAATGTCAAATCAGGTCATCAATGTCTCTTCCAGTTATATTTCAACACTCTTTTTTCTCAAAATGTTTTCAGATTGGTTCGACAGTTCAGCTCCTTGTTCGCCTTCAGGTTACATCAAAATACTGACTTGGAACCTTTTGATCAAAACAAAAAGACATAAACTCGTGCTGCCATTCGTTCGTAGCTGCATATGCCCATTCAGGACCCACGTATCTTCGACTCGCCATTCCCTTTCTTTTCAACTATCGGTCAACACTTATCTCTCCTTCACTTAACTCTTCTTTTCTCTTGGTATCTACTTCTTCCTTGATGGTTTAATTTACTACCACTTCCTTTCTTTTCTCTATTCGTGACTCGGGCCAATTATCTCCTTTCCTCAAACCTTCTGTCAATATTTTTCTCAGGATTGGACTTTTCTCCTTTTCTTTTTCTATGGTGTTTTCTCTTGATGGACCTGCAACAGGCTCAGGAGGAGTTAAGTCACTTTGGTGGTCATTACAACCCTGGATGTCGGTTTTAAAGTGGCAGTTAGACCGCCAACAGGCCGGCGGTAAAAAATTTGCAATTACGACCATGGCGAAACCGCCAACAAAGACAGCCACTTTAACACTCCGCCCGCCAGGGCGGTACAAACAGCTTGGCGGTCACTGCCAACAGACAGGCGGAGGACAAAGTACAGCCCACAGTATCACAAAAAGGCAATCCGTCACTTTTTCTGGGGCGGATTCACCGTGGATAAAAACACGGCGGAAACAGGATTCCGAAGGGAAAACGCTCACCTCTACACACCCCACGAGGAACTAGGACACCATGGAGCCGGAACACCAAATTCTCCCTGCGATGGTCTTCCTGCTCCTCTACCAGGAGCACGAATGCCGGCGGCGAAGACCACGGTGAGTACTGCACCTACGACACAGGGGAGGGGGGGAGGGAAAAAAACAAGGACACACACACACGCAACACCCCCACCCTCACCCACTACAACACACACACTAATACATGATAGTCACACCCCCCAACCCCCCGGAAGAATGCAAAGACAAAAGAAAATTAGTGGAACATTGTAATATATTAAAATCAAGCACACAAATATATATATATATATATATATATATATATATATATATATATACATACATATATATACATATATACACACACACATATACACACACCATTAACAAAATATACACCAAGAATAGTAGTCCAGGTAGTGCTCCAATTAAGTCTGTGGAACACTGGGCCCACACCTTATGGGCGAGGCCCACACAAGATCCGACAATGACAGAGAGAACACTGCAGGGGCATCAGATACCAATAAAACAGGCACCTCAGGGGGAGGGAAAGGGGGGGCACCTCAGCCGGTTGAGTGCACAACGTCAAATCCACGAGAGGGCCACATGCCCACTGCCACATCCTGGGGAGTGCAAAGCCACAGTCTCTCAAGTCTCTACAGTGGGTGGGTTGCCCACTGTTCAATCCTGGGGAGTGCAAAGCCACAGTCTCTCAAGTGGATAACAGTCTCCACTGGTTCTGGAGGGGGCATGGTGCCCAGAGTGCTTCATCCTGCTAAGGACAGAGGTAGTGAATGTATCTCTCCACTGGTTCTGGAGGGGGCATGGTGCCCAGAGTGCTTCATCATGCTAAGGACAGAGGTAGTGGATGTCGCACTACACTGGTTCTGGTGGGGGCATGGTGCCCAGAGTGCTTCATTCTGCCCGTGACGGACTCAGTAGCGTCAGTGCCCTTGGCACTCATGGGCCAGCGTTGCTTGAGACGGCGGTGCCCTGTTCAGCGGTGCTTGAGACGGCGGTGCCCTGTTCAGCGGTGCTTGGAGCGGCGGGCTCCTTTGCAGTGACTCAGCTGCTGGCGGTCCTCTCTGTCCTACGGGGCTTGTGCTGGCAGTCCTCTCTGTCCCAGCGGGGCTCGTGCTGGCGGTCCTCTCTAGCCCAGCGGGGCTCGTGCTGGCGGTCCTCTCTAGCCCAGCGGGGCTCGTGCTGGCGGTCCTCTCTAGCCCAGCGGGGCTCGTGCTGGCGGTCCTCTCTAGCCCCGCAGGGATGATGGCTGTGGCCTTCTGGTCAGCGGGGATGATGGCTGTGGCCTCCTGGGCAGCGGGGATGATGTCGGTCTCCTCCGCTGTGCTGCTCTTCCCAGTCTTTCCTGCTTTCTTGTGGCCCTTCCCCACCTTGGAAGGTGTTGCAGCTGACTCCACACTCCCACCGGGACCCCTGTGAGCGGCTTTGGTGGCTGGAGTCTTCCCCCTCTCCTGCCGGGCACTGGCCAACTTCTGATGTTTCACAGGTGGGGGACTGTCTGTGCTGTGGCTCCGTGCCACATTGGCTGCCCTGGTGGCCGGTGCACTCCATATTCCGGTGACTACAGGCACCGCTGGTCCCGGAGATGTTGTGGCTGAGATGCTAGTTTGGGACCTAGGAGACAGACAGGGTGGGGGAGGTGTGGGAAAGAGGTCAAGGTTGGACAGGAAAAGTTTTTGAGAGACACTGGGATGGGTAGCTGGAGGGGGTTTGGGAGTGGAGGAAGAGGTTGTGTTTGTAGGAGAGGTTCGTTTGCTGACTTTGGGTGAAGGTGCATGCACTGGAGGCTGTCGTGAGGTAGATTGCTGTTGGGTGGGTGTGTGCCTGCGTTTGTGTATCTTGGGAGGGGGCGTCACAGACACACTGGGAGAGGACACAGGGGACGTGTGAATGGTAGTGGGGGTGGTGACAGCACGTAAGCGGCGTGTGGTGTTGGGTGTGCTGGTGATGGACGTAGTGGCTGTAGATGTAGTGCATGCAGGTGTCAGTGTAGATGAGACTGGGAGGGAGGAGGGAGATGAGGAGGAGGGGGACACAGTGGAGGCAGTGGATGTTGGTGTGTCTGCATGTGTGTGATGCTTGCGTGAGTGCCGGTGGGATGTGTGGTGCTTATGTTTGCCTGAGCTTCCCTTGTGTGTTGACGTGTGTGCATGCTGGTCTAGAGGTGTGCTTGGGATAGGCTGGGGTACAGGGGATTGGGTCTGGGTGGAGGAAGCTGGAGGGGAGAGGCTAGACACAGGGACAATGGCTGCCATCAGTGCTGAGGCCAGAGTCTGAAAAACTCGCTGAAGGGCCGCCTGACCAGAATGAATGCCCTCCAGGAATGCATTGGTTTGTTGCAACTGCCTTTCGACACCCTGGATGGCATTCAAAATGGTAGACTGCCCAACAGTGAGGGACCTAAGGAGGTCAATGGCCTCCTCACTGAGGGCAGCAGGGGTGACTGGGGCCGGGCCTGAGGTGCCTGGGGCTAAGGTGATGCCCACCCTCCCGGGTGAGCGGGCACAGGGCAAAGGCTGAGGGGCTGCTGGGAGGGGGGTGGCAGCTTTACCTGTAGATGGGGGGGCCACAGATGTTGCCACCACCACAAGGGACCTCCCATCAGAGGACGAGTCCGTGTCGCTAGTCTCAGCTCCTGTCTCCGCCGTGGAGTTCCCCTCGCCCTCCGTCCCACTGGTGAAGTCCGAGTCCGTAGTGTGGCCCTCCATGGCCATGTGGGATGCAGCCCCCTCGTGCTCCGGTGCCACTGCTCCTCCGCCTGATGATGCTAATGCACACAAGAACAGGGAGACCACAAAGGGGGGGGGGGACAGAAGAAAGACATGTTGAGTGCATGCATTACCGCTACCGTTGGCGGACACAACAGACACAGAAGCCCCCTGCACCATGCCGTGCTCTTGGGCTCCACTGTTCAATTCCTGGGAAATGGCCTACTAGGCTATGGACGTCATCTGCACACATGGATGACACAGGGGCATGACTAGGTGTACTTGGCACTCTACAGAGGTGGGGTGGGGTGCCACATGGCCTGTCTTACGGAGGGACCTTGCCTACGGAACTCGCCCTGGCCTAGGGAAACCCACAGCCCATATCCCCCACCCAGACCCCTCCACTGCGTGCAAAATCAGCAGGATGAGAGTGTATTCACCCCCTTGTGGCTGCTGTGATGCCCTCAAGCACCCATCCAACTCCGGGTACGCCACCGCCAGGATCCTGAACATCAGGGGGTCATGGTGCGACGGGCACCCCTCCCACGTTGGGAGGCCATCCCCAGCTGAGCCTCCACCGTCTTCTTGCTCCAGCGGCGAATGTCCTCCCATCTTTTCCGGCAGTGGGTGCTCCATCTGTGGTAGACCCCAGGGTCCGGACGTCCTTGGCGATGGCACGCCAAATATATTTTTTCTGGTGGGCGCTGACCTACATGATTTGTACAGGGGAAAGAGAAACTTATTACCAACTGCACTGTCACAGTCATTGGCCACATTCCCTACCCTTGCCATGTTGCACATGCACTCACCGTTGTTTCATGCACGCCGCACTCTCCCCCCTTCCTTCTTACATCCACCCCTCTCCACACAAGCATAGCCCATACAGCATGCTCCAAGTGTACTTACCTGTTTGTCTGGAGGACCGTAGAGTAGCGTGTACTGGGGGAGGACCCCATCCACGAGTTTCTCCAACTCCTCCGATGTGAAGGCAGGGGCCCTTTCCCCAGACACTCGAACCATTGTCTCTTCCAGACTGAGGTCACAGCAGCACTTGCAGTGTAGGTCCTCTCCTTTCGAAGATCAGGTATCGAGTGATTGAACAGATAGAAAATGACGGTCACGTCCGTGGCAGTGCGTGCCATCACCACCGGCGTACATCTTCATTGGCTCCTGGGACCCATAGGGTCCAATGTTAACCAATGCAGCATTGCGCCGCGGTCTTCGACCGCCTACCGCGACGGTGTACAACGCCAGCGCAGTTACCTCACATCCCATTGTCCCAATTTACAGGTCAGGCAGCCGCCATTTCAGGGGCCCACATGGCTTCATTTTTAACTGCGTCACACACACCTAGGCCTAGACTCACACATACAGACCACTTTTTTGATTATGATTGGTGTTCTGTGTAAGCTGTGGGTACGTACCTCTGAGTTGTTTGACTCTGTGCTCGCTGTTGTCCTTCATAGCCACCGTCCGCTGGGACATGTGAGGAGATGGCGGCATCCTCCGGTGTACCGACCGTTGGTGGACCTGTCGACAATGGAGGAAAGACATGTGATTATCACCTACAGGCTTGACCGTGCCACAATCCAGGAACTGTGTACCCAGTTGGAGCCAGACCTGATGTCAGCTATCCACCATCCCACAGGAATCCCCCCTCAAGTGCAGGTGCTGTCAGTGCTCCATTTCCTTGCAAGTGGGTCATTTCAAACAGCAGTGGCCATAGCATCAGGGATGTCCGAGCCTATGTTTTCCCACGTGTTGTCCAGAGTGTTGTCTGCCCTGCTGAAACACATGCAGAGCTACATCGTTTTCCCTCAGGTGGAGGATTTGCCTACAGTGAAGGGTGATTTCTATGCCCTGGGACATATCCCCAACATCATAGGTGCCATTGATGGGACACATGTGGCTTTAGTCCTCCCCCCCCCACAGGAGTGAACAGGTGTACATAAACGGGAAGAGTTATCATTCTATGAATGTACAGATGGTATGTTTGGCAGACCAGTACATCTCCCATGTGATTGCCAAGTTCCCTGGCTCAGTGCATGATGCTTACATCCTGCGGAATAGCAGCATCCCTCATGTGATGGGTCAACTCCAGAGACACTGTGTGTGGCTATTAGGTGAGCACCTGGTAGCAAGACAGTGGGAATGGTTGTCTGGGTCTGGGGATATCCCTACAGGTTAGTGTGTGTCTAACAGTTGTCCCTCGCCATTTGCAGGTGACTCTGGTTACCCCAACCTGTCATGGCTACTGACCCCAGTGAGGAATCCCAGGACAAGGGCAGAGGAACGCTACAATGAGGCCCATGGGCGAACTAGGAGGGTGATCGATCTGACCTTCGGCCTCCTGAAGGCCAGGTTCAGGTGCCTCCACATGACAGGTGGTTCCCTATTCTACTCACCAAAGAAGGTGTGCCAGATCATCGTGGCCTGCTGTATGCTTCACAACGTGGCTTTGCGACGACAGGTGCCTTTTCTGCAGGAGGATGGTCGAGATGTCGGTCTTGTTGCAGCTGTGGAGCCTGTGGACAGTGAAGACGAGGAAGCAGAAGAAGAAGACATGGACAACAGGGACTCATCGATCCAGCAATATTTCCAGTGAAACACAGGTAAGAATACAAACCTGCCTACTACATGTACTTTAACACTACTACCTCTCAACTGTTTGTCGTTTTCACCCAGTGTATGGTCACTAAGTTGTCACTTTCCCTTACGATTTCACAGATGTGGGTCCCAATGAGTGACATCTGTATTGATTCGTCATGGACTACAGCTGTGTGACATAGGTATGTTGACATTACAAATGAAAGAGCTTTTTGCCACAGTAATTGCTAATACAGTATTCCCAAATCACACACTGACTCCAGATTGTTGTGTGATTTGAGGGTGTTTATTTTAGTGCTCAATATTGGAGGGGGTAGCAAAATGGTGAAGGGTGATGGTGGAGGAATGTCCATGGCAGAGTCCAGTCTATTAGTCTCACAGGTGCATTGCCCTAATGGGCATAGGAAGTGGAGATGGGGCAGTTTAAGGATGGACAGGGTGACAAAGTGGGACAGTAGGATGACAATCAGGGTGGTCTCATTTCTTGGCGGGGGTCTTGGCATCATTCTCTGTCTTTGTCCTGGATCTCAGGGACCGTTTGCGAGGTGGTTCTCCCTCTGCAGGGGTGGGGTGCTGGTGTGGTGGTCCGGTGGCGGTGCCTCCTGTCCACTAGTGCCAGCAGAGGTGGTGGGTAGTTCATCGTCCAGGCTAGTGTCAGGGGCCCCTTGTAGTGCCACAGTGCCCCTCCTGGTGTTGAGCACTTCCTTCAGCACCCCTTCGATGGTGCCCAGGGTGGAATTGATGGCTCTGAGTTCCTCCCTGAAGCCCACATACTGTTCCTCCTGCAGGCGCTGGGTCTCCTGAAACTTGGCCAGTACCGTTGCCATCGTCTACTGGGAGTGGTGGTAGGCTCCCATGATGTTTGAGAGGGCCTCGTGGAGAGTGGTTTCCCTGGGCCTGTCCGCCCCCTGTCGCACAGCAGCCCTCCCAGTTCCCCTGTGTTCCTGGGCCTCCGTCCCCTGGACCGTGTGCCCACTGCCACTGCCCCCATGGCCCTGTTGTTGTTGGGGTAGTGGGTTAGCCTGGGTTCCCTGAGTGGTGGACACACTGCTGATTGATGTGTCCTGGGGACAGAGATATGGGCCCGCTGGGTGGGTGCTGTGCTGGTGTTTCCAGAGGGGGGAAGGTCTATGGTGGCCTGTGACTGGGTGAGGGGAACCGACTGTCCTGAGCTCCCCGATGGGCCGGGCTGGTCATCTAGATCCAGTTGGACAGAGGTGCTGTCATCACTGTGAGCCTCGTCTGTTGGTGGTGTGGACATGTGTGGACCCACCTGTCCAGTGACGTTTGGTAGGTGTCCTGCAGGGGTATAAAAGGATGTTTATTGCATCTGTGTGTGCCATGGTGTGCAATGGGTGGGTGACCATGTACCCCAGTACTTGCATTCCTGTGTGGGACCTTGTGTGATGGTGGTTTAGGGGGGTGTATGGGTACGTGCAGTGGGCATGCTTTAGTGATGGGTGTCCATGCTTTGTTGTTGCATGCATGGCTTGGGTTTGGGATGTGTGGTTTTTGATGTTGGGACATTTGTGAGGACTTAGAGTGATGGCGGTGAGGGTGAGTGTGGGGGTATGTGCTGGCATGCAGGTAGAGTGGGGGATGTAATAGTTAAGATTTGACTTACCAGAGTCCATTTCTGCACCTACTCCTGCAAGGCCCTCAGGATGCAGAATCGCCAAGACCTGCTCCTCCCATGTTGTTAGTTGGGGGGAGGAGGTGGGGGTCCGCCACCAGTCCGCTGAACCGCAAAGTGGTGTCTTGAGACCACGGAATGCACCTTCCCCCGTAGGTCGTTCCACCTCTTCCTGACGTCCTCCTGATTTCTTGGGTGCTGTCCCACTGCATTGACCCTGTCCACTATTCTCCACCATAGCTCCATCTTCCTTGCAATGGAGGTGTGCTGCACCTGTGCTCCAAATAGCTGTGGCTCTACCCGGACGATTTCCTCCACCATGACCCTGAGCTCCTCCTCCGAGAACCTGGGGTGTCTTTGCCGTGCCATGGGGTGGTGTAGGTGATGTGTGGGGTGGTGTGTGGGGTGATAAGTGTGCTGATATGTACTGGTGTGTAGTGTGAGGTGCGTAGAAGTTACGTGGGTGATGGTTTGTGTGCCTGTGGATGGTAGTATTGTTGATGGTTGTGTCTCTCTGTGGCCTTCACTCACTAATTGTGGTCATAGGGGTTTGTGGTTCATGTGGGTGTTTGTTTTATATTGTGTTGGGTGTGTGGGAGTGGTGTGTGTATGTGTATCAGGTGTGTGTATTTCGATTTGTCCAATGTGGCTGTGTTTTGTATATGTGTGTGTATTTTGAGTGCGGCGGTGTGTACCGCCAATGGAATACCGCGGTTGAAAGACCGTCGCTTGGATTAGTGGGTTGTGATAGCGTGGGCGTACTTCTGTTGGCGTGACGGTGGAGGTTTTGTTTTTGCCAGTTTATCACTGACCATTGGTGTGGCGGACTTGTGTGGGTGTCTGAATTTTGGCGGGTTCCGTCCTGTGGGTCATAATAGCTGTGGCGGAATTCTGCAGCCGCGGCGGTGTGTTGGCAGTCTTCTGCACGGCAGTAAGCGGCTTTTACCGCCAATGTTGTAATGACCGCCTTTGACTTTGATCCAACTCTACTCCCTCCCCTTCTTGGTCTGACACTTGCTCTGTTTGTTTTTCAGTACCGTCTGCTTCTGGGAGAACTTCTGCTGTGCTAGGCTCTCCTGCTGTATCCGTTGAGATTGATTCTTCCACACCCTCCTGTAGTTCTTCACTCTCGTCTCTTATAGGGGTGATCGATCCATCTTCCACAATTTCTTGATAAATGTCAGTCTTTGTTCTTTTTCTGGTTCAGCAGCTGAGACTTGTTTCGGGATTGTTGGTGCTCTCAACAATGCTTCTTCATGATCCAGTGGACATGCCACTTTCTTCGTTAGACTTGCGCAAATCCAGTTTGGAAGTCCTGCACACTTTACAGCTGTTGTGGTTGTCAGGGTCACCTGGTAGGGTCCCTCCCAGCGAGTTCCAAGCACATCTTGAGCACGTGTTTGCGGACGACAACCCAAATCGCCAGCTCTCAGGTTGTGCCCAGGATCGTGAATTGGTGGCAGTGTGGCGGCTTCCACCTGCTGAGAGAAAGATTGTACCACATCAGCTGGACCCTTGCAGTAGTCCAACACCATATCATCTGTAATATTGACAAGTGCATCGGCTGGATCCGCTGGTAATCGCATTGCACTGCCCATGAGAATCTCGTGGGGTGACAGTCCTGTCTTCCTGGCAGGTGTATTTCTCATTGACATCAACACCAAAGGCAATGCATCTGGCCATTTCAGATTTGTAGCTGCACACATCTTGGCAATTCTTGATTTCAGAGTACCATTCATCTGTTCCACTAGTCCTGATGCTTCAGGACGGTAGCCACAATGCAATATCTGCTCAATGTTTAGTGCAGCACCCAAAAGTTTTATCACCTCGTTATTGAAGTGTGTTTCCCTATCTGATTCTAAAGAGATCGGAAACCCGGACCGCGGTATCAACTCTCTAAGCAACAGCTTTGCTACTGTTACGCTATCATTTCTTCTTGTAGGATACGCTTCAATCCAATGACTAAAAATACACACAATCACCCACATGTATTTCAAACCTCCAAACGCAGGCATCTCAATGAAATCCAGTTGCATTCTGCTGAATGGACCCCCTGCTCTTCCAATGTGGCTAAAATTCACCACTGTCCCTTTTCCCGCATTTAATTGTTGACAAATAACACAGCGGTGACATACTGCTTCTGCGGCTTGTCTGAACTTAGGGTTGAACCAATCAATTTTGAACAAACGAACCATGGCATCCCTTCCAATGTGTGCCTGACCATGGTAGTATCTAGCCATTTGTGATAACAACTATTTGGCAGAACCATTTGGCCCGCTTCTGATACCCATAGCTCATCCCGTCTCTTTGTTCACTTTATCTTCAGCCACCCTCTTTTCTCTTCCTTGTCAACATTACTCTGAATATTTTTCAATTCTTCCATTGTGTCAATCACCTTTAATGCATAACTTGTACATGTGACAGCTTCTTCTGACATCAGTTCCCACTTGTCTTTGAACCATATACAGTTCAATGCGCAAAACCTTGCGACTTGATCCGCATCTCCATTTCCCAGTGATACGTAATCCTGTGACTTTAGATGTGCACTGCATTTTACCACAGCAATTTTTTCAGGCAATTGTATTGCATACAGTAATTCTTTTATCCTTTCGCCATTTTTCACTGGTGAACCAGCAGAGGTCAGAAAACCTCTTTGAGACCATAATTAACCAAAATCATGAACAATTCCAAATCCGTATAGGCTATCTGTATAGATAGTAACTCTTAAGCTTGCAGACACATGGCACGCTCTAGTAAGAGCGACCAGTTCTGCCACTTGTGCAGTATATATGTCTCTAAGCCATGAAGCTTCTAAAGTACCTGTAATTGTGCACACAGCTTAGCCTGCTCTCAGTGTCCCTGTACCATCTCTGAGGCATGAAACATCAACAAAAACAATTTGATCATTTTCCTCTAATCGGGTATTTCTGATGTCAGGTCTTGGTTTTGTGCACAACTCAGTTACCTTGAGACAATCATGCTCAATGTCTTCTTCTTTTTCAATTTCAACAGTATCACTTGGAAGTAATGTTGCCGGGTTCAGCACTGTACACTTTTTCAATGTTACATTTGGGGCACCTAGAATGCTCATACGTTGTCAGTCTGGCACAAGTCAAATACTGTGTTTTCGTCCTTTTCAGTAAAATCTCAACTGAGTGAGGACCATTACCGTCAGGGGATATCCCATCACTACTCCCTCACATTGTGAAAGGCTTTGTCCAACTGCGGCAACTGCACACAAACAACCAGGTAAAGCTGCTGCAACTGGGTCCAAGGTAGCTGAAATATAGGTTACTGGGCGATAAGCACCTCCATGGACCTGTGTCAAGACAGACAGAGAACAAGCATCACATTCATGACAAAACAATGTAAATGGCTTTGTTTAATCAGGCATACCCAACGCTGGAGCTCTGCACAGCCTCTCTTTCAACTCAGTGAACGCTTTCTCCTGGTCTAATGTTATGGGATCAGTAACATCCTTATGTGTCAGTTGTTGCAAAGGCTTTGAAATTTCAGCAAAATTTGGAATCCATTGACGACAATAGCCTACCATTCCCAAAAACATCCTGACATCTCTCTGTGAAGTCTGGGGACTTCTCTGCAATATCATTGTAATCCTTTCTCTGGAAATACTCCTTGACCCTTTCTCAATTTGGTGACCCAGGTATTTCACCGACTTCTGACAGTACTGCAATTTCAATGGTGACATTTTATGGCCAGATTTTCCCAAATGATTCAATAGGGCAATCAAGTCATACTTACACTTGTCCTTTGATTTAGATGCAATCAGTAAGTCATCAATGTATTGCACCAGAGTCGATTGGTACGGTAGCTCCAATGACTCCAGATTCTTTTTCAGGATTTGGTTAAACAAGGATGGTGACTCTGTGTACCCTTGAGGAAGCCTGCACCAGCTGTAGACTCTGGCTAGGAATTTGAAACTAAAGAGAAACTGACTATCCCCGTGAAGAGGCACAGAAAAGAAAGCTTGTGACAAGTCAACCACGGTAAACCATTCTGCATCACATGGAATCTAGAACATTATTACTGCTGGATTTGGCACCACGGAACAACACTTGACCGCAATGTCATTTATTTTTCCCCAGATCCTGCACAATTCGCACCTTTCCACACGGCATTTTTCAAACCCAGTATCAGTGAATTACATGGGCTGCTTAGCACTTCTTTCAAAACTCCCTGCTTCACAAAATCTCTAATTATCTGTGCTACTTTCATCAAGACATCTTGCGACATGTTGTACTGTGGAAGCTGTGGAAAACTACATTTGGCTTCAAGGTAACCTTAATCGGCTCTACTCCCTTGATCAAACCCACTTCCTTGCCTGTTAGATCCTACACATTTTCCTGTAAACCTGAATGAAGCTCTTTTACTGTGAACATTGGAAAAAGCTCAATCAATGGGTATTCTTCTGTGGTATTGTCATGCTCCCTTTCCGGAGTTAGTTCTTCTTCATCATCACTATTTGTTTGGATTTCTATCCCAGCAGTTGAGCAAGAGATCAAACATTTAATTTTGCATAAGTAGTCCCTTCCCAGTAGAGATACTGGACTAGAATCACAGACTACAAATTTATGCAGTCCCTGGAAGTTGCCAATCTCACCTTGTACTGGATATGTGATCGAGTTTGTCAAATGCTTATTCGCTACCCCCACAACCTGAACTGTTCTCCCTGAAAGAGGTAAATTTGGAACTTCCACACTCCTCACTGTGGAACGTGTGGCTCCTGTGTCCACCAGAAATGATACCTTATGACCCATCACCTTTCCTCTCACGAAAGGTCCTCGCTGATCTACCTCTAGGGACTCTGCAAGCATGCATGGCTCCTCATCCGAACTATCACTCAACCAATCACCATTTATTTAATTCTCACTATGTAATGGGAATTGGTGCACAGTGTTACTACTTCTGTCTTGTCTCTGACCTGTGACCTGTTGAGTAAGCACCACCTGTTGCTGCTCCATCGGGGCTTGAGGTATTTGCATTTGCTATCTAGGTACCAGGGGAACCTGCTGTTGCACTGGTTGTAACTGTGTTATTTGTGCACGGGGCATTTGCACCTACTGCATGGGTTGAAAATTCCGCCCTTGATTCGCATTATTCTGAAAATTTGGATTAAGTCCCCTCATTCTTGGGACTTTCACAATTAGGAATGTATTGACATCACCACTTTGCTGGACAACACCATCCTGGACCATCATCGGACACTCCCGCTTCCAGTGTCCCACGTTTCCGCAAAGATGACACGGTAACATCTTCTTCATCCCTTGTACATCATTCTGAACCACTACAGTATTCAAATCTGGACCACGATTCATATTAATCCCACGTCCTATACCTTTCACCTGAGGCTGGAACATGACTGTTCCCTGCTGCTGTGGTATCTGCTGAAGTCCCTTGTACTCCTGTTTGTGCTGCCTTAATCTGCATCACCATTGCTTTCTCCTTCAGCTTTTTCTGCTTGAACTCAATCTCATCACTACAATATTTTGCATACTGCAATACCTCATCAATCAGCTTTGTTTGCCAGCAAATCAAGTGACTCTTAATCATCTGACCTATTTCAGGTCTCAGTCCTTCCACAAACCTAAAAACAAAGTGTAACATGTCTTTTGGCTCGATCGCTTCCTTGCCACTGTACTCCTTGAACGCTTTCAGCAACCTCTCATAGTAAGCATGTATGTACTCCTTTACCTCCTGGACTGTCCTGTCAATTCTCTATCAATCAATATTTTTAGGCAAAATTCTCGTCTTCAGGAATTCAATTACCTTATAATAATGCTTCATTACTTCGGGAGATGGTGCACCTGTGGTCCTAACCCGTTCTGGCTCGCTCGTTGACCAATCTACTGCTCTTTTACACTCATCCCACAAATCAGCTGGAACCACTATCTCCAGAGTATTCAAGTCTTCCCACAGACATTTAGAAAGTTTCACAAATCTCTGTCTGCTTTTACCATTCAACCGGTTTCTCCCTCAGCTTTGGATAATCATGTGTGAATGACAGAATATTACTCCTGTGCCACAGGACATGAACAAACTGCCCTCCTGAATCTTCCTCATTGGTAAACCTTTTACCGGATCCTTTTCTTTCTGAACACTTTCAGACCCTTCTTGTGAATCTCGTTTCCGTTTATCCTTCTTTTTTTGCCCATCTGCCTTCCCACTTTTCCAATGCTCCCCAGATCTGAGTACTCTGCAATAATTCTTTAAGTTGAGCTTTCATTCCGGCTGACCTCATGTGTTCAAAATCTTTTGCCTCGAAATCGAACCTGTAACTCCGTTTCAAATGTTTTGCCTTTCCAATTTCAACATCATGCTTTTCTGCTAAATCTGCTAATCTCTGATGTATCCTGCCTACTTCTCTTGTGATTCTCGGACATAAGTATCTCAGCTCTTCTTCTGTATAGGACTCCAACCTATTCACTCCCATTGTTCCTTCGACTAGTTCCATTATTTCTGTACTCAACCTAACATGATCAATCTGCTCGTCACTCTTGGACATATTCTGTGGAGTGCTCAAACTGTCTAACAACTCGTGCTGCTGCTGTGCAGTCAATCCGTGTAACATAATGTTACTCGCATTTGGTGATGGCACCTGCTGCGTCACTGCACCTGGGGGTTGCGGTGTCAAGAGCTTCAAGCTCTGACTTGCACTCGGACCATTTAACGTATTGGGAAGTGCAACTAGTGGACTGAAATCCATCAGTGGCCTGATCCATCAAAAGTCTGGCCCATGGAAGAAATGACCTGCACATGTTCCTTCACCCCCCTCCTCATGAGGCCCTGAGACATTTCACCCTGTTCTGCAGTGATTGATTTCTCCTGCATAAAAAATGGTACCGCTGGACCAACAGTAATCGGAAGCGATATTGCATCTGGAGCTGCTCTAACACCCGCATTCTGTGGAAAAGCTACTCCCATGCTCTGATTGATTACTAGAGTCACATCTGACTTTGTTCCGATCATTGGTGTAAACCTTGGCAAACCCTGTGGCTGAGCCTGGGGCATCAGTACTGGTGTTGGCTCAGTCTGGACTAACAATGGTCTCAGAACCACTTGCTCCATAGGTACCACTAAGTTCGACATTGTCTCAAGAATCGGTACCTCAGGATAAATTCTCTGTATCAGTGGTGGATGCATCTGTGGTTGGACCGTCGAAGTAGTCACTGCATTGGGCGTACTCTGCACTATCCCTTGTACCTGTCAAATGTCTGCTTCAGCCGGTCCCGCTGTTCCCGACACTTGTGCTAGAGCAGTTGGAGCAGAACTTGTACTCGGACCCCCCCCATGCACTGCATATGGTGGAGGTCGGTCTCTCAGCACCTGAGTAATAAGATCCTCAACATCTTAATCTTCCTCTTTTATGTAAGTCTTTTTCTTCTTTATACTACCCGACAAACTCTTATCACTCTTGCTAGTCTCCTCTTTCCCTTCTGTCTCAGCTTCCTCTGTGATAGCAGGCAACAATTCAACGTCCTCCAATGTCACTGTCCTCCACTTCTTCCATTCCCAATCCCATCTTCTGCTAGAGACTTCTCCACCTTTCTTATTCTCCTTTGAAACTTTATTTCCTGCTGGTGTCTTGCTATGAGCTCCCAAACCGCTAAAGCCTCAAACTGTGCTGGCTTTCTTGCTTGTATCATACATCATCATCCGCAACTAACCCGAGACTCTCAAATTAAACGATCCATGCTATGGAAATGCTAAAACTCCCTCTTTCTCCATCAATTTGCAATTGTTTTAACCAAAGGCATGGCGCAACATCTCGCTCCTCATCACAATATAAGCCGGACAATTTTACGGTGGGGTATGCTCCCCCACAGTCGCCTTAATGTACGCATCACCCTTCATGGCACTCATAAACACTTTGAAAAACGTCATCTTTCCTATCTTTTGTGTATTCAAATCAAAATCAGGAAATGACTTTTACTCCCAAGATTCCCTTCACCTACTTTCTCAACCAATTGTCTCTCATGGACGGCTGCCAATCCGCTCGGGACTCTTCTTAGTAACCAACCTATCTCAGCCCGGCTCAAATGACATCACACTCACACACACTGCGGCTGACAAAGTCTTGTGGCTCGTCCTCCTAAACTTCAATTCACACAGACTAATGCAAATTATTGCGAGCACTAACCAAAAACCAATAATCAAAACAAATCTGTCAGTAGAGAGGCTGGTTACAGCAGTCTCTATTCCCAGATCTAGGGGTTTGCCCATGATCTGGTCTTCCAACCTAGGGGCGATGCCCTTGGGCTGGACAGGGGTCAGGGGAGTGCCCTCCCTCAAACGGAAGCGTCTGCACCCCCCTCTGCGGGGTGGTGCTGCTGATCTCCAGAGTTGGAGCAACCCTGTTCCCAGGTGTCCCTCCTTCTCGTTCAGACTCTAGGGAATCCCTTTTAGAGGATCAGCCTTTGGTAACGACTACCCTCCCGCCTTGGGGCCCCTCTCGGGTGCCTTCCAAGACCTGTGGAGGGGGACAGGTCCCTGTGGATCCTGCACCCTCCCCGCTCAGAACATTGTCGGGTCGGTTAAACTCCAGCCTTGGGGCCCCTTCTGGGTGCCTTCCAAGACATGCGTAAGAAGACAGGTCCCTCTGGATCCTGCACCCTCCCCGCTCAGAATTTGGCCTGGATTACCCAGAACCTCCCCCACCCCTCCCTGGGGTGAACCTAAGACGGCCCTTGATGTCTGACCAGTTCCTCTAGCACTAAGCCAGAGGTCAGCCTCCTTTGCAAGCTCCCTGGGGTCAGAGAACTCACAGTAAGACAGGTGTTGGCGTAGCTCTGAAAAACAGCAACGGAACATGTGTTCTCTTAGAATGAGATTAAACAGTCCTTCATAAGTGGTTGCTCTGCTACACTCCACCCATCCTGTTAGTGATTTGCAACAAGTCCCCATGAAATCCTCCCAAGACTGGTGAGACCGTTTCTTGCTGCCTCTGAACCTCAACCTGTAATCTTCAGGGGTGAGACCATACTTCTCTATCAGGGCCTTTCAGATGTGGGGATACCCCTGCCTGTCACTCCCTCCTGGGGCCAGTAGGACATCACTTTCCACCTCAGGAATATAGCTCTCTAGGACAGTTCCCCAATCTTTCTCAGGAATCCTGCGCACAACTAGAGCTTCCTCATACTCCCTAAGCCACTGACGTATGTCATCTCCCTCCTTGAACCCAGGTACCAAATATGTGGGTAGGTAAAGATTGTGCCTAACACTACAAATGCTGCCACCACTGGACTCCACCTGCATTACTGGTGGGTCCAGATTTGTAGGACTGCGGTTTAGAGCGAGCCTTTCTCTGGCAAAGGCCCTTTCAGCCTCTGCCATCCTCTCCTGAACTAAGGCTTTTTCAACCTCAGCCTGTCTCTCTTCTACAGCCAGCCTGGCTAGCTGTGGCCTCAGGTCCCTCTCTTCCCGCCTATCTCTGAGCTCCTCAGGTGACAGGGAGTGGGAGGTGGTGCTGCTGCTTGGCAAGGACCCAGTAAGGGACTCCTTATCTATGGGGTCCTCTCTCTCTACTGGCGTCCCTGGCCAGTCATCTTCTCCCTCAGTGTCTAACTCCTCGGGGTCACTATCCCCCTGGGGTGTGGATTGGGGACCCTCCTCCTCAGAGTCCTCACTACTCTTGTGGGTCTCTCTAGGGTCTCCCTCAGAACCATCCCTTTCTTGGGCCTCTTTTTGTGCTATGTAGTCCGCCTCCTCAAAATTAAACAGGGCTCTCCTGAGGATCCCCATATGGGCTTCAGCCTCTATAAAAGGTATACCTCTCTCCCTGCAGAATCCCCTTAAGTCTTCTATAGTGTAACACAACATATAATCCATGTCAAAAGTGGACTCCATTTTGTCAAGAGCACAACACTAGCGTAAACACAAGAGTCCAAAGTGTGAGTATACAACACAGGAGTAAATAAAATTACTAGCTTGAGAGAACAGGAGAATAATTTAAGAAAAGAGAATTGAAACATGTAATGGTCTAAGTGCAATTTGTGGTGCAAAAATAAGTCACAAGGTACTGTGCAAGTCCTATCCCACCGCTGCCACCAATGTTAGAAATGGGGTTTCTGGTTGGCTAGGTTATGCACCTCAGCCAGGCAGAACCTACCCACTCTAGTCAGGGCAAGGTAGTTACACGTCTAAGATAACCCCTGTTCACCCCCTTGGTAGCTTGGCACGAGCAGTCAGGCCTATCCCAGAGGCAATGTGTAAAGCGTTTGCACAACACACACAACACATGTGATGCAAAATGTACACCACAAAGTAAACACAACACTGAGCTATGTAAAAATAATCTGTATTGCACAAAACATAATTAGACCAACTTTACACGTAAGTAATACCCTGCTACCTTAGCAGTTGTCAGAATGTTATACAAGTTGCTAATACTCTGCAAGAATATGCAGTTGTCACATTAGAACACGTAAGTACTCCGGATTCTGCAACATAAGCAGTAGTCAGGAATTACAGTAAAATATATATGCACTTGTCATGAACAATTCCTAAATACCCATAAAAGGAACACTAGAGAATATCTCACAAGACATATAAATACATATCAGCTAGACATGCCCATAAAAAGGAACATTAGCACATATATGTAGGGGAAGGAAATCTAAAACTTCCAAAAGTCTTACTAGGCTCCCAGAGCCCAGATTCCCTAAAAAGTACCTGTTTTCCGTAGGGGAGGCACTCCTGGTGCCTAGAAGATGAGCTTAGTGGGCCCCTGGCGCTCCTGTGTGCGAAACGGGGGCCACGCGGTGCTTTTGGGGGAGAGGGGCGGTCGGCACCATCTCTTCGTGGTGAACGGGCCCCTCTGGGGGCCTCGTGATCCTTGGGGGCCCCCCGGGACTCTAATGACCCTCTCCGAAGGGGGGGCCCAAAAGAGCCAAAGATTTAGAGTAGCAGGGGCGATCGCGCCCCTAGCGCAGTGACCGGGGGAAAGGAAACTCCCTTTCTCCCCGGCGTCCTGCTTGCAGGGAGGCAGCCACCCTTGTCTGCGGTGCGGCTGCCTAACGAGGTAGTAGGGATGAGGCTCTTCACCTGCTTCCCCAGGCAGCCACACCCGGTCCGGTGCGCGAGCCAATTTTCTGCCTTCCCTCGTCCGCAAGGGAAGTAGTATGGAGAATTGGAGCCAATGTGTGCCCTGGGGGCGCTCTGAAAAGCGCGCGTCACCCGGGGACACGATAGGAGCATGCGAGCTCCTTCCTTCACCTTTGGGAAGTGCCCCGGGGGCACTAGAGTCAGTGCGATCCTCGCGCTTTAGTCAAAATGCGGCGCCCGGGCTGCGGCGGTGATTAAAACAAAAAAGAGGCGCCGTGGGGAGCGTGAGGGGCTAGTCTATAAACCCGGGTTGCAGCGGTGATCTCAGGGACTAAAATCAAGTGCTTCTCAAAGGCAATCTGCAGACAAAGAAGGTACCTTGAGTTGCACCTGGGCACCAAAGAGCGCTCTCTCAGCGCTTGGGAAAAAGCGGTAGAGATTGTTGCAGGGGTCAGGGGCCACAGTACCCTGCCCCCGGGAACAGCCCAACAAGCAGAATCACAGGCTGGTGGGCTCAGCTGCAGGCCAGCACAAGGGGTGCAGATGGTGGCAGTTCCTCCTAGTGACCAGGCAGGTCACAGGTCAGCACAGCAGCAGCAGTCCAAGGTGGTTTCCTAGTGAATCCATTCATCAGCGTTCTGTGTTCAGTTTCAAGTTCCAAGAGTGTTCAAATCGTGGGGAAAATTCCCCTGTACTTATACTGGGTTTACAGTGTGTCTTACAATGGCAGGGGGAGGAGGTTCCAGCCAGTTACAACTGGTTCTGGGAGTGCCACCTCTCTCCTTTCAGCACAGGCTCCAAACATCAGTAGGGGTTAACGACCCTATTGTGTGAGGCCAGGGCACAGTCTTTACAAATGCAGGTGTGCCCCGCCTCTCCCTTCTCTCAGCCCAGGAAGGCTTTTCAATATGTAGATGCACCTCTGTGACACCTCCACCCTCCCTGTATTCAGGCTGTCTGAGAAGTATGCACAAAGCCCCAACTGTCGGGTCTGCCAGACATGGATTGCAGACAAGCTGCAAAACCCCAAAGTCATAAGCACAGATAAATGCGCACTTTCTGTGATAGTAATAAAAAATACACCTACACCAGTAAGCAGCATTTCTCACCACTATCACAACCATACCAAACATGCCTATGCTACCCCTCATAAATCAGACAATTTCCTTTACACATAAGGCAGGGCATTTCCAATGCAATCCTATGAGGAGGCAGTACTCACAGCAGTGAGACACCAAGTTAGGCTGTTTGTCACTACCAGGGCAGGCCATGCAACATGGCAAATGTCCTGCCTTCTACATACATGACACCCCGCCCAAAGAATTAGCTAGGGCGTACCTTAGGGGTGACTTACATGTAGTAAAAGGGGAGTTCGGGGCCTGGCAAGTAAATTTAGAGTTCAGGTCCCTGTGGCAGGAAACTGCGCACACAGGCTCTGCGCTAGCAGGCCTTAGATAGGTTTGACAGGCTACTTCAGTGGGTGGCGCAAGCAGCGCTGCAGGCCCACTAGTAGCATTTAATTTACAGGCCCTGGGTATAGGGATACCACTTTACAAGGAACTTATAGGTAAATTAAATATGCCAATTAGGTATAATCCAATCATACCAAATTCGTAAGAGAGAGCACATGCACTTTAACACTGGTTAGCAGTGAAAAAGTGCTCAGAGTCAAAACGTCAGCCAACAAAGGTCAGAAAAATAAGGAGGCAAAAAGCAAAACGTCTGGGGAATGACCCTGTAAAAGGGCCAGGTCCTACACCAATAATCAAAACAAATCTGCTGGTTTACTACAGGAAGGTAACACATTCGCTTCAGAGACCTTATGGATTTTCACTGATGGCCCTTTTGCTCATACAGCTATTCCTCTTTCTCAGTCTCCCACATTCGCAAGTAAAATTCGACTTGCAAGTTTTTTACTCTCAACTGATCAATGGGTCTGTCCTGGTGCACATAGGACTCACCAAATCTCAGTCGAAGAATTTCTCTTACTCACTTAACTTACACACCGACTTGTTGACCACGCCAGATCAACCTACTAAACCAGACAGATTACAACCTATATAACCGAGTGTCTCCTACACTTGTCAATATACTCCGGAGTCTTAGACCACGCAGGGTCCGTACATCAGCAACAACCACGTGGACAATTTTTTAGCACAAAGCTCCACACACATATAAAGTTCTATGACTTTCCTACTCTCATACTACGGAGTGCGTACGCTCCTACTAAACTTCAACTGGAGTACGCAGACTCCCTACTTCCCTCACAGACGTCACAATTCACCTGCTGTTTTCATAAGCCTTTGCAAGCGTAACCTATCACTTTCACACTATCACTAAAGCACCAAGAACATAAACAAAACTACTTGCAGGATCCAGGATATGGAAAAGTCATTTCTGGGCTTAAGGGGACATAATTTTTGCTACAATTGCCATTTCAGAAAACTAAATTTCAAATCTCAAAAATAAATAACTAACCAACCTTAAACTACTACCATAACCACCTAATAGTTCTCCAAGGAAACTAACCATCAAGCTGCTACCAAAAACTGCTAGAGCGCCTGGTCCTTAGTAAGTAAACTTACAAGGAGACGATTATAGGTCGATGACCCTTTTGATTCGCATGAAGTATCCTAGCTAGGCTAATAACACTAATCACACTAATAATTAATATGCAATTCAAGAAACATTAGTTATCAACATAAATGAATCAGAAACAATAACACCCCATGACCCTCCGGTGAAGAATAACCACAACTCACTAGACGTTTTTAGTAGTTTTATTCCCTATTAGTTACAATACTAATTCATGAAACTTTAATTCAACTTTATTCAGGTCATCAAACCTGTATTAATTCATTAGAAGGTGCCAGAAACATAGTCTAATCAAAACTTGCATCAAAGTACCTTCTAAAGTAGTAGCATAGGTTAATAATCAAATCAGGAATGAATAAGTCGACATGGATAGCAGAATTCAGCAAATTAGTTTGACAATCATTTGTCTCTGTGTCTCTGTATTTGACAATGTCATAAGGTAGAAACCTCACCTAACCCAGATTAGCATCAGCATGCGGGACTTCATGCGAAAACAGTTTAGAACATGAATTTGGAAAACATCTAACTAAGAGAAAAACTATTTAAAACTGTGCAGTTGGTACCTAGAAAGAAAAGGCATAAAAGTTAATTCAGTCACATTGTCACATCTACCTATCCTCGGTATGGATCAGCAACAAGTCAGTCTTCGTCCTCAGATCATCAATCGATCTGTAACACATCAGGCTCTCAAGAGCTTGAGCCCAATGACAGAATCTCAAATCTCTTTGATCTCTTAGTCTCTCTCTGGACATCTGCACCTACCAGCTCTCTTTCATCTCTCATCTGAAGTTTTCCCCCTTTGTCACAGCATTATATCAAAGTCGCCCAGAGTATCCCCCAAATCATAATTGGTCAATTAATCACCAGTTATGACTCTGTCCAATTGCATATTAACTCCAAATTAATAATTTTAATATTGTACAGTTCGCAGATTGTTGATTGGTCCAGTTTGCTATGTCCCCATCATCCGGCTCGTCAGGTATCGAAAATGTTGAACCTTCTTCTCCAGTCAGTGTCTCTATTGTTCGAGTCCTGGGAAAGTACGCTCTGAGCGCTTTACACAGTAGTTGACACATTTTGGTTTCCATTGTCTCCTGTCTGTCAGTTTATGAAGAGGTTTCAGCTAAACAATTTTTATTACACAATGAGCAGTTCATGGCTAGTCTGATTTGTCAAAATTGAGAGAGGGAACAGGGAGATTGCTGGTCCAGTGTATATTCTCCCTAAGGTAATCAATAGCAGTGATAAAGTACACTGTTCCACAAAGAAAAGAAAGAAACACAACTAGAATACAGGGAAGCATGCATAGTAAGGAGCGGAATAACCCTCACACATCCAGTAGGATGTCAAGCTTCATCACTGGGCAAGCTCCTAATCAGATCAGCACTGCAATGTCTGATGGGCCACCCCTTTAAGAAAAGAAGGTAGCTCTTAACCAGAGATATTATCTACCAATGGTAAATGTGCCTATAATGGACTCCAACTTTAGATGTGTGTAGGAGAGAGAAAAAAGGCGGAACATAAAATTGGCTCTAAACCAGACCCATCACATTTAATACTTCAGAAAAGGGTTCAGGCCAAGTTTAAAAAGAGTGGGGAGTGCTTGTAAAGATAATGCTCAGTCGCACTTGCATACCATATGTACATAGGAAATATGAACGCTATCCAAATTCCTATTGTGCTAGTCTGATTTGTCAGCATTTTTCATTTTAACGTTAATATTCAGCTTCTGCACAAGGCCTGGCAAAACGAGCCACGACGTTGGCTAAGTTAAGCTCTACAATATAGTGCAAACCACAAGCTATATCTTTCAGTATGACATACTACTACGTTATTTCAATACGTTTTTCTATATTTCTAATATGCTATTCATTTTATTAGTGCATTTGTGAATCTTGGTGATCGCTCTCCGAGGGCACATTTTCAAACATGCACATTATTTTTCTACGTTAATCATTTTCTACATTTTTCATTATTCAAAATACAGACATTCATTAATAATTTCTAATTCATACATTTGCGCTATCAATTCCCATGAATATTGCTGAGTAACTGCTGTCAGCTTCCTTCACTGATCTACATCCATTTTGATTATTGGAATGATGTCATTCCTCATAACTTTTAAAGGGGGATTTTAACATCATTCAGCCTTGAGGAGACAGGAGGTGTACCCAACATGAAGACCACAACCTGGATAAAGAGTATTGCTACATTTAAAGGAATTACATCTCCCGCCAAACCCCTAACCAATAAACACGGAGCAGACCGACATATTCATTAATTACCTTAATGCAAAACAAGCCGTCTTCCATCCAAATACGGCTACAGGGTATTCTCCTCAATGAAGTAGAAACAACACTGTTCCCCATACAATGTCTAAACATTATATGTCACCTTGAGTAAGCATGGAGAAAATTACTTGTTCCTTACAATGGGGAAGTTTTCAATATATTAACAAGAAAATGAAACAAAGCGAGTCACTGTATGGATAGAAACTACATTTCCCATCATGCCTTAAGACAAGCATTCCGGAGTGTGAACGCATCGCTGAGGACATCAATGCTATTATCAGTGTTGCAGATGAGGAATGAGAGCGATGCAGGAATTCTGACAAGCAACGAGAAGCAGCACCAGCACTTCTATGACAGGACCGGAAGATCGGATTATGCTTATCTCTTTCTTTACCTCTCTTCAACAGCAGCCAATCAACATATTAATAAATGTACATTAACATAAAACCATAGAGTATTTATGTATCCCGACATGCCCAGTGTGCAGCCACCAATCCCCCGATGGCTATCCCTTTAAGTTCCGGAACACCAATGTAACTTCCTCTTTCTTTGCTGCTCAGCCAGGCAAGATAAGTGTCTCTCATATTCCCTTGTTTGATTCGGCGTTTGCTTATGACAGTGTGCTATTTTTAGGTTCTGTGTCTTTCCGCGGTCACTTCAGTGTCCGATTTGCTGCAGTCAGCACTTTCTTTTGGTTCAGGTTTTCTTTCCCAGATCGGCTGCCTCTGTTACCAGAGAAGGGAGGTGGAGTCAGCCTTGCTTGGTGAAGGTTTCCCTTTGCAGTAACGTTTGGTGCTTCTTTTTTTTAGGTTTTCCCTTACCTTTGGTGCTGTTTCCCTCACGGCTTGCATGGTCGGTGCCTCCCCTTGTCAGCCCGAGTCTACAACGAGCCTTCGGCAGTGCTGTGTAGCCCGTTGGGCTACTTCTAGTAGATTGGGCTCTACTGAGCCCGATGTCAGTTTCATAGCCCTGGTTGCTTAGCAAACACGCGCGTGTCTACGGCCAAAGTGCGAGAGAGATGCCGAAGGCTACGGCTGGAAGAATCTAGTCAGTTTCTTGGGGCATTTATTGATTTTCTGGAGCAGAGTGCACGCTCGGCTAAACCTTGGCTCGATTGATGCCCACACTCTCAGAGTAAGTGTGGGCTGTAATAATCTGGTTCACAGGCTTGCCTGAGGAGCATTTTGAGTCTTGCTGTGGCAGAGTCTTTGTTTATTTCACTTATTGCACTTGGGGTTGCTCCCCCCTGACGCCAAGTGTCGCTTGAACTGTGAATTCTGGCCAGATTATGGCAGATAAGCGCTTATCTGACGAGGCAGCATATTTTGAGGAGGATTAGGAGGAGGTTGAAGAATTCAATGAGGTGGATCCTCTGCAAGCTTTGGACACCTCTGTGCAGCACTCCATTCATAAGGCTTTGACGGCAGCTTTGCGGCCTATCACCGCTTAATTACAGTTATTGGCTAGCGCCCAGTTCCGTCAAGGACTCTACGGACGTTCCCCAGAAATGTAGAGAGAAGGTGAAACATTGGCCCCATGAGGAAGTTATTTCTTCTTTGGAGCACATTCCGGCGCAGGATCATGGTCATTGTGCTGCTTATTCAAAGCGCACTCATTCGCCTTCCAGTTCTGACCCTGAGTCTTGGTCTGGTGAGTCCAGCAGTTCTGGGGTTGAGAAGTCGTGCCGTCGTAAAATCAAGAAACGATCGACTTCTCCCAGGGCTCCTTCTCCTCCTAACCCCTTCAATTTTGATCCAGAGAGTATCATTCACACTCTGTCTTCTGACTGGGCTCCTGAAAGGGAGGTGTCGGATTATTTGTGTAATACCTTGCGCAAACCTTTCGATAAGGATGTGCGAAATCGCCTTGGGGGGAATCTCCCAGACCGGACCTTCCAGATAAGGTGGCCCTTACACCGGAGGTTGATCCTAGCATTATTACCTTTTTGAAGAAATACTCCAGGGATCCCAAGAAGGGGATCGATAGGGCATGGAAGGCATGCCAGGATAAAATGCTAGATGTTGTGGGGCCCCTTGCGAAGATCCTGGAGATGACGCTGCAGGCTAAAGAGCAGGGCCACCTCTTTAACCCGGATATTCTGGCTGGGTGGACTCAACGTGCCATCTGTCTCCTTGGTAACGCCAATTGCGCAATATCAACAGAGCATCGTAAATCTATTCTCATGCAAATAGATCCCAAACTTTCCGATCTGGCTCCAGCAGAAGCAGGTCCTTTGGCCGACGGATTCCTCTTTGGGGGAAAATTTGTTAAAGACATTGGCAAGTTTGTTAGTACTTTTGGGGCCCTGGACAAGGCGCAGACCTCGTTGAAAAAGGTTTTCCATTCCAATCTTTTCATCAGGGCCGGGCGAGGCAAAGGCCGCTCGTCTGGCCGCCAATCTTTCCAAGGCCTCCAACGGGGAGCGTATAGCCGTCAGCGAGGAGGATTTCAAGATTTCACCAGAGGGGGAACTTTCTTCCCGTCAAGAGCCCGTTACCAGAAGTCAAGGGCAGGCAGAGGTTCGAGAGGCCCATGTCCCTCTTGCAATGCAGTTCTAGATTTGTCAAATGTTCCTTTGGGGGGCAGGATCAGGTTGTTTATTCACAACTGGCAGCTTCTTACCCGCGATTTTTGGGTTCTTCAGACTGTTCAGGGTTTTCACATCGAATTTTATCAAACCTCTTTTCAGCAGGCACATCCAAACCCTGTCCATTTTTTCCCAACAAGAGGAAGAGTTTATAGATGCAGAAATAGAGGCATTGCTGCGGAAACGGGCGGTAGCCATATGCGAATCTCACCCTCTCGGTTTCTGCAGCAATATCTTCTTGGTGCAGAAGAAAGGAGGTGGTCACAGATTGGTTTTGAATTTGCGAGACTTCAATTTCTGGATTGTTTACAGGCATTTCAAAATGGAAGGGATTCACCTCCTCAGAGACCTTCTTCAGGAAAGCGACTGGATGGTCCGGATGGACTTGACCATTCCCATTTTTCCCTCTCACAGGCGTTTCCTTCAGTTTCAGTGAGAAGCTCGTTGGTACGAGTGTCTGGTTATACCGTTCGGGCTGGCTCCAGCCCCGTGGTGCTTCACCAAGCTCCTGAAGCCAGTCATAGCATCTCTAAGAGAGAAAGGTATCCGCCTGATCGTGTATTTGGATGACATATTGATCATGGCGCAGTCGCACGAGAGATTGATCGAGTGTTAGAAATGGGGTTTCTGGTTGGCTAGGGTATGCACCTCAGCCAGGCAGAACTTACCCACTCTAGTCAGGGCAAGGGAGTTACACGTCCAAGATAACCCCTGCTCACCCCCTTGGTAGCTTGGCACGAGCAGTCAGGCTTAACCCGGAGGCAATGCGTAAAGCGTTCGCACAACACACACATACATGTGACGCAATATCCCCACCACAAAGGAAACACAACACCAGATTATATGAAAATATACTGTATTGTACACAACGTAATTATCAGACCAACATCACATAACAGTACTATCCTGCTACCCTAGCAGTTGTCAGAACGTTACACATTAGTTACTCTGCAAACTAGCAGTAGTCACACATAACACACAGGTTACTCAGTATTCTGCAACATAAGCAGTAGTCAGGAAACACGTTATCACATTAGAACACTTGTCATAAGAATATCATAAAACGCCCATAGTAGGAACATTAGAAAACCTATGGAAAGTTAGGGAAACATATTAGCAAGTCATGCCCATAAAAGGAACATCTGCACACATATGTAAAAGCATCATAGTACAGGTAGGCAATATATCATAATTAACCAAGTCTGTAGCAAGAACTCAAATTATGATTCTATTGGTCCGTTTAACAGTACCTGGTAGATGGAAGAGGCACCTCCAGTGCCTAAAATAACCAATGGGGCCCCCCGGTGCTCCTCTGCGCAAAACGGGGGCCTTCTGTGAACATTTGGGACTAAGAGGGGCGGCACGCACCCTCTTAGCATTCCTGACGGGCCCCTCCTGGGACCCGTGATCACTGGGGGCCCCCCCGGGCCTTTACCGGCCCTCCTGCAGGGGGGCCAAGGTCACCCAAGACTTGAGCGAGAAGAGGGGGGTGGCACGCACCCCCTCCAATTTGCAACGGGCCCCTCCTAGGGCCCGTGATCTTTAGGAGTTCCCCCCTGGGCCTGCGCTGGCCCTCCAATGCGGGGGGAACCAAAGACAAAAAGCCCCGAAGGGAGGACGAGGCAGCCCGGCGACGCGGGGAACCTCCGATGAGGTTTCCACCCCGCCTAGCCTTGGGCTACCTCAAAGGAGGAGAGCGGGGGCCCAACAAACCTCGGTCCCTCGCTGCACTCCTCCTGGAGTGAACATTGAGCCTGCCGGAGGCTCGCAACCGGCCCAGCTGCACCCGGGGAATCCTGCCCGACCGGCAGGCGACTTCCTCCTCTATCCCGAGGCTGCGGCAGTGATTCACAGAAGATGGGGCTTGCCCGAGCCCCGGGGGCACCACAACAATGGCCCGCCTTTCTCTACCTGTTCCTCGTGCCCCGGGGGCACACCAGGCAGCGCATTTCGACGCGCTCGTTGTTTTCTTTACACTCGGGTCGCGGCGGTGATTTAGAAAGGGGAGAAGCGTTTGCAGGGCACCAGAGCTGCTCTCCCAGCAGCGCTCTGGTGGCGCTTAACTCCCTGTTCAGCAGAGCGCTCCACAGACATGGGTGCAAAGCAGAGAACAAGCACTTTCCATGCGCTTTGAGGAACAAAGGCAAGACACTAGCAGCATTCCCTGGGCTAGGAATGGGTGCAGGGGTCAGGGGCCACAGCACCCTGCCCATGGGGAGCAGAACTTTAAGAAAAGGTCCTCAGGTGGAGGGCCCAGCAATAGGCCAGCACAAGGGGGAGGCAGCAAGTGGCAAGTCCTTCACAGTGACCAAGCAGGTCACAGGTCAGCACAGCAGCAGCAGTCCATGGCGGTTCCTGGTGAGTCCTTTCAGCCTTAGGTGTCCAGTTCCAAGATGATTCCAAGAGTCTCCAAATTGTGGGGAAAATTCCCCTGTACTTATAGTCCTGTTTTACAGTGTTTTACAATGATAGGGAGAGGAGGTTCCAGCCAGTTACAACTGGTTCTGGGAGTGCCCCCTCTCTCCTTTCAGCACAGGCTCCAAACATCAGTGGGGGGTTAACGACCCTATTGTGTGAGGCCAGGGCACAGCCTTTACAAATGTAGGTGTGCCCCGCCTCTCCCTTCTCTCAGCCCAGGAAGACTATTCAGCATGTAGATGCACCACGGTGACACCTCCACCCTCCCTGTGTACAGGCTGTCTGAAAAGTATGCACAAAGCCCCAACTGTCACTCTGCCCAGACGTGGATTGGAGTCAAGCTGCAAAACACCAGAGTCATAAGCACAGATAAATGCGCACTTTCTAGAAGTGGCATTTCTGTGATAGTAATAAAAAATACACCCACACCAGTAAGCAGTATTTATCATCACCATCACAACCATACCAAACACGCCTACGCTACCCTTCATAAATCAGGCAATACCCCCTTACACATAAGGCAGGGCATTTCTAATGCAATCCTATGAGAAGGCAGCACTCACAGCAGTGAGACACCAAGTTAGGCTGTTTGTCACTACCAGGACAGGCCATGCAATATGGCACATGTCCTGACTTTCTACATACATGGCACCCTGCCCATAGGGCTAGCTAGGGCGTACTTTAGGGGTGACTTACATGTAGTAAAAGGGGAGTTCTGGGCCTGGCAAGTAAATTTAGATGCCAGGTCCTTGTGGCAGAAAACTGCGCACACAGGCCCTGCGCTAGCAGGCCTGGGACAGGTTTGAAAGTCTACTTCAGTGGGTGGCGCAAGCAGCGCTGCAGGCCCACTAGTAGTATTTAATTTACAGGCCCTGGGTATAGAGATACCACCGTACAAGGGACTTATAGGTAAATTAAATATGCCAATTAGGTATAAACCAATCATACCAACTTTAGATGGGAGAGCACCTGCACTTTAGCACTGGTCAGCAGTGATAAAGTGCTCAGAGTCCTAGAGCCAACAGCGAGAGGTCAGAAAAACCAGGAGGAAGGAGGCAAAAAGACTAGGGATGACCATGCGTATGGCCAAAAGTCCAACATCGAGTATCTTCAGGTAACAATCAATCTGCTCCAACACTTAGGTTTTGTGATCAACAGGGAAAAGTCCAGTTTAGTCCCAACTCAGTCTATAGAGTTTCTAGGTTTCCTAATAGACTCTGTTTCGACAACACTGTTCCTACCCAAAGCAAAGCTCTGCAACATCAAGGAGTTGAGATTGGCCCTTTCTCGTTCTACGGTGTCGCTGCGGCAGATGGCACGACTGGTAGGCATATTAGCGTCTTCCATTCAGGCGATTTTTCCGGGCCAGCTGCACTATCGGGCTTTGCAGAGGCTGAAGATTTGACATCTTCAGAAGGGTTTAGTTTATTTGGAGCAGATTCCGCTGACGGCGGAGGTCAGAGTAGAGCTGCAGTGGTGGTTAGAGCAGGTTGAGGCGTGAAACGGCAGAGCAATTTTCGGAGTTCAGCCAGACGTCATCATAGAATCCGACGCCAGCCGTTTGAGCTGGGGCGCGCTTTGTGGAGAGGTTTCCACAGGAGGCAGATGGGCTCCTCGCGAGTTGGAGATGCACATCAATTGCCTGGAACTGTTGGCAGGATCCTTCGCTATTCGGGCTTTATCCCCGAAGAAGACATCATTGCATTCTTTTGAGGATGAACAATATATCTGCAGTCAGATATATAAACAAACTGGGGTGGAACCAGGTCCAGAGTCTTGGTGGAGATGGCCAAGGATTTCTGGCATTTGTGTCGGAACCAGGTCCAGAGTCTTGGTGGAGATGGCCAAGGATTTCTGGCATTTGTGTCTGGGTCGCAAGATTATGGTGATAGCGGAGTACATTCCGGGGCAGTCCAACAACACCATAGCGGACTGGAACTCCAGATTTCTGAAGGATTCCAGTGATTGGAAATTGCACCCGCAATTATTTGCCCTAATTCAGAACACATGGGGTCTTTGTTTCATAGATCTTTTTGCATCACGACTCAATCATCAACTGGAGAGGTTCTTCAGTTGGAGACCGGATCCACAAGCATTGGCAACAGATGCTTTTCTCCAAGATTGGTCTGGCAATCTGAATTATGCCTTTCCCCCTTTCAGCATGATTTCGAGAGTGGCCGCTCAGGTGAAGCGCCAGAGGGCAGAAGTGGTGTCGGTCACTCCAGTGTGGAAGGCACAGCCATGGTTTCCATTGTTGTTGCTCTGGCATGCGATTACCCATTACTTCTTCCGTGGAGAGCGGACATGCTCCGCGGTCCTCTTGGGGAAGCACACCCATTAGTAATCTCGGAGAGACTGTCTATGATGGCCTGGAGGCTGTTGCCTTTCAGAATCAGCTTCGGAATTTCTCAAGCAGGCGTGGGCGCCGTCCACTAGGAGACGATATGCATCAGCTTGGCGATGCTGGATGGGTTGGTGCGTGGAACACCAACTGGATCCCGTGGAAGCAGACATCACAGAGGTTGTGAACTTTCTATGAAGGTTTCTGATGGCTTGTCTCACAGGCCAGTAAATACCTTTAAGTCAGCCATTGCTGCAGGACATTTGCAGGTAGGTAATGTGTCTGTGGATATGCATCCTGTAGTGTGCAAATTAATTAAAGGAATCAGGGTGTTGAATCCTCTGAAACCTAAATATTCCGTTTTGTGGGATGTAAATAAGGTTTTAAACCTTTTTGGGAAATGGCCTCAGAATAGTGTGTTGACTAGGAAACAACCTTCGGCCAAATTGGCTATGTTATTGTCTTGTTCCCTGCAGGAGAACTGCAGATGTGCGAGCACTGGATGGTGCAGGTAGAGTATTTACTCCAGAAGGGGTCTCTTTCTCTATTACCACGAGAACAAAAACTTTGACATGAAGTATTGATTACCCAGCGTTTCCTTTTAATGAGCAATTGTGTGTGGTGAAATGCCTAAAGGCTTATGAATTCAGTACTCAAGAGTTTAGAAGTGATCCCAATGGGCAGTTATTGATTGCATTGAAAAGACCTTTCAAACCGGTGTCCTCCGCTACTATAGCGAGATGTGTCAGATGTCATGAAGGAAGCTGGTATTGATGTTAATATTTTTGGAGCACACTCCGTTCGGGGTGCTATGGCTTTGAAGTCGGTAAGTCTGGGTACTTCTTTGCAAGATATTATGAGAGCAGCAGATTGGTCCTCGGATTCAGTTTTCAAACGGTTTTATTATAAACCTTTGCTGGATGTTGCTTCAGTAGTAGTTTCTCAGCATTAAACTAGCATAATCTGAGCCTCCGGTCCTGTCATAGAATGAAAAATTTGCTAGCATTCGCGCCAAGAATTTCCAATTCTGTTAAGGACACGGAGGCGAGGATTATCCCACCCTAGTTGTGGGACTTTTACAGATGTTCTGATGCTACTGTGATTTATGTGCTTTGCAACTGCTTGTTCATTAAGCTAATTACTTCAGTTTAATGCTGTTTTATCCCACCCTTGATTGCAGATAATGAGTTTTAAGGTTTTAATCTCATATATATTATTTAGTTTCCAAACAGAAGACGGATTGAATATTGCTCATCGGAGTAGAGTTTCCAGTTGAACTTTGGAAGAGGAAGTCTCCTTCGGGGTTTCATGTCAGCAATTATAGCCTCAGTGTAGTTCCAGTTAATAGGACTGTTGGAGAATTACTGTTGTTTTTTTAGCATCTCTTGGTTATTTGGACAGTTAGGACTCTCTGCAAAGAAAGAGGAAGTTATGTTGGTGTTGGGGGATAGCCATCAGGGGATTGGTGGCTGCACACTAGGCATGTTGGGATACATAAATATGGTTTTATGTTAAAGTACGTTTACTAATATGTTGATTGGCTGCTGTTGTAGAGTAGTAAAGAGAGAGATTAGCATATCCTCGCCTCTGTGTCCATAATAAAATTTAAAATTATTGGCGCAAATTTTTAATTCACAGCATAACTGAAGCAAGAAGTTAAGCGTGGCCACTTGCTGCAGGCCGCGGCAACGCGGAAAGTGCCGGACAAAGTTGAACAGCGCTGCAATACGATATTTGACAGGCACCTTCACGCTGTAAAAGCTCAAAGAAGTACTCTGACTCTTGCCATTTGGTCACCAGAGCATTCATGTATCACGTGTATTGTTTGTTGTTCCTCCTAAAAATCGGTTGCCTAATTAAGTATTACGAAGGGGGCCCATGGTAAACGCGTGAATGCTACGTTAAAAATTCGCAATGCAACACACACGGGGCAGTGCCACTTTGTTCTTTCTCTAAAATGCTAAGCGTCGGATCTATTTCATTCTTAGCTTGAACGCTCAACATGCGAAAGGAAGCCCGGCCACATAATCAGGATCCCTTCACGTTCCTAGTGTGCCTGCAGACACTGCCCACAAAACAACCGCTAAAGTTCTTTAGGGGTTTGTCCTGACTTTTAATTAACATTCTCATTATCTGCATATGACACAGCGGCGTTCTATAAATTTCCAACTTTTAAGTGGTACAGTCGGACTGTATTATTTTGAAAAAGTATTATTTTGTTTTCTTTGGGACATATACTTTTTCAAACAGCTAGTCCAGATTGCAACACTGAATACAGACCTGTAGATGACCTCTTCGAAATAAATTCTCACCACTGTAGAGGTCGAAACGCAACTTTGTGTCTAAAAGAGGGGGGTGGGGAGACTTTCTCGTTTAATCCAAAAAGAAGGTAACATAAGACATACGAAGTCAAGAACCCAAAAAGCCACTGGTACATAGACTTTTTATTTTTTAAATCAGTTCCCCTCATTTGAGCTAATTGAGTGGGACAGAAATAAACGTTAATAATCCGGAAGTGATTCACGGGTAGTTATGTGAATTTTCGCCCTGGACAATCCTACCCCAAAGAACTTAACTAAATATTTGTTTAATTTGTTGATGTTTGTAAACTGCATATTTTGAACGTAACGTTTCATCCGGTATTGCTTTTCCTACTATGACTGTTAATTTACTACAGCTGATGTATAAACTATTTTATGTTTTTTGTTGTTTACAAGAACATTTGGAGTAAAGAATACGATGAGATAAAAAAAAAAAGATATTTGTACCCACAGGATTGGTTGACTGTTTTGTGTAGAGAAAATCAAGTTAAATAATAACCCAAGGGGTGACTTTCTCTTCATATTTTATTTTGATCCCTACCCCCCTAGGCTTTACTGGATCAAACCCATATTCCCTTTTTGGGTGAAAACAAAATCTAGCCATCACCACCCTGGTGCTGGTGAGCGAATGTGTTTGTTCTTTTTTATATAAAATAGTGATATTAATTCAGGCTGTGAGTGTGATGGGCTGCAGCATGTAGGATGCCATTAAGGAAGGCCAGTGTGAAGTCTGGGTGGCCATGGAGCAGAGGTTTGCTGCTATACAGAAGCATGACTGTGAGGAACAGGTTTACTCCCTGGCAATACATTCCTTTAGGGTGAGGTTGGTATGCAGGAAAAATCTAAGTACTTAGCAGTGAATGAAAGTTATGGTTTGAAGCTTTGCAAGTTCAGGTCATTGTACCATGCTTGGACTGTGAGCTAAGGTACCAGTGGCAGGAATTTAGTTTGTGCTGGGAAAAGACAATGTCCAGGCGACCAGTATATTCGGGAAAGTTAGAAAGGTGACAGTTGGAAAGCACGATCTGCATTTGATTATGTAATGCCTTCCAAATATAACCCAATTTATTTCTTTACTGCAAAGGAATCATTTGTATTGTTATGTTTGAAAAGTCCTCCAGTTCCTCGTAAATTGAATCTAATACCAGCTGAGGATCTCTGGCTAGATGGTTGTTAGCCAATACAGCAGCAATCTAGAAGAAACATACGTTGCAGATTGTCCCTTGCCTTGTGTGATACCTTAATCAAACCCATGCTCTTGAGACAGTTGTTGGTTGAACTTTAGAACTTTAACTTTTCATTTCAACCAGTCTATGTATAATTGAACCTTGCAGTGCTACTGGCATGGCTGTTCCCGATGTATGTATGTAAGTGAACCTAACCTTTCATTCAAAGTTGTACATGTTCATGTGGAGCTAAGTTTGTCATTGAGATGTGCAATTAAGCATTGAGCCTGGAAGGCCTACAATTCAGTTGCAAAGCATGGTCATTTGGCAATTTTGGTTGCCTCTTGGTATGTGATGCTTCATCCATGAAATGTTAGCAACCCTGATGGTATATGTGCACTACAACAAGGTACCCCCCAGCAACCTTTTTAAAATTTAATTAATTCTTAAACTATGATGTAAATTTGTGATCATTGCACTTTTTTTTTCTAATTTGGTGATGCCACAAGGGCTGCTGGAGCGAGTTTTAAGTCAAGTTCCTTTCTCAGTGATAATTGCTGCATTCATTTTATTAATGCATTCTTGCCTTGCTCCTTCCCAAGCACAGTTCCTGAATCATTTTTAAGGTACCTATCTTACTATGCAGAGTAGGATATTGTGACTGCTCTCCTGTAGGGCACATTATCTTCACCATCACTTCCTAGGAAAAGAGAGATCACTTTCCCAGTCTTTTACAAGCTCTCCATCAGGATATCTTGGCATGGACTGGACCCAAGCCCACTATGGGAAACTAGAGCAATAGAAGGTTGTTAAAGACCTTGGATGTGAGAAAGATCAACCTGTGATTGGTCATGCGGCGAGTAGCACAGACTTAGTGCAGATCACTTTTTTTTTTTAAACTACTCTGAGTCATGTTGTACCACTAATACCACCTCCTTTCCAAAACCCTGCACCAGCTCCAATCCCTACTGCAACCACAAGGACGGCCAGCTGTAGGAAAAGGCAAATGCCTAGCTACACCACACCAAGTTCTTTGAGCTGTAGCTCTACAAGAAGCTTGCTTTCCCAGTTTTAGACTTATTTTAATTTAGGCTACATGAGGGTCACAGAGCAGGTACCACAATTGGTGCAAACTGGTACACCAACTAAAGCTAGGTGGAGATTATGGTACCAGGGAACAATTTGCAATTTGCCCATCGGAATACTAACATGCATGTGTGTGGGAAGAACACCTCAAAAGGATAGCTGCTGACAACAGTGCAGGCGTCAAGCAGATGCTCAGTCACTCAGTGTGAATTCATCACCCACAGCAATCATGGCATAACACAAGGAAAACACATATAAGTTCATCCCACAGCATTTAATCAGCCATCCTGCCCACCGTTGATGACTTGAGGTGTTATTCTCACAAAGAAAACAGCTGCCACAACAATGCACTATCAGGTTTATGTTCAGCAATTTGTCACTGTACCACCAAACCCAGGGACTAGTCCATTTATACAGTGAGCATATGGCCAAAATGATAGCACTTTACCAAACTTATTCTTTGGTGGAAGGAGAGGGGTTCTGGAATGTTTTGAATGGAAGGCTGGAAATGGAAGGTTTAAAGCTTGACCTACATTTCAACTGTTACTGTGCCTGTGCTTCATCATCAAGTGCTGGAATTATTTAGTGAAGCAACCAAGGAGAGCACTGCAAGAAGTGGGGTTACTGGTGGAGGGGGGTGTTCATTCTCAAGCAGTAACCACAATTCTCAGAGCGAAGACATAAGCAAACCCAAAATTAACCTGTGCTTAACCATCAGGTAGCGTGGCACAGAGAAGTCAGGCTTAACTCACAGGCAATGTGTTAAGTATTTGTGCAACACGTCAAACAGTAACACAGTGAAAACAAATCACAAAAGGATACCACATAGGTTTAATACAATAGAGTATTTTTTATAAATAAAATAACACCAAAACAATTATTTAAAAAACAGTAGAACCGGAAATATTCAGTTTGAAAGATTTTAGTAAAAATTTACCTAAAAAGAACAAAGCTCCAACTTTGGATATCTGCTTGCGCTGGACTGGGACAAAGTATCAAGTTCAGGCCAACCACATTCGTGCGATGTTGGCGAGGGGGGCCATGTAAACGTTGAAGAGCGTGGGGCTGAGCGAAGATCCTTGAGGAATGCCACAGACGATTCTGGAAGCTTCTGACAGGAACGGTGGGAGGCGGACTCTCTGGGTTCTGCCTGAGAAAAAATGACGAGATCCAGCCGAGTGCCTTGTCGCGGATTCCAGCGTTGTATAGGCCTGTACAGAGAGTGTGATGACATACCGTGTCGAAAGCGGTGGAGAGGTCCAGGAGAACGAGTGCTGCTGTTTCTCCTTCGTCGAGCATGGTCCTAATGTCGTCTGTGGCAGCAATGAGTGCAGTCTCAGTGCTGTGGTTTCTGCAGAATCCGGATTGGGAGGTGTTGAATATCTTGCTGTCTTTCAGGAACCAGGATAGTTGGCTGTTTACAATTTTTTCGATGACCTTGGCTGGGAAGCGGAGGAGGGAGATCGTCCGGTAGATCTTGGAATCGTCTGGGTCTGCCTTTGGTTTCTTTAGCAGGGCGTTGATTTTTGCTTGCTTCCATCTTTCTGGGAAGGTGGCTGACTCAAAGGTTGATGGTTTTGCAGAGGTGGGGGGGCGATGATGATGTTTGCCTTATTGAAGATATCGTGTGGGCAGGGGCAGGGGTCCGACATAACTCTCCTGTAGGATAACATTGGAGTTACCTTACTATATTTAATAAGCTGTAATTTCCAAATGGGAGTAGGTAAGCAGTTAAAGGTTGGTGTATTTGGTACTATAATGAAAAATCCTAACCTATGGTGAAGTCAGCTGCTTTTAGAAAGTGGACGTTTTCCTGCCTTAGCTTTTTAATGCTTCTAGCCTGTCACTGGATCACATGACTGGGGTTAGCTGACAGTTGAGTTGAGTATTCCTTCTAGACAGCCACACACAACAGAAAGCTTAGGTGTGCGATCATTGCAAGGAGAGGGTGGAGCTGCACACAGCTCTACTTGTACTGAAATAGGTTGTGTCCTTCCTCCACACAAAGGGCTGCATGCCCCCTTTAGTTAGCCTGGAGCTAAAACAGGGAAGTCAGGATGCATGGCAACTTCAAATGGAAACCTCTAGAAGCTTCTCCCCCCACTTCTTCAATGGTACAACTGGGTATAAATACTAGACCTCATCCACCAACTCTTTGGTACACTTCTGGACTTGGGGGTAGTCTGCTAGGAAGAAGGGGCCCTGGGCTGCTGAAAGTCCTGACACTCTCCTGGATTGCTGTTGCCTGCAGCCCTCTTGCCTGGATGAGAAGAACTGGACCTGCAGCTCTTGGACCCAGAAACCCAGAGTGACCTCAAGGGCTAGTTGGTTTTCTGCCTGATCTGTAGCCTCAGGAACAAAACAGGCTTCCAACAGCCTTGCACCTGGACTCTTCCATCTGTGAGTCCAGGACCTGGACTCTGCCATCTGTGAGTCAAGCCTGCCAAGTTGTGCCACTCCAGTCCTGGACCCTTGGAAGAGGGCCTAAGGTGCTTGCTGTGCACCACAAACCTGAGCAGAACCAACACATTGCTGTGCTGTGTAGATCAGAACCACTGTAAAGACCTGCATCACAACCCATCGACCCATCATAACTGCCACTGTGCAATGCATCCCCGGTGCAGGGCCTTGTATCTCTCATCGAAGCAGTCTTGATGACAGACCCTCACTCGGAGCTCCTCCTCGAAACTGATACATCCCTTGACTGCGCAAGTCATCCTCAACACTGGACTTTGTACCATAAGCCATCATCAATGGGATCTTCGGAGCCGGACTTTACACCGCAGACTTGCCGCATCTCAGAGCCAATTCATTTCTTCCACTGCCTGATGCATCTGATGCGGACCTTTGCAATGCTCCACAAACCCGTATTTAAGGTAGGCAGTTCAGCGGATCTAAATGGGCCCTCGTGGCCGACCTGCGCTCCATTGTTTTTCTTATTTGGCTCCATTACATCTTTTGAATCAGAACTTTTTCAAATATGTAAAGCAGTAACAACAAGTATTGCTTCGTTGGTTTCACCAAAGTGAACAGCAAACAAGGTTCAAAAGTTCAAAGTTTGTTTAGCAGCAATGTATACATTTTCCTGAGACTTCCTAGCCCTACTCCATGTTCTTCTAAATTACAATCATTATGCTTCTTCTACTCAGGCCTAGGTAATCTTATCAGTTCCCTACCCAATCAATGTAAATGTCTTTAACTTCTATACAAACTAAGCTCATCAATGACTAGGAAAACTTGATGTGCAGTTCAACCACTACGTTCAGTCCAGTCAAATGAGTATGTTGATCTCAAGATTCCCAGAACTCCTTATCTGTGACTGTTATTCGCGAAGTCCACTCAGGAGAAGAATACTCACGAGTGGGCACTTTTGTTCTTCTTGACCTTCTCAGTGCCACACCTTTGTCTTCACTTTTGCTCAGGTCTGAACTTTTTCTTTTTTCAGCAATTGTTGGCAGAACCTGTTCTCTGGGAACTCACTTTTCCCCGCTCTCGGCTTCTGGGCCAAGAGGCTCCAGCTTCCACTTGCTCCCTCCCAGCAATAGTCTCTTCTTCAGGGTTTTGTTCTGAGTCTGACAAAGTTACTTTTCCTCTTTTTCAGTCTCAGTTGTGGCCTGTACAAGACCGCCTTCTTCAAGATCAAGTGCTGTTTCAGGCTGTGTTTGGTACCTGGCGGCTTGGTTGACTTGCTCCTATTGTCTTTCTCATATCAATAGCTCTTCCATAACAGGCGCTGTTGTACCGAGGGGCACTCGACTTTGCGAGTATGGGAGCCATAGATCCAATTGGGAGATCTCTACACTTCACTGGAGTTGTAGTAACTAGAATCACCTGATGGCCCACACCAACGAGGCTCCATACATGTTTTTCTGGAGTGTTTCTTCACCAAGACCCAATTGCGGGGATTATGGTCATGGCACTGCTCTTTATGCAGAGGAGTTGTGGCTGATCCAGTCTGATGAGACAGAACGTACTACATCAGCTAGTCCTTTGCAATAGTCTAGGACCAGGTCATCAGTAATGTTCACAAGTGCATTTGCAGGAATTGATGGCAGTCTCATTCCCCTCCCCATTATGAACTCATGGGGGGACAAGTCAGTCTTTCGATCAGGTACACTCCGAAGACTCATCAACACCAGAGGTAAAGTATCAGGCCATTTAAATGATGTTGAAGCACACACTTTCACCAATCTGGACTTCAGCGTACCATTCACTTGGCTCTATGAGACCAGAAGCCCTCAGTCTATAGTTGCAATGCAATCGCTGGCTCATCTGCAATGCTGCGCACAACAATTTTAGGACCTCATTATTAAAATGAGTTCCTCAATATGATTCCAAAGAGGTTGGTGTACCAAATCTGGGGATGATTTCCCTCAACAGCAGTGTAGACACAGTGAGGTTACCATTTTGTCTAGTTGGGTATGCTTTGATCCATCAGGAAAAGAGGCATACAATAACCAAAACATACCTCACACCACTGCACACAGGCATCTCAATGAAATCCCTCTGAATTCTGCTGAAAGGCACCTTCCTATGTGACTCAGTGTGCTCAGTGTGACTGCAGTTCTGTTTCTAAAATTGTTCTGTTGATACTCATCACATCTGTGACACAGTGCTTCTGCCATCAACCTAAATCTCGGATTGAACCAAGTCTGCTTAAGCAGTGTCACCATAGCGTACCTACCAACATGGCGAGACCACAAAAGTATCTAGTCCTGGGAGGTAACAGACTATTCGGCAACACTGGTCATCCATCCATCGAAACCCAAATGTTAACATTTCTTTTGACATCCTGCTCTAACCCAGCTCTGCTGTTCTTCTGCAGACACTTCCTCTTGAAGCCTTTGTACTTAATCCCAAGTGTCAACAAGAGGTTAAAGTTAGTTGTATCGATTCCTTCATTTGCAAATCTGCCATTAAATGTACAGACGTTGCAAGCACAGTATTTAGCAACCTCATCGGCTTATCTATTTCCCAAAGACACATGATCATCTTCAGAACTGTGTGCATGTCACTTTACCACTGCAACATCCTCAGGCAATTCTAATGTATTGAGGAGGTTTCTCACTTGTTCACCATTTTGGATTGGAAATCCAAAAGATGTCATAAATCCCCTCCGAGACTTCAGTTGTCCAAAATCAGGGACAACACCAAAGCTGTACCGACTATCAGTAAAGACTGACACTTTCATTTGCCCAGAGACACAACATGCCCTAGTAAGAGCAATCAGTTCAGCAACTTGAGCTGAGAATTTTCCTTGAAGTCAGGTATGTTCAACCACTCAAGAAAGGGTACATACAGTGTATGCTGTTGTCCGACTTCCTCTGTCAGCTCTTAAACATGAACATTCAACATAAAGGGCATAATCAGATTCAGGCAATGGTTCATCTCGGATGTTTGGTCTCGGCTTGGTTTTTATTTCCATGGCATCTAGACAATCATGGTCCCATTCATAATCTTCAACATTTTTCTGACTTGGTATTGGCAACAGAGTAGCAGGATTCAAAATTCCACAACCTTTATTTGTCACACTCTCTGCAGCCAACACTACTGTATACTCCTAGTTAGTAAGTCAGCTGCTAGTCAAATAGTGTGTCCTGGTTCTGGTTAGCAAAAGCTCAACTGAATGGGGCAGGCTCACACTTAGCAACTGGATCAAATGTGGCTGAAAAATACACCACTGGTCTCTTAGGATTTCTATGCATTCGAGTTAGCACTCGAAGAGAACACAGACCTCCCACTTCCTGCATAAAAGTGCAAAAGACTAATTATAATTAGGCAACACTAGAGCTGGGGCACGACAGAGACATTGTCTTAGCTCTAGAAAGGCGACAAGGCAATCGTTATCCCATGGTACCAAATCGGACACATCCTTGTGTCAGCCTCTGTAAAGGCTTAGCCACCAGGGAGAAGTTGGGTATCTACTGCCTACAGTAGCCCACCACTCCCCAAAACATCCTGACTTCTCTCTGCGTAGTTGGTGGACTCATTTTCAGTATGGCTGAGATTTTCTCTTTTTCTACACCTTTTCAGTGTGATGTCCAAGGTATTGGACTTCTATTTTGACAATATTGCAACCTTCCTGGTGACACTTTGTCCATGAAAATGTAAAGAACTGTGGACACTCGCTACCTACTTATAACATAAGTAGGAAAGGGCAGAAACAAATGCACAACAAAATACTAATGATACATACAAATTATATGTCAATGATATATTAAATAAACATATGGAAACAGTTTACATAAAACAAAACACTACATATAGGCTTATAAGTTACATGCATACTTCTATCACACCACATTCACAAGCCACGCAGGAAAACAGAGTAACAGATTCAGAACTGTAAAAAATCCAATTAAAACAATCCATCTATCCCTAAAGAAGAAAATCTGTTATAATTACTCCATATTTGGGATTACCTTTATAATTCCCCAAGTAATGATCATTTACACATATTCTTTCACAGTTTCAAAGCTTGACATTATAGGTCAGTTATCACCACTATTTCTTCCCCATGTACTTTCAATGTAAGTTCTACTTTCTCCTCAATCGAATCACAATAACCCTGGATCAGATCAATATAATTCTTCCCAATGCACTCAAAATATTAGTTCCAATTTCTTCTCCGTGGAATCACAATAACCGTGAATCAAATTGTTGCACGTTGCGGTGCAAAAGCGCATTCTTCAGAACATCCACCAATTAGCTGTTCCTACATTCATGTCACAAATAAAGCAATTGTTACTGCCCTAACTCCAATTTAGAGATACGCCAGAAGTAAAAATTAAAATGTTTGTAGCCACTGTACAAAAGAACACCCAGTGAACATCTAGTACCTCATGCATATTTGTCAAAGTGAATGGAAAATAAATAATAAGTGAAAGATATAATGCAAAAAGACAACCAAGCGGAGACCAAAAAAATATAAAAACCCATTTGTGACCGAAATCATTTGCGCCTTATAAACAGAATCTTTACTACATAACCCACAGAGCCAATCTTACCACCTACTATGGCTATGATGCTGCTTCCATCCGATGTACGGAAATACCCAAAGGACTACGGCCCTCATTCTGACCCTGGCGGTCGGTGATAAAGCGGCGGCCAACCCGCCAACAGGCCGGCGGTCCAAAATATGCAATTCTGACCCTGGCGGGAACCGCCAACACGGCCCGCCGCATTAACACTCCGCCCGCCACGGCGGAACAAACAAACAGCGCGGCGGTCCCCGCCAACAGCCAGGCGGCAGACAATGTACCGCCCACCCTATCACGACCCACCAATCCGCCACCTTTTCCGGGGCGGGAGCACCGCCGATAAAAACACGGCGGAAACAGACTACGAACGGGAAAACGCTCACCTCCACATACTCCACGCGAGATTCCGGCAGTATGGAACCCGAGTTGCAGGTCATCCCCGCACTCCTATACCTGCTCCTGTACCAGGAGCACGCCCGGCGGCGCGGAAGACATCGGTGAGTACTGCACCTACGACACAGGGGAGGGAAAAGATTACCGGCACACACCCACACCCACTACAACACACACATCAATGCATTCCCACAGATCACTGTCACAACCCACAAACCCCCCCCTCCGAAATAATGCAAAGACCAAAAGAAGAGATCTTAAACGGGCAGATATATTGAAAAATGGACAGCAGTAATCCAAATAAATAAATAAACTATGTACAAAATATATACAGCTACTAAATGTAGTCCAACCACTGTCGGTGGACCACAGGGGTCCTGAGCAAAGGGGCAAGGCCCAGTCCCACGACAAGAACTCCACGGAGAGAACACTGCAGGGGCATCAGAAAGAAAAAAGGACAGGCACCTCAGGGGGAAGGGAAGGGGGGGGCACCTCAGCCACTTGAGTACACGACGCCAGATCCACGAGGGGACTCCATGACCACTGGGCCATCCTGGGGAGTGCAATGCCACAGTCCAAACAGTCCATACAGTGGGTGGCCTGCCCACTGGGCCATCCTGGGGAGTGCAAAGCCACAGTCCATACAGTCCGTACAGTGGGTGGCCTGCCCACTGGGCCATCCTGGGGAGAGCAAAGCCACAGTCCATACAGTGGGTGGCCTGCCCACTGGGCCATCCTGGGGAGTGCAAAGCCACAGTCCAAACAGTCCATACAGTGGGTGGCCTGCCCACTGGGCCATCCTGGGGAGAGCAAAGCCACAGTCCAAACAGTCCATACAGTGGGTGGCCTGCCCACTGGGCCATCCTGGGGAGAGCAAAGCCACAGTCCAAACAGTCCATACAGTGGGTGGCCTGCCCACTGGGCCATCCTGGGGAGAGCAAAGCCACAGTCCATACAGTCCATAACATACTCCACTGCCACTGGAGGAGGCATGTTGGCCAGAGGACATCCTGCAGCCCTGCCCGAGACAGATCCTGCCCTGCCACGTCTGCCAAAGGGCCAGCGGTTCCTGGCTGGAAGGGCCCAGTTCAGCGGTTCTTGCCTTGAAGGGCCCAGTTCAGCGGTTCTTGAGACGGCGGTCCCCAGCGGAGCGGTGCTGGAGACGGCGGGGCCCAGTTCAGCGGTCCTTGCCTTGAAGGGCCCAGTTCAGCGGTTCTTGCCTTGAAGGGCCCAGTTCAGCGGTTCTTGAGACGGCGGTCCCCAGAGGAGCGGTGCTGGAGACGGCGGGACCCAGTTCAGCGGTTCTTGCCTTGAAGGGCCCAGTTCAGCGGTTCTTGAGACGGCGGTCCCCAGCGGAGCGGTGCTGGAGACGGCGGCCATTCTATGGCCAACTGCTCATTGCCTGGTGGTGCCCTCCTGGGCAGCGGGGATGGTGCTCCTTCAATGCCTACCTGGGCTGTGGGTGGTGGGCTCTCCCGGGGCAGCTGTGCTGGTTCCTCCCTGGGCAGCGGCTATGGGGGTTGCGGGCTCCTCCTGGGCAGCTGTGACGGGTCCTCCATGGGCAGCAGGCCTGCTGCCTGACTTCTCCGCCTTGCTGCCCTTGCCCTCCTTAGTCGGGAGTCTGTGGCCCTTTCCTCCCTTTGGAGCTGTGGCTGTTGACAGTGGCTGGCTAGTGTCCTGGGGGGATATAGAACCCGGGCTCCGGCGGCGGCCCTTCCGCCTTCTGCTCCTCTTCCCAGGGGGTGGGCTGGCTGTCCCCTTGCTGCTGGGCGAAGATCCAGACCTGCGGGCTGGTGGGCTCCAATACCCCTGCACCCTTGTCAAGGGGGCTGCAGGGCTGGTGGTGGCTGAGGTGCTCTTCTTACCCCGACGAGAAGGAGGGGGGGGCTCAGGGTCAGGAAAGAAGGTAGCAGTAGAGAGATAGATTTTCCTGGGACAATGGATAGTGGTAGGTACAGTGGGTATGGGAGTGGAGGGAGAGGATGTGGTTGTAGGCGAGACAAGTTTGCTGTCTTTGGGTGCAGGTGCAGGAGCGGGAGGCTGTCGTGAGGTGGATGGCTGTTGGGTGGGTGGGTTGCTGCGTTTGTGTGGTGTGGAAGAGGGGGTGACAGACACAGTGGTAGAGGACACAGGGGACGTGTAAATGGCAGTGGGGGTGGTGACTGCACGTGTGCGGACTGGACTGGAGGGTGTGCTGGTGATGGAAACACTGGCTGATGGTGAGGTGAATGAAGGTGTGAGTGTAGACGTCACAGGGAGGGAGGAGGGAGACGAGGAGGTGGGGGTCACAGAGGTGGTAGTGACTGTTGGCATGTCTGCATCGGAATGTTGCTTGTGTGAATGTCTGCGTGATCTGTGGTGCTTGTGTTTGGATGAGCTGCTCTTGGGTGTTGAGGTGTGTGCAGGCTGGTCTGATGGTGTGGGTGGGACAGGCAGAGGAACAGGAGACTGGGAGGAGGGAGTTAGTAGAGGGAGGCAGGAGACAGGGACAATGGCTGCCGTCAGTGCTGAGGCCAGAGCCTGGAACGATCGCTGATGGGCAGCCTGACCCGAATGAATGCCCTCCAGGTACGCATTGCTGCGATGAACCTCCCTCTCCACCCCCTGGATGGCATTCAAAAGGGTAGTCTGCCCAACAATGAGCGTTCGGAGGAGGTCAATGACCTCCTCACTGAGGGCAGCGGGGGTAACAGGGGCAGGGCCTGAGGTGCCTGGGGCGAAGGAGATGCCCGGCTTCCTGGCAGAGCGGGCACGGGGCGAACGCTGAGGGGCTGCTGGGAGGGCGGAGATGGTGCGCTGGGTGGCGGCTGTACCTGTAATGGCGGGGGGCACGGATGGTGCCACCCCCGCAAGGGAGCTCCCTTCCGAGGACGTGTCCATGTCGCTGCAGGGTCCAGTCGTCCCCGTTGTGGAGCTCCCCTCGCCCTCCGTCTCACTGGTCCAGTCAGACTCTGTGGCATGGCCCTCCTGGGCCATGTGAGATGCAGCTCCCTCCTGCCCCGATGCCACTTCTCCTCCGCCTGATGATGCTGATGCACACAAGCACAGAAAGACAAACAAAAAGGGGGGGGGAGAGAGAAATAAAGAGATTTTGAGTACATGGATCACCGGTACAGTTAGCGGACATGACAGACACAGATGCCCCCTGCACTAAGTTGCGCACTTGGGGTCCGCTACGCATTCCGTGGAACATGCCCTACACGCCTAGAGTTGACAACTGCACCCATGGATGACACGGCCCAGGGATGGCTGTACTGACACACTACTGAGGGTGGTGGCTGGGGACACAGGGGCTTACGGGGGTGCCCAGCCTACAGATATCGCCCTGGCCTAGGGGGACCCACAGCCCTCCTCCCCCACCCAGACACCTCCACTGCGCGACAACAGAGTAGATAATGCTTGTACTCACCCCCTTGTGTCTGCTGTGCTGCCCTCACGCGCCCATCCAAATCAGGGTAGGCCACCGCCAGGATCCGGAACATCAGGGGGGTCAGTTGACGGCAGGCACCCCGCCTACGTTGGGAGGCCATCCCCAGCAGAGACTCGGCGGTCTTCTTGGTCCCGCGGCGGATGTCCTCCCACCTCTTGCGGCAGTGGGTGCCCCGTCGATGGTGGACCCCCAGGGTCCGGACTTCCTTGGCGATGGCACGCCAAATCCCGATCTTCTCATGGGCGCGGACCTATGTGACACGTACAGGGAGGGAGAAATACCACGTTCAAGTTTGTCTGCATTTTCGTTGCCAGTGGCGCAACGCCCCCCATCCCCGCCAGGCCCCTCTCCAGGCCCCCAGCCAGGCCCAACATGCCCCCCATCCCCGCCAGGCCCCCCGCCAGGCCCAACATGCCCCCCATCCCCGCCAGGCTCCCTGCCAGGCCCCCCTCCAGGCCCCCCGCCATGCCCAACATGCCCCCCATCCCCGCCAGGCCCCCCTCCAGGCCCCCCGCCAGGCCCAACATGCCCCCCATCCCCGCCAGGCCCCCCTCCAGGCCCCCCGCCATGCCCAACATGCCCCCCATCCCCGCCAGGCCCCCCTCCAGGACCCCCGCCAGGCCCAACATGCCCCCCATCCCCGCCAGGCCCCCGCCAGGCCCAACATGCCCCCCATCCCCACCAGGCCCCCCTCCAGGCCCCCCGCCATGCCCAACATGCCCCCCATCCCCGCCAGGCCCCCTCCAGGCCCCCCGCCAGGCCCAACATAACCCCCATCCCCGCCAGGCCCCCCTCCAGGCCCCCCGCCAGGCCCAACATGCCCCCCATCCCCGCCAGGCCCCCCGCCAGGCCCAACATGCCCCCCATCCCCGCCAGGCCCCCCTCCAGGCCCCCCGCCAGGCCCAACATGCCCCCCATCCCCGCCAGGCCCCCCGCCAGGCCCCCAAGCCAGCCAGTGGCCCCAAATCCATATTGAATTAAACTCACTTGTTGGTCTGGAGGACCGTAGAGTAGCGCATACTGGGGGAGGACCCCATCCACAAGTTTCTCCAACTCTACTCCAGTGAAGGCAGGGGCCCTTTCCCCAGGCGCAGCAGCCATTGTCCCTTCCAGACCGAGGTCACAGCAACACTTGCAGTATAGGTCCTCTCCTGTGAAAGTTCAAGTCGCAAGTGAATAAGTAGATAGAAAATGGCGGTCACGTCCGCGGCGGTGCGTACCGCGGCGGTGCGTACCGCCACCGCCGGCGCCCTTCACCATTGGCTCCTGAAACCCATAGGCTTCAATGTTAACCAATGCGGCTTCGCGCCGCGGTCTTCGACCGCCGACCGCCGCGGTGTGCCACGCCAGCGCATTGACCTCACATCCCATTGTCACACTTCACAGGTCAGGCAGCCGCCATTTCGAGGGTCCACATGGCTCAATTTCAACTGCGTCACACAGGCCTAGGCCTTGCATAGCCACTCAGACACGCCATTCACTGCATAGAGAATCGTTTACGGTGCAAGCTGTGAGTACGTACCTGTGGGTTGCTTGACTGTGTGCTCCATGTTGTCCTTCCTAGGCACCGTCCGCTGGGTTTGGCGAGGAGACGGATGAATCCTCCCGTGTACAGGCCGCTGGTGGACCTGTCGACAATGGAAGCACGCCACATTATCCTGACCTACCGGCTTGACCGTGCCACTATACAAGAACTGTGTGCCCAGCTGGAGCCCGACCTGATGTCCCCCATCCGCCAACCCACAGGGATTCCCCCTCTGGTGCAGGTCCTGTCAGTACTCCATTTCTTGGCAAGTGGGTCATTTCAGACAACAGTGGGAATTGCTTCTGGGATGTCTCAGCCCATGTTTTCGAAGGTGTTATCCAGAGTGTTGTCTGCCCTGATGAAATACGTGAGGAGCTACATCATTTTCCCTGAGGTGGGCGAATTGGCTACAGTGAAGGGTGATTTCTACGCCCTTGGACATATTCCCAACGTCATTGGTGCCATTGATGGGACCCATGTGGCTTTGGTTCCCCCAAGAGACAGGGAGCAGGTGTACAGGAACAGAAAAAGTTACCATTCCATGAACATCCAGGTGGTGTGTTTGGCTGACCAGTACATCTCGCATGTAAATGCCAAATTCCCTGGGTCAGTGCATGACGCCTACATCCTAAGGAATAGCAGCATCCCTTACGTGATGGAACAGCTAGAGAGACACCGTGTATGGCTATTGGGGGACTCTGGGTACCCCAACCTGTCGTGGCTACTGACCCCAGTAAGGAATCCCCGGACCAGGGCAGAGGAACGGTACAATGAGGCCCATGGGCGTACTAGGAGGGTGATCGAACGCACCTTCGGCCTCCTAAAGGCCAGGTTTCGGTGCCTGCATATGACAGGTGGATCCCTAATGTACTCACCTAAGAAGGTGTGTCACATCATCGTGGCCTGCTGCATGCTTCACAACCTGGCTTTGCGCCGCCAGGTGCCTTTCCTGCAGGAGGATGGTCGAGACGGTGGTGTTGTGGCAGCTGTGGAACCTGTGGAGAGTGACGAGGAGGAAGACGACGGGCTGAAACAGACAACAGGGACAGAATCATTGAACAGTACTTCCAATAGGACACAGGTAACAATTCAAACATAATTTAGTAAATGTGAACTACTCTCCTGCATCTCTGCTGCCTGTCTATTTGCCCCAGTGTATGATGACCGAGTTGTGGCTTTTCCCTCCCTATTTCAGATCTGGGGTCCCCACTACGAGTCCTGTGCTTCGTTTCCCCATGGACTACAGCTTTGTGGCAGCTGTTTGTTGACTTCACTATGTACAAGGACATATGTGCACTGTCATGTCAATTACAATATTTTGAAATCACAGCCAGACTCCAGATAGTTTTGTGCAAAATAGGTGTTTATTTCAGTGCTCAAAATGGGATGGGTTGTTTCAAGTGGGTGGGGGCTATGGTGAAGGAATGTCCATGGCAGAGTCCAGAGTAACAGTCACACAGGTGCATTGTCCATAGGCCTGTGGAGAGATGGAGCATGGGCAGTTCAAGGATGGACAGGGTGACAATGTGGGACAGTGGGATGACATCAGGTGGTATCCTTTGCTGGCGGGGGTCTTGACATCCTACTCTGTCTTCTTGCGAGATCTCAGGGCCCTCTTGCAGGGTGGTTCTTCTCCTGCAGGAGGTGGGGGTCTGGTGGGCTGCTGTTGTGCGGGGGCCTCCTGTCCACTAGCGCCGGCGGAGGTGGTTGGCTGTTCTTGGTCCAGGCTAGTGGCAGGGGCCCTTTGTTGTTGTTGAGTGTCCGTCCTGGTGTTGATGAGGTCCTGCAGCAGCCCTACCATGGTAACCAGGGTGGAGGTGAGGGCTCTGATGTCCTCCCTGTACCCCCGATAGTGTTCCTCCTGCAGTACCTGGATCTCCTGGAACCGGGCCAGTACCGTCGCCATCGTCTCCTGGGAGCGGTTGTATGCTCCCATGATGGTGGTGAGGGCCTCGTGGAGAGTGGGTTCCCTGGGCCCGTCCCCCACCTGTCGCACAGCTGCCCTCCGAGTTGCCCTGTTTCCCTGGGCCTCTGCCCCCTGGCCGGTGTGCCCACTACCACTGGCCCCAGGTCCCTGTTGTTGTTGGGGTGGTGGGTTATCCTGGCTGCCCTGTAGTGGTAGACACACCGCAGATTGACGCGCCATGGAGACAGAGGCATGGGCCCGCTGGGTGGGAGCTGTGCTGGTGTTCCCAGAGGGGTTTGGGTCTGTAGTGGCCTGTGCCTCTGTGAGGGGAACCGACTGTCCAGAGGTCCCCGATGGTCCGGGCTGGTCATCAGTGTCCAGGTCGACAGAGCTGCTGTCATCGCTGACGGCCTCTTGGGTGGGGGGGGGTGGAGAATTCTGGGCCCTCCGTGGCGGGGTGTTGGCGGTCGGGTCCTGCAGGGGTATAGAGGTATGGTTATAGTTTCAATGTGTGGCATATGGGTGTATCTGTGGGTTCCCGTGTCCCCAAGTGCTGGCATTCGTGTGTGGGGGCTTCGGTGAGGGTGGCTTGAGGGGGGTATGTGTATATGCATTGGGCATGCTTTGGTGATGGGTGTCCATGCTTAGTGGACGCATGCAGGCCTAGGTTTTGGGATGTGTGGGTTGTGATGGTGAGACATTGGCAGGGAATAGGTGTGCTGGGGGTGGGGGTGAGGATGGTGGTGGGGGTGAGGGTGGGGGTGAGGGTTGGGGTATGATTTGGCATGCAGGTG